>NC_092141.1:26924686-27227717 GCF_043159975.1 Macaca nemestrina | reverse complement strand
AGGAAATATCCTCCGATGAAATCTGGAAAGAAGCTTTCTGAGAAAATGCTTAGTCTTCTGTTAATTCATCTCACAGAGTTACATCTGTATTTCGTGGATCTCTTTGCTAGGTTTACTTCTGTGGAATCTGAGAACAGATATTTCGGATCCCTTTGAAGACTATAGGGCCAAAGGAAATATCCTCCGATAACAAAGAGAAAGAAGCTTTCTGAGAAACTTCTTTGTGTTTTGTGAAATCATCTCACTGAGTTACAGCTTTCCCCTCAAGAAGCTTTTCGCTAAGACTGTTCTTTTGGAATTGGCAAAGTGATATATGGAAGCCCATAGAGGGCTATGGTGAAAAAGGAAATATCCTCCGATGAAATTTGGAAAGAAGTTTTCTGAGAAAATGCTTAGTGTTCTGTTAATTCATCTCACTGAGTTACATCTGTATTTCGTGGATGTCATTGCTAGCCTTATTTCTGTGGAGTCTGAGAACAGATATTTCCTTTCCCTTTGAAGACTATAGGGCCAAAGGAAATATCCTCTGTTAACAAAGAGAAAGAAGCTTTCTGAGAAACTTCTTTGTGTTCTGTGAAATCATCTCACAGAGTTAGAGCTTTCCCCTCAAGGAGCCTTTCGCTAAAACAGTTCTTGTGGAATTGGCAAATTGATATTTGGAAGCCCTTAGAGGGCTATGGTGAAAAAGGAAATATCCTCCGATGAAATCTGAAAAGAAGCTTACTGAGAAACTGCTCAGTGTTCTTTTAATTCATCTCACAGAGTTACATCTTTATTTCGTGGATCTCTTTGCTAGCCTTATTTCTGTGGAATCTGAGAACAGATATTTCCTTTCCCTTTGAAGACTATAGGGCCAAAGGAAATATACTCCGATAACAAAGAGAAAGAAGCTTTCTGAGAAACTTCTTTGTATTCTGTGAAATCATTTCACACAGTTACAGCTTTCCCCTCAAGAAGGCTTTCGCTAAGTCAGTTCTTGTGGAATTGGCAAAGTGTTATTTGGAAGCCCATAGAGGGTTATGGTAAAAAGGAAATATCCTCCGATGACATCTGGAAAGATGCTTTCTGAGAAACTGCTTAGTGTTCTGTTAATTCATCTCACTGAGTTACATCTGTATTTCGTGGATCTCTTTGCTAGCCTTATTTCTGTGGAATCTGAGAACAGATATTTCGGATCCCTTTGAAGTCTATAGGGCCAAAGGAAATATCCTCCGATAACAAAGAGAAAGAAGCTTTCTGAGAAACTTCTTTGTGTTCTGTGAAATCATCTCACAGAGTTACAGCTTTCCCCTCAAGAAGCCTTTCGCTAAGACAGTTCTTGTGGAATTGGCAAATTGATATTTGGAAGCCCTTAGAGGGCTATGGTGAAAAAGGAAATATCTTCCGATGAAATCTGAAAAGAAGCTTTCTGAGAAACTGCTCAGTGTTCTGTTAATTCATCTCACAGAGGTACATCTGTATTTCGTGGATCTCTTTGTTAGCCTTATTTCTGTGGAACTGGCAACAGATATTTCCTTTCCCTTTGAAGACTATAGGGCCAAAGGAAATATACTCCGATAACAAACAGAAAGAAGCTTTCTGAGAAACTTCTTTGTGTTCTGTGAAATCATCTCAGAGATTTAGAGCTTTCCCCTCAAGAAGCCTTTCGGTAAAACAGTTGTTGTGGAATTGGCAAAGTGATATTTGGAAGCCCTTAGAGGGCTATGGTGAAAAAGGAAATATCCTCCGATGAAATCTGTAAAGAAGCTTTCTGAGAAACTGCTCAGTGTTCTGTTAATTCATCTCACAGAGTTACATCTGTATTTCGTGGATCTCGTTGCTAGCCTTATTTCTGTGGAATCTGAGAACAGATATTTCCTTTCCCTTTGAAGACTATAGGGCCAAAGGAAATATCCTCCAATAGCAAAGAGAAAGAAGCTTTCTGAGAAACTTCTTTGTGTTCTGTGAAATCATTTCACACAGTTACAGCTTTCCCCTCAAGAAGCCTTTCGCTAAGTCAGTTCTTTTGGAATTGCCAAAGTGTTATTTGGAAGCCCATAGAGGGCTATGGTGAAAAAGGAAATATCCTCCGATGAAATCTGGAAAGAAGTTTTCTGAGAAACTGCTTAGTGTTCTGTTAATTCATCTCACTGAGTTACATCTGTATTTCGTGGATGTCATTGCTAGCCTTATTTCTGTGGAGTCTGAGAACAGATATTTCCTTTCCCTTTGAAGACTATAGGGCCAAAGGAAATATCCTCTGTTAACAAAGAGAAAGAAGCTTTCTGAGAAACTTCTTTGTGTTCTGTGAAATCATCTCACAGAGTTAGAGCTTTCCCCTCAAGAAGCCTTTCGCTAAAACAGTTCTTGTGGAATTGGCAAATTGATATTTGGAAGCCCTTAGAGGGCTATGGTGAAAAAGGAAATATCCTCCGATGAAATCTGAAAAGAAGCTTACTGAGAAACTGCTCAGTGTTCTGTTAATTCATCTCACAGAGTTACATCTTTATTTCGTGGATCTCTTTGCTAGCCTTATTTCTGTGGAATCTGAGAACAGATATTTCCTTTCCCTTTGAAGACTATAGGGCCAAAGGAAATATCCTCCGATAACAAAGAGAAAGAAGCTTTCTGAGAAACTTCTTTGTATTCTGTGAAATCATTTCACACAGTTACAGCTTTCCCCTCAAGAAGGCTTTCGCTAAGTCAGTTCTTGTGGAATTGGCAAAGTGTTATTTGGAAGCCCATAGAGGGTTATGGTGAAAAAGGAAATATCCTCCGATGAAATCTGGAAAGATGCTTTCTGAGAAACTGCTTAGTGTTCTGTTAATTCATCTCACTGAGTTACATCTGTATTTCGTGGATCTCTTTGCTAGCCTTATTTCTGTGGAGTCTGAGAACAGATATTTCCTTTCCCTTTGAAGACTATTGGGCCCAAGGAAATATCCTCCGATAACAAAGAGAAAGAAGCTTTCTGAGAAACTTCTTTGTGTTCTGTGAAATCATCTCACAGAGTTACAGCTTTCCCCTCAAGAAGCCTTTCGCTAAGACAGTTCTTGTGGAATTGGCAAAGTGATATTTGGAAGCCCATAGAGGGCTATGTTGAAAAAGGAAATATCCTCCGATGAAATCTGGAAAGAAGATGTCTGAGAAACTGCTTAGTGTTCTGCTAATTCATCTCACTGAGTTACATCTGTATTTCGTGGCTCTCTTTGCTCGCCTTATTTCTGTGGAATCTGAGAACACATATTTCCTTCCCCTTCGAACACTATGGGGCCAAAGGAAATATCCTCCGATAACAAAGAGAAAGAAGCTTTCTGGGAAACTTCTTTGTGTTCTGTGAAATCATCTCACAGAGATACAGCTTTCCCCTCAAGAAGCCTTTCGCTAAGACAGTTCTTGTGGAATTGGCAAAGTGATATTTGTAATCCCATAGAGGGCTATGGTGAAAAAGGAAATATCCTCTGATGAAATCGGGAAAGAAGCTTTGTGAGAAACTGCTTAGTGTTCTTTTAATTCATCTCACAGAGTTACATCTGTATTTCGTGGATCTCTTTGCTAGCCTTATTTCTGTGGAATCTGAGAACAGATATTTCGGATCCCTTTGAAGACTATAGGGCCAAAGGAAATATCCTCCGATAACAAAGAGAAAGAAGCTTTCTGAGAAACTTCTTTGTATTCTGTGAAATCATTTCACACAGTTACAGCTTTCCCCTCAAGAAGGCTTTCGCTATGTCAGTTCTTGTGGAATTGGCAAAGTGTTATTTGGAAGCCCATAGAGGGCTATGGTGAAAAGGGAAATATCCTCTGATGAAATCTGGAAAGAAGGTTTCTGAGAAACTGCTTAGTGTTCTGTTAATTCATCTCACTGAGTTACATCTGTATTTCGTGGATCTCTTTGCTAGCCTTATTTCTGTGGAGTCTGAGAACAGATATTTCCTTTCCCTGTGAACACTATAGGGCCAAAGGAAATATCCTCCGATAACAAAGAGAAAAAAGCTTTCTGAGAAACTTCTTTGTGTTCTGTGAAATCATCTCACAGAATTACAGCTTTCCCCTCAAGAAGCCTTTCGCTAAGACAGTTCTTGTGGAATTGGCAAAGTGATATTTGGAATCCCATAGAGGGCTATGGTGAAAAAGGAAATATCCTCCGATGAAATCTGGAAAGAAGCTTTCTGAGAAACTGCTTAGTGTTCTGTTAATTCATCTCACAGAGTTACATCTGTATTTCGTGGATCTCTTTGCTAGCCTTATTTCTGTGGAATCTGAGAACAGATATTTCGGATCCCTTTGAAGACTATAGGGCCAAAGGAAATATCCTCCGATAACAAAGAGAAAGAAGCTTTCTGAGAAACTTCTTTGTATTCTGTGAAATCATTTCACACAGTTACAGCTTTCCCCTCAAGAAGGCTTTCGCTATGTCATTTCTTGTGGAATTGGCAAAGTGTTATTTGGAAGCCCATAGAGGGCTATGGTGAAAAAGGAAATATCCTCCGATGAAATCTGGAAAGAAGCTTTCTGAGAAACTGCTTAGTGTTCTCTTAATTCATCTCACTGAGTTACATCTGTATTTCGTGGATCTCTTTGCTAGCCTTATTTCTGTGGAGTCTGAGAACAGATATTTCCTTTCCCTGTGAAGACTATAGGGCCAAAGGAAATATCCTCCGATAACAAAGAGAAAGAAGCTTTCTGAGAAACTTCTTTGTGTTCTGTGAAATCATCTCACAGAGTTACAGCTTTCCCCTCAAGAAGCCTTTCGCTAAGACAGTTCTTGTGGAATTGGCAAAGTGATATTTGGAAGCCCATAGAGGGCTATGGTGAAAAAGGAAATATCCTCCGATGAAATCTGGAAAGAAGCTTTCTGAGAAAATGCTTAGTCTTCTGTTAATTCATCTCACTGAGTTACATCTGTATTTCGTGGATCTCTTTGCTAGGCTTATTTCTGTGGAATCTGAGAACAGATATTTCCTTTCCCTTTGAAGAATATAGGGCCAAAGGAAATATCCTCCGATAACAAAGAGAAAGAAGCTTTCTGAGAAACTTCTTTGTGTTCTGTGAAATCATATCACAGAGTTACAGCTTTCCACTCCAGAAGCCTTTCGCTAAGACAGTTCTTCTGGAATTGGCAAAGTGATATTTGGAAGCCCATAGAGGGCTACGGTGAAAAAAGAAATATCCTCAGATGAAATCTGAAAAGAAACTTTCTGAGAAACTGCTTAGTGTTCTGTTAATTCATCTCACAGAATTACATCTGTATTTCGTGGATCTCTTTGCTAGCCTTATTTCTGTGGAATCTGAGAACAGATATTTCGGATCCCTTTGAAGACTATAGGGACAAAGGAAATATCTTCCGATAACAAAGAGAAAGAAGCTTTCTGAGAAACTTCTTTGTGTTCTGTGAAATCATCTCACAGAGTTACAGCTTTCCCTTCAAGAAGCCTTTCGCTAAGACAGTTCTTGTGTAATTGGCAAATTGATATTTGGAAGCCCATAGAGGGTTATGTTGAAAAAGGAAATATCCTCCGATGAAATCTGGAAAGAAGCTTTCTGAGAAACTGCTTAGTGTTCTGTTAATACATGTCACAGAGTTATATCTGTATTTCGTGGATCTCTTTGCTAG
The DNA here is from genome assembly GCF_043159975.1 of Macaca nemestrina. Taxonomy (NCBI): domain Eukaryota; kingdom Metazoa; phylum Chordata; class Mammalia; order Primates; family Cercopithecidae; genus Macaca; species Macaca nemestrina. Next base: position 27,222,121 of record NC_092141.1, on the reverse strand, counting down.
CCTTATTTCTGTGGAATCTGAGAACAGATATTTCCTTTCCCTTTGAAGACTATAGGGCCAAAGGAAATATCCTCCGATAAGAAAGAGAAAGAAGCTTTCTGAGAATCTTCTTTGTGTTCTGTGAAATCATCTCACAGAGATACAGCTTTCCAATCAAGAAGTCTTTCGCTAAGATAATTTTGTGGAATTGGCGAAGTGATATTTGGAAGCCCTTAGAGGGCTATGGTGAAAAAGGAAATATCTTCCGATGAAATCTGGAAAGATGCTTTCTGAGAAACTGCTTAGTGTTCTGTTAATTCATGTCACAGCGTTATATCTGTATTTCGTGGATCTCTTTGCTAGCCTTATTTCTGTGGAATCTGAGAACAGATATTTCTTATCCCTTTGAAGACTATAGGGCCAAAGGAAATATCCTCCGATAACCAAGAGAAAGAAGCTTTCTGAGAATCTTCTTTGTGTTCTGTGAAATCATCTCACAGAGATACAGCTTTCCAATCAAGAAGTCTTTTGCTAAGATAGTTCTTGTGGAATTGGCAAAGAGATATTTGGAAGCCCTTAGGGGGCTATGGTGAAAAAGGAAATATCCTCAGATGAAATCTGGAAAGAAGCTTTCTGAGAAACTGCTTAGTGTTCTGTTAATTCATCTCACAGAGTTACATCTGTATTTCGTGGATCTCTTTGCTAGCTTTATTTCGGTGGAATCTGAGAACAGATATTTCGGATCCCTTGGAAGACTATAGGGCCAAAGGAAATATCCTCCGATAAAAAAGAGAAAGAAGCTTTCTGAGAAACTTCGTTTTCTTCTGTGAAATCCTCTCACAGAGTTACAGCTTTCCCCTCAAGAAGCCTTTCGCTAAGACAGTTCTTGTGGAATTGGCAATGTGATATTTGGAAGCCCATAGAGGGCTACGGTGAAAAAGGAAATATCCTCCGATGAAATCTGGAAAGTACCTTTCTGAGAAAATGCTTAGTGTTCTGTTAATTCATCTCACAGTGTTACATCTGTATTTCGTGGATGTCTTTGCTCCCCTTATTTCTGTGGAATCTGAGAACTGATATTTCGGATCCCTTTGAAGACTATAGGGCCAAAGGAAATATCCCCCTATAAGATAGAGAAAGAAGCATTCTGAGAAACTTCTTTGTGTTCAGTGAAATCATCTCACAGAGTTACAGCTTTCCCATGAAGAAGCCTTTCGCTAAGACAGTTCTTGTGGAATAGGCAAAGTGATATTTGGTAGCCCATAGAGGGCTATGGTGAAAAAGGAAATATCCTCCGATGAAATCTGGAAAGAAGCTTTCTGAGAAACTGCTTATTGTTCTGTTAATTCATCTCACAGAGTTACATCTGTATTTCGTGGATCTCTTTGCTAGACTTATATCTGTGGAATCTGAGAACAGATATTTCCTTTCCCTTTGAAGACTATAGGGCCAAAGGAAATATCCTCCGATAACAAAGAGAAAGACGCTTTCTGAGAAATTTCTTTGTGTTCTGTGAAATCATCTCACAGAGTTACAGCTTTCCCCTCAAGAAGCCTTTCGCTAAGACAGTTCTTGTGGAATTGGCAAAGTGATATTTGGAAGCCCATAGATGGCTATGTTGAAAAAGGAAATATCCTCCGATGAAATCTGGAAAGAAGCTTTCTGAGAAACTGCTTAGTGTTCTGTTAATTCATCTCACAGAGTTACATCTGTATTTCGTGGATCTCGTTGCTAGCTTTATTACTGTGGAATGTGAGAACAGATATTTCCTTTCCCTTTGAAGACTATAGGGCCAAAGGAAATATCCTTCGATAACCAAGAGAAAGAATCTTTCTGAGAAACTTCTTTGTGTTCTGTGAAATCATCTCACAGAGATACAGCTTTCCAATCAAGAAGTCTTTCGCTAAGATAGTTCTTGTGGAATTGTCAAAGTGATATTTGGAAGCCCTTAGAGGGCTATGGTGAAAAAGGAAATATCCTCAGATGAAATCTGGAAAGAAGCTTTCTGAGAAACTGCTTAGTGTTCTGTTAATTCATCTCACAGAGTTACATCTGTACTTCGTGGATCTCTTTGCTAGCCTTATTTCAGTGGAATCTGAGAACAGATATTTCGGATCCCTTTGAAGACTATAGGGCCAAAGGAAATATCCCCCGATAAGAAAGAGAAAGAAGCATTCTGAGAAACTTCTTTGTGTTCTGTGAAATCATCTCACAGAGTTACAGCTTTCCCCTCAAGAAGCCTTTCGCTAAAACAGTTCTTGTGGAATAGGCAAAGTGATATTTGGCAGCCCATAGAGGGCTATGGTGAAAAAGGAAATATCCTCCGATGAAATCTGGAAAGAAGCTTTCTGAGAAAATTCTTAGTGTTCTGTTAATTCATCTCACAGTGTTACATCTGTATTTCGTGGATCTCTTTGCTAGCCTTATTTCTGTGGAATCTGAGAACAGATATTTCGGATCCCTTTGAAGACTATAGGGCCAAAGGAAATATCCTCTGATAAAAAAGAGAAAGAAGCTTTCTGACAAACTTCTTTGTGTTCTGTGAAATCATTTCACACAGTTACAGCTTTCCCCTCAAGAAGCCTTTCGCTAAGAGAGTTCTTGTGGAATTGGCAAAGTGATATTTGGAAGCCCTTAGAGGGCTATGGTGAAAAAGGAAATATCCTCCGATGAAATCTGGAAAGAAGATGTCTGAGAAACTGCTTAGTGTTCTGTTAATTCATCTCACAGAGTTACATCTGTATTTCGTGGATGTCTTTGCTAGCCTTATTTCTGTGGAATCTGAGAACACATATTTCCTTTCCCTTTGAAGACTATAGGGCCAAAGGAAATATCCTCCGATAACAAAGAGAAAGAAGCTTTCTGAGAAACTTCTTTGTGTTCTGTGAAATCATCTCACAGAGTTACAGCTTTCCCCTCAAGAAACCTTTCACTAAGACAGTTCTTGTGGAATTGGCAAAGTGAGATTTGCAAGCTCATAGAGGGCTATGGTGAAAAAGGAAATATCCTCCGATGAAATCTGGAAAGAAGCTTTCTGAGAAACTGCTTAGTGTTCTGTTAATTCATCTCACAGAGTTACATCTGTATTTCCTGGATCTCTTTGCTAGCCTTATTTCTGTGGAATCTGAGAACAGATATTTCCTTTCCCTTTGAAGACTATAGGGCCAAAGGAAATATCCTCCAATAACAAAGAGATAGAAGCTTTCTGAGAAACTTCTTTGTGTTCTGTGAAATCATCTCACAGAATTACAGCTTTCCCCTCAAGAAGCCTTTCCCTAAGACAGTTCTTGTGGAATTGGCAAAGTGATATTTGGAAGCCCATAGAGGGCTATGGTGAAAAAGGAAATATCCTCCGATGAAATTTGGAAAGAAGTTTTCTGAGAAACTGCTTAATGTTCTGTTAATTCATATCACTGAGTTACATCTGTATTTCGTGGATCTCTTTGCTAGCCTTATTTCTGTGGAGTCTGAGAACAGATATTTCCTTTCCCTTTGAAGACTATAGGGCCAAAGGAAATATCCTCCGATAACAAAGAGAAAGAAGCTTTCTGAGAAACTTCTTTGTGTTCTGTGAAATCATCTCACAGAGTTACAGATTTCCCCTCAAGCAGTCTTTCGCTAAGACAGTTCTTGTGGAATTGGCAAAGTGTTATTTGGAAACCCATAAAGGGCTATTGTGAAAAAGGAAATATCCTCCGATGAAATCTGGAAAGAAGCTTTCTGAGAAACTGCTTAGAGTTCAGTTAATTCATCTCACAGAGTTACATCTGTATTTCGTGGATCTCTTTGCTAGCCTTATTTCTGTGGAATCTGAGAACAGATAATTCGGATCCCTTTGAAGTCTATAGGGCAAAAGGAAATATCCTCCGATAACAAAGAGAAAGAAGCTTTCTGAGAAACTTCTTTGTGTTCTGTGAAATCACCTCACAGAGTTACAGCTTTCCACTCCAGAAGCCTTTCGCTAAGACAGTTCTTCTGGAATTGGAAAATTGATATTTGGAAGCCCAGAGAGGGCTACGGTGAAAAAAGAAATATCCTCAGATGAAATCTGGAAAGAAACTTTCTGAGAAACTGCTTAGTGTTCTGTTAATTCATCTCACAGAGTTACATCTGTATTTCGTGGATCTCTTTGCTAGCCTTATTTCTGTGGAATCTGAGAACAGATATTTCCTTTCCCTTTGAAGACTATAGGGCCAAAGGAAATATCCTCCGATAACAAAGAGAAAGAAGCTTTCTGAGAAACTTCTTTGTGTTCTGTGAAATCATTTCACACAGTTACAGCTTTCCCCTCAAGAAGGCTTTCGCTAAGTCAGTTCTTGTGGAATTGGCAAAGTGTTATTTGGAAGCCCACAGAGGGCTATGGTGAAAAAGGAAATATCCTCCGATGAAATCTGGAAAGAAGCTTTCTGAGAAACTGCTTAGTGTTCTGTTAATTCATCTCACTGAATTACATCTGTATTTCGTGGATCTCTTTGCTAACCTTATTTCTGTGGAGTCTGAGAACAGATATTTCCTTTCCCTGTGAAGACTATAGGGCCAAAGGAAATATCCTCCGATAACAAAGAGAAAGAAGCTTTCTGAGAAACTTCTTTGTGTTCTGTGAAATCATCTCACAGAGTTACAGCTTTCCCCTCAAGAAGCCTTTCGCTAAGACAGTTCTTGTGGAATTGGCAAAGTGATATTTGGAAGCCCATAGAGGGCTACGGTGAAAAAGGAAATATCCTCCGATGAAATCTGGAAAGAAGCTTTCTGAGAAAATGCTTAGTCTTCTGTTAATTCATCTCACTGAGTTACATCTGTATTTCGTGGATCTCTTTGCTAGGCTTATTTCTGTGGAATCTGAGAACAGATATTTCCTTTCCCTTTGAAGACTATAGGGCCAAAGGAAATATCCTCCGATAACAAAGAGAAAGAAGCTTTCTGAGAAACTTCTTTGTGTTCTGTGAAATCATATCACAGAGTTACAGCTTTCCACTCCAGAAGCCTTTCGCTAAGACAGTTCTTCTGGAATTGGCAAAGTGATATTTGGAGGCCCATAGAGGGCTACGGTGAAAAAAGAAATATCCTCAGATGAAATCTGGAAAGAAACTTTCTGAGAAACTGCTTAGTGTTCTGTTAATTCATCTCACAGAGTTACATCTGTATTTCGTGGATCTCGTTGCTAGCTTTATTACTGTGGAATGTGAGAACAGATATTTCCTTTCCCTTTGAAGACTATAGGGCCAAAGGAAATATCCTTTGATAACCAAGAGAAAGAATCTTTCTGAGAAACTTCTTTGTGTTCTGTGAAATCATCTCACAGAGATACAGCTTTCCAATCAAGAAGTCTTTCGCTAAGATAGTTCTTGTGGAATTGTCAAAGTGATATTTGGAAGCCCTTAGAGGGCTATGGTGAAAAAGGAAATATCCTCCGATGAAATCTGGAAAGAAGGTTTCTGAGAAACTGCTTAGTGTTCTGTTAATTCATCTCACAGAGTTACATCTGTACTTCGTGGATCTCTTTGCTAGCCTTATTTCAGTGGAATCTGAGAACAGATATTTCGGATCCCTTTGAAGACTATAGGGCCAAAGGAAATATCCCCCGATAAGAAAGAGAAAGAAGCATTCTGAGAAACTTCTTTGTGTTCTGTGAAATCATCTCACAGAGTTACAGCTTTCCCCTCAAGAAGCCTTTCGCTAAGACAGTTCTTGTGGAATAGGCAAAGTGATATTTGGCAGCCCATAGAGGGCTATGGTGAAAAAGGAAATATCCTCCGATGAATTCTGGAAAGAAGCTTTCTGAGAAAATGCTTAGTGTTCTGCTAATTCATCTCACAGTGTTACATCTGTATTTCGTGGATCTCTTTGCTAGCCTTATTTCTGTGGAATCTGAGAACAGATATTTCGGATCCCTTTGAAGACTATAGGGCCAAAGGAAATATCCTCTGATAAAAAAGAGAAAGAAGCTTTCTGACAAACTTCTTTGTGTTCTGTGAAATCATTTCACACAGTTACAGCTTTCCCCTCAAGAAGCCTTTCGCTAAGACAGTTCTTGTGGAATTGGCAAAGTGAGATTTGCAAGCTCATAGAGGGCTATGGTGAAAAAGGAAATATCCTCCGATGAAATCTGGAAAGAAGCTTTCTGAGAAACTGCTTAGTGTTCTGTTAATTCATCTCACAGAGTTACATCTGTATTTCGTGGATCTCTTTGCTAGCCTTATTTCTGTGGAATCTGAGAACAGATATTTCCTTTCCCTTTGAAGACTATAGGGCCAAAGGAAATATCCTCCAATAACAAAGAGAAAGAAGTTTTCTGAGAATCTTCTTTGTGTTCTGTGAAATCATCTCACAGAATTACAGCTTTCCCCTCAAGAAGTCTTTCGCTAAGACAGTTCTTGTGGAATTTGCAAAGTGATATTTGGAAGCCCATAGAGGGCTATGGTGAAAAAGGAAATATCCTCCGATGAAAGCTGGAAAGAAGCTTTCTGAGAAACTTCTTTGTGTTCTGTGAAATCATCTCACTGAGTTACAGCTTTCCCCTCAAGAAGCCTTTCGCTAAGACAGTTCTTGTGGAATTGGCAAATTGATATTTGGAAGCCCTTAGAGGGCTATGTTGAAAAAGGAAATATCCTCCGATGAAATCTGGAAAGAAGCTTTCTGAGAAACTGCTTAGTGTTCTGTTAATTCATGTCACAGAGTTATATCTGTATTTCGTCGATCTCTTTGCTAGCCTTATTTCTGTGGAATCTGAGAACAGATATTTCCCTTCCCTTTGAAGACTATAGGGCCAAAGGAAATATCCTCCGATAAGAAAGAGAAAGAAGCTTTCTGAGAATCTTCTTTGTGTTCTGTGAAATCATCTCACAGAGATACATCTTTCCAATCAAGAAGTCTTTCGCTAAGATAATTCTTGTGGAATTGGCAAAGTGATATTTGGAAGACCTTAGAGGGCTATGGTGAAAAAGGAAATATCCTCAGATGAAATCTGGAAAGAAGCTTTCTGAGAAACTGCTTAGTGTTCTGTTAATTCATGTCACAGCGTTATATCTGTATTTCGTGGATCTCTTTGCTAGCCTTATTTCTGTGGAATCTGAGAAGAGATATTTCGGATCCCTTTGAAGACTATAGGGCCAAAGGTAATATCCTCCGATAACCAAGAGAAAGAAGCTTTCTGAGAATCTTCTTTGTGTTCTGTGAAATCATCTCACAGAGATACAGCTTTCCAATCAAGAAGTCTTTTGCTAAGATAGTTCTTGTGGAATTGGCAAAGTGATATTTGGAAGCCCTTAGAGGGCTATGGTGAAAAAGGAAATATCCTCAGATGAAATCTGGAAAGAAGCTTTCTGAGAAACTGCTTAGTGTTCTGTTAATTCATCTCACAGAGTTACATCTGTATTTCGTGGATCTCTTTGCTAGCCTTATTTCGGTGGAATCTGAGAACAGATATTTCGGATCCCTTGGAAGACTATAGGGCGAAAGGAAATATCCTCCGATAACAAAGAGAAAGAAGCTTTCTGAGAAACTTCGTTGTCTTCTGTGAAATCCTCTCACAGAGTTATAGCTTTCCCCTCAAGAAGCCTTTCGCTAATACAGTTCTTGTGGAATTGGCAAATTGATATTTGGAAGCCCTTAGAGGGCTATGGTGAAAAAGGAAATATCCTCCGATGAAATCTGAAAAGAAGCTTTCTGAGAAACTGCTCAGTGTTCTGTTAATTCATCTCACAGAGTTACATCTGTATTTCGTGGATCTCTTTGTTAGCCTTATTTCTGTGGAACTGGCAACAGATATTTCCTTTCCCTTTGAAGACTATAGGGCCAAAGGAAATATCCTCCGATAACCAAGAGAAAGAAGCTTTCTGAGAAACTTCTTTGTGTTCTGTGAAATCATCTCAGAGATTTAGAGCTTTCCCCTCAAGAAGCCTTTCGCTAAGTCAGTTCTTGTGGAATTGGCAAAGTGTTATTTGGAAGCCCACAGAGGGCTATGGTGAAAAAGGAAATATCCTCCGATGAAATTTGGAAAGAAGGTTTCTGAGAAACTGCTTAGTGTTCTGTTAAATCATCTCACAGAGTTACATCTGTATTTCGTGGATCTCTTTGCTAACCTATTTCTGTGGAATCTGAGAACAGATATTTCCTTTCCCTTTGAAGACTATAGGGCCAAAGGAAATATCCTCCGATAACAAAGAGACAGAAGCTTTCGGAGAAACTTCTTTGTGTTCTGTGAAATCATCTCACAGAATTACAGCTTTCCCCTCAAGAAGCCTTTCGCTAAGACAGTTCTTGTGGAATTGGCAAAGTGATATTTGGAATCCCATAGAGGGCTATGGTGAAAAAGGAAATATCCTCCGATGAAATCTGGAAAGAAGCTTTCTGAGAAACTGCTTAGTGTTCTTTTAATTAATCTCATAGAGTTACATCTGTATTTCGTGGATCTCTTTGCTAGCCTTATTTCTGTGGAATCTGAGAACAGATATTTCGGATCCCTTTGAAGACTATAGGGCCAAAGGAAATATCCTCCGATAACAAAGAGAAAGAAGCTTTCTGAGAAACTTCTTTGTATTCTGTGAAATCATTTCACACAGTTACAGCTTTCCCCTCAAGAAGGCTTTCGCTAAGTCAGTTCTTGTGGAAGTGGCAAAGTGTTATTTGGAAGCCCATAGAGGGCTATGGTGAAAAAGGAAATATCCTCCGATGAAATCTGGAAAGAAGCTTTCTGAGAAACTGCATAGTGTTCTGTTAATTCATCTCACTGAGTTACATCTGTATTTCGTGGATCTCTTTGCTAGCCTTATTTCTGTGGAGTCTGAGAACAGATATTTCCTTTCCCTTTGAAGACTATAGGGCCCAAGGAAATATCCTCCGATAACAAAGAGAAAGAAGCTTTCTGAGAAACTTCTTTGTGTTCTGTGAAATCATCTCACAGAGTTACAGCTTTCCCCTCAAGAAGCCTTTCGCTAAGACAGTTCTTGTGGAATTGGCAAATTGATATTTGGAAGCCCATAGAGGGCTACGGTGAAAAAGGAAATATCCTCCGATGAAATCTGGAAAGAAGCTTTCTGAGAAAATGCTTAGTCTTCTGTTAATTCATCTCACTGAGTTACATCTGTATTTCGTGGATCTCTTTCCTAGGCTTATTTCTGTGGAATCTGAGAACAGATATTTCCTTTCCCTTTGAAGACTATAGGGCCAAAGGAAATATCCTCCGATAACAAAGAGAAAGAAGCTTTCTGAGAAACTTCTTTGTGTTCTGTGAAATCATCTCACACAGTTACAGCTTTCCCCTCAAGCAGTCTTTCGCTAAGACAGTTCTTGTGGAATTGGCAAAGTGTTATTTGGAAACCCATAGAGGGCTATGGTGAAAAAGGAAATATCCTCCGATGAAATCTGGAAAGAAGCTTTCTGAGAAACTGCATAGTGTTCTGTTAATTCATCTCACTGAGTTACATCTGTATTTCGTGGATCTCTTTGCTAGCCTTATTTCTGTGGAGTCTGAGAACAGATATTTCCTTTCCCTTTGAAGACTATAGGGCCCAAGGAAATATCCTCCGATAACAAAGAGAAAGAAGCTTTCTGAGAAACTTCTTTGTGTTCTGTGAAATCATCTCACAGAGATACAGCTTTCCAATCAAGAAGTCTTTTGATAGGGTAGTTCTTGTGGAATTGGCAAAGTGATATTTGGAAGCCCTTAGAGGGCTATGGTGAAAAAGGAAATATCCTCAGATGAAATCTGGAAAGAAGCTTTCTGAGAAACTGCTTAGTGTTCTGTTAATTCATCTCACAGAGTTACATCTGTATTTCGTGGATCTCTTTGCTAGCCTTATTTCGGTGGAATCTGAGAACAGATATTTCGGATCCCTTGGAAGACTATAGGGCCAAAGGAAATATCCTCCGATAACAAAGAGAAAGAAGCTTTCTGAGAAACTTCGTTGTCTTCTGTGAAATCCTCTCACAGAGTTACAGCTTTCCCCGCAAGAAGCCTTTCGCTAAGACAGTTCTTGTGGAATTGGCAATGTGATATTTGGAAGCCCATAGAGGGCTACGGTGAAAAAGGAAATATCCTCCGATGAAATCTGGAAAGAAGCTTTCTGAGAAACTGCTTAGTGTTCTGTTAATTCATCTCACACAGTTACATCTGTATTTCGTGGATTTCGTTGCTATCCTTATTTCTGTGGAATCTGAGAACAGATATTTCCTTTCCCTTTGAAGACTATAGGGCCAAAGGAAATATCCTCCGATAACCAAGAGAAAGAAGCTTTCTGAGAAACTTCTTTGTGTTCTGTGAAATCATCTCACAGAGATACAGCTTTTCCCTCAAGAAGCCTTTCGCTAAGTCAGTTCTTGTGGAATTGGCAAAGTGTTATTTGGAAGCCCATAGAGGGCTATGGTGAAAAAGGAAATATCCTCCGATGAAATATGGAAAGAAGTTTTCTGAGAAACTGCTTAGTGTTCTGTTAATTCATCTCACTGAGTTACATCTGTATTTCGTGGATGTCTTTGCTAGCGTTATTTCTGTGGAATCTGAGAACAGATATTTCCTTTCCCTTTGAAGACTATAGGGCCAAAGGAAATATCCTCCGATAACAAAGAGAAAGAAGCTTTCTGAGAAACTTCTTTGTGTTCTGTGAAATCATCTCACAGAGTTACAGCTTTCCCCTCAAGAAGCCTTTCGCTAAGACAGTTCTTGTGGAATTGGCAAAGTGATATTTGGAAGCCCATAGAGGGCTATGGTGAAAAAGGAAATATCCTCCGATGAAATCTGGAAAGAAGCTTTCTGAGAAAATGCTTAGTCTTCTGTTAATTCATCTCACTGAGTTACATCTGTATTTCTTGGATCTCTTTGCTAGGCTTATTTCTGTGTAATCTGAGAACAGATATTTCCTTTCCCTTTGAAGACTATAGGGCCAATGGAAATATCCTCCGATAACAAAGAGAAAGAAGCTTTCTGAGAAACTTCTTTGTGTTCTGTGAAATCATCTCACACAGTTACAGCTTTCCCCTCAAGCAGTCTTTCGCTAAGACAGTTCTTGTGGAATTGGCAAAGTGTTATTTGGAAACCCATAGACGGCTATTGTGAAAAAGGAAATATCCACCGATTAAATCTGGAAAGAAGCTTTCTGAGAAACTGCTTAGTGTTCTGTTAATTCATCTAACAGAGTTACATCTGTATTTCGTGGATCTCTTTGCTAGCCTTATTTCTGTGGAGTCTGAGAACAGATATTTCCTTTCCCTGTGAAGACTATAGGGCCAAAGGAAATATCCTCCGATAACAAAGAGAAAGAAGCTTTCTGAGAAACTTCTTTGTGTTCTGTGAAATCATCTCACAGAGTTACAGCTTTCCCCTCAAGAAGCCTTTCGCTAAGACAGTTCTTGTGGAATTGGCAAAGTGATATTTGGAAGCCCATAGAGGGCTACGGTGAAAAAGGAAATATCCTCCGATGAAATCTGGAAAGAAGCTTTCTGAGAAAATGCTTAGTCTTCTGTTAATTCATCTCACTGAGTTACATCTGTATTTCGTGGATCTCTTTGCTAGGCTTATTTCTGTGGAATCTGAGAACAGATATTTCCTTTCCCTTTGAAGACTATAGGGCCAAAGGAAATATCCTCCGATAACAAAGAGAAAGAAGCTTTCTGAGAAACTTCTTTGTGTTCTGTGAAATCATCTCACAGAGTTACAGCTTTCCCCTGAAGAAGCCTTTCGCTAAGACAGTTCTTGTGGAATTGGCATATATATATTTGGAAGCCCTTAGAGGGCTATGTTGAAAAAGGAAATATCCTCCGATGAAATCTGGAAAGAAGCATTCTGAGAAACTTCTTTGTGTTCTGTGAAATCATCTCACATAGATACAGCTTTCCAATCAAGAAGTCTTTCGCTAAGATAGTTCTTGTGGAATTGTCAAAGTGATATTTGGAAGCCCTTAGAGGGCTATGGTGAAAAAGGAAATATCCTCAGATGAAGTCTGGAAAGAAACTTTCTGAGAAACTGCTTAGTGTTCTGTTAATTCATCTCACAGAGTTACATCTGTATTTCGTGGATCTCTTTGCTAGCATTATTTCGGTGGAATCTGAGAACAGATATTTCGGATCCCTTGGAAGACTATAGGGCCAAAGGAAATATCCTCCGATAACAAAGAGAAAGAAGCTTTCTGAGAAACTTCGTTGTCTTCTGTGAAATCCTCTCACAGAGTTACAGCTTTCTCCTCAAGAAGCCTTTCGCTAAGACAGTTCTTGTGGAATAGGCAAAGTTTTATTTGGCAGCCCATAGAGGGCTATGGTGAAAAAGGAAATATCCTCCGATGAAATCTGGAAAGAAGCTTTCTGAGAAAATGCTTAGTGTTCTGTTAATTCATCTCACAGAGTTACATCTGTATTTCGTGGATCTCTTTGCTAGCCTTATTTCTGTGGAATCTGAGAACAGATATTTCGGATCACTTTGAAGACTATAGGGCCAAAGGAAATATCCTCCGATAACAAAGAGAAAGAAGCTTTCTGGGAAACTTCTTTGTGTTCTGTGAAATCATCTCACAGAGATACAGCTTTCCCCTCAAGAAGCCTTTCGCGAAGACAGTTCTTGTGGAATTGGCAAAGTGATATTTGCAAGCTCATAGAGGGCTATGGAGAAAAAGGAAATATCCTCCGATGAAATCTGGAAAGAAGCTTTCTGAGAAACTGCTTAGTGTTCTGTTAATTCATCTCACAGAGTTACATCTGTATTTCGTGGATCTCTTTGCTAGCCTTATTTCTGTGGAATCTGAGAACAGATATTTCCTTTCCCTTTGAAGACTATAGGGCCAAAGGAAATACCCTCCAATAACAAAGAGAAAGAAGCTTTCTGAGAAACTTCTTTGTGTTCTGTGAAATCATTTCTCACAGTTACAGCTTTCCCTTCAAGAAGCCTTTCGCTAAGTCAGTTCTTGTGGAATTGGCAAAGTGTTATTTGGAAGCCCCTAGAGGGCTATGGTGAAAAAGGAAATATCCTCCGATGAAATTTGGAAAGAAGCTTTCTGAGAAACTGCTTAGTGTTCTGTTAAATCATCTCACAGAGTTACATCTGTATTTCGTGGATCTCTTTGCTAACCTTATTTCTGTGGAATCTGAGAACAGATATTTCCTTTCCCTTTGAAGACTATAGGGCCAAAGGAAATATCCTCCGATAACAAAGAGACAGAAGCTTTCGGAGAAACTTCTTTGTGTTCTGTGAAATCATCTCACAGAATTACAGCTTTCCCCTCAAGAAGCCTTTCGCTAAGACAGTTCTTGTGGAATTGGCAAAGTGATATTTGGAATCCCATAGAGGGCTATGGTGAAAAAGGAAATATCCTCCGATGAAATCTGGAAAGAAGCTTTCTGAGAAACTGCATAGTGTTCTGTTAATTCATCTCACTGAGTTACATCTGTATTTCGTGGATCTCTTTGCTAGCCTTATTTCTGTGGAGTCTGAGAACAGATATTTCCTTTCCCTTTGAAGACTATAGGGCCCAAGGAAATATCCTCCGATAACAAAGAGAAAGAAGCTTTCTGAGAAACTTCTTTGTGTTCTGTGAAATCATCTCACAGAGATACAGCTTTCCAATCAAGAAGTCTTTTGATAGGGTAGTTCTTGTGGAATTGGCAAAGTGATATTTGGAAGCCCTTAGAGGGCTATGGTGAAAAAGGAAATATCCTCAGATGAAATCTGGAAAGAAGCTTTCTGAGAAACTGCTTAGTGTTCTGTTAATTCATCTCACAGAGTTACATCTGTATTTCGTGGATCTCTTTGCTAGCCTTATTTCGGTGGAATCTGAGAACAGATATTTCGGATCCCTTGGAAGACTATAGGGCCAAAGAAAATATCCTCCGATAACAAAGAGAAAGAAGCTTTCTGAGAAACTTCGTTGTGTTCTGTGAAATCCTCTCACAGAGTTACAGCTTTCCCCGCAAGAAGCCTTTCGCTAAGACAGTTCTTGTGGAATTGGCAATGTGATATTTGGAAGCCCATAGAGGGCTACGGTGAAAAAGGAAATATCCTCCGATGAAATCTGGAAAGAAGCTTTCTGAGAAACTGCTTAGTGTTCTGTTAATTCATCTCACACAGTTACATCTGTATTTCGTGGATTTCGTTGCTATCCTTATTTCTGTGGAATCTGAGAACAGATATTTCCTTTCCCTTTGAAGACTATAGGGCCAAAGGAAATATCCTCCGATAACCAAGAGAAAGAAGCTTTCTGAGAAACTTCTTTGTGTTCTGTGAAATCATCTCACAGAGATACAGCTTTTCCCTCAAGAAGCCTTTCGCTAAGTCAGTTCTTGTGGAATTGGCAAAGTGTTATTTGGAAGCCCATAGAGGGCTATGGTGAAAAAGGAAATATCCTCCGATGAAATCTGGAAAGAAGTTTTCTGAGAAACTGCTTAGTGTTCTGTTAATTCATCTCACTGAGTTACATCTGTATTTCGTGGATGTCTTTGCTAGCCTTATTTCTGTGGAATCTGAGAACAGATATTTCCTTTCCCTTTGAAGACTATAGGGCCAAAGGAAATATCCTCCGATAACAAAGAGAAAGAAGCTTTCTGAGAAACTTCTTTGTGTTCTGTGAAATCATCTCACAGAGTTACAGCTTTCCCCTCAAGAAGCCTTTCGCTAAGACAGTTCTTGTGGAATTGGCAAAGTGATATTTGGAAGCCCATAGAGGGCTATGGTGAAAAAGGAAATATCCTCCGATGAAATCTGGAAAGAAGCTTTCTGAGAAAATGCTTAGTCTTCTGTTAATTCATCTCACTGAGTTACATCTGTATTTCTTGGATCTCTTTGCTAGGCTTATTTCTGTGTAATCTGAGAACAGATATTTCCTCTCCCTTTGAAGACTATAGGGCCAAAGGAAATATCCTCCGATAACAAAGAGAAAGAAGCTTTCTGAGAAACTTCTTTGTGTTCTGTGAAATCATCTCACACAGTTACAGCTTTCCCCTCAAGCAGTCTTTCGCTAAGACAGTTCTTGTGGAATTGGCAAAGTGTTATTTGGAAACCCATAGACGGCTATTGTGAAAAAGGAAATATCCTCCGATGAAATCTGGAAAGAAGCTTTCTGAGAAACTGCTTAGTGTTCTGTTAATTCATCTCACAGAGTTACATCTGTATTTCGTGGATCTCTTTGCTAGCCTTATTTCTGTGGAGTCTGAGAACAGATATTTCCTTTCCCTGTGAAGACTATAGGGCCAAAGGAAATATCCTCCGATAACAAAGAGAAAGAAGCTTTCTGAGAAACTTCTTTGTGTTCTGTGAAATCATCTCACAGAGTTACAGCTTTCCCCTCAAGAAGCCTTTCGCTAAGACAGTTCTTGTGGAATTGGCAAAGTGATATTTGGAAGCCCATAGAGGGCTACGGTGAAAAAGGAAATATCCTCCGATGAAATCTGGAAAGAAGCTTTCTGAGAAAATGCTTAGTCTTCTGTTAATTCATCTCACTGAGTTACGTCTGTGTTTCTTGGATCTCTTTGCTAGGCTTATTTCTGTGGAATCTGAGAACAGATAATTCGGATCCCTTTGAAGTCTATAGGGCCAAAGGAAATATCCTCCGATAACAAAGAGAAAGAAGCTTTCTGAGAAACTTCTTTGTGTTCTGTGAAATCATCTCACAGAGTTACAGCTTTCCACTCCAGAAGCCTTTCGCTAAGACAGTTCTTCTGGAATTGGCAAATTGATATTTGGAAGCCCATAGAGGGCTACGGTGAAAAAAGAAATATCCTCAGATGAAATCTGGAAAGAAACTTTCTGAGAAACTGCTTAGTGTTCTGTTAATTCATCTCACAGAGTTACATCTGTATTTCGTGGATCTCTTTGCTAGCCTTATTTCTGTGGAATCTGAGAACAGATATTTCCTTTCCCTTTGAAGACTATAGGGCCAAAGGAAATATCCTCCGATAACAAAGAGAAAGAAGCTTTCTGAGAAACTTCTTTGTGTTCTGTGAAATCATTTCACACAGTTACAGCTTTTCCCTCAAGAAGCCTTTCGCTAAGTCAGTTCTTGTGGAATTGGCAAAGTGTTATTTGGAAGCCCATAGAGGGCTATGGTGAAAAAGGAAATATCCTCCGATAAAATCTGGAAAGAAGCTTTCTGAGAAACTGCTTAGTGTTCTGTTAATTCATCTCACTGAGTTACATCTGTATTTCGTGGATCTCTTTGCTAGCCTTATTTCTGTGGAGTCTGAGAACAGATATTTCCTTTCCCTGTGAAGACTATAGGGCCAAAGGAAATATCCTCTGATAACAAAGAGAAAGAAGCTTTCTGAGAAACTTCTTTGTGTTCTGTGAAATCATCTCACAGAGTTACAGCTTTCCCCTCAAGAAGCCTTTCGCTAAGTCAGTTCTTGTGGAATTGGCAAAGTGATATTTGGAAGCCCATAGAGGGCTACGGTGAAAAAGGAAATATCCTCCGATGAAATCTGGAAAGAAGTTTTCTGAGAAAATGCTTAGTCTTCTGTTAATTCATCTCACTGAGTTACATCTGTATTTCGTGGATCTCTTTGCTAGGCTTATTTCTGTGGAATCTGAGAACAGATATTTCCTTTCCCTTTGAAGACTATAGGGCCAAAGGAAATATCCTCCGATAACAAAGAGAAAGAAGCTTTCTGAGAAACTTCTTAGTGTTCTGTGAAATCATCTCACACAGTTACAGCTTTCCCCTCAAGCAGTCTTTCGCTAAGATAGTTCTTGTGGAATTGGCAAAGTGTTATTTGGAATCCCATAGAGGGCTATTGTGAAAAAGGAAATATCCTCCGATGAAATCTGGAAAGAAGCTTTCTGAGAAATTGCTTAGTGTTCTGTTAATTCATGTCACAGAGTTATATCTGTATTTCGTGGATCTCTTTGCTAGCCTTATTTCTGTGGAATCTGAGAACAGATATTTCCTTTCCCTTTGAAGACTATAGGGCCAAAGGAAATATCATCCGATAAGAAAGAGAAAGAAGCTTTCTGAGAATCTTCTTTGTGTTCTGTGAAATCATCTCACAGAGATACAGCTTTCCAATCAAGAAGTCTTTCGCTAAGATAATTCTTGTGGAATTGGCAAAGTGATATTTGGAAGCCCATAGAGGGCTATGGTGAAAAAGGAAATATCCTCAGATGAAATCTGGAAAGAAGCTTTCTGAGAAACTGCTTAGTGTTCTGTTAATTCATGTCACAGCGTTATATCTGTATTTCGTGGATCTCTTTGCTAGCCTTATTTCTGTGGAATCTGAGAACAGATATTTCGCATCCCTTTGAAGACTATAGGGCCAAAGGAAATATCCTCCGATAACAAAGAGAAAGAAGCTTTCTGAGAATCTTCTTTGTGTTCTGTGAAATCATCTCACAGAGATACAGCTTTCCAATCAAGAAGTCTTTTGCTAAGATAGTTCTTGTGGAATTGGCAAAGTGATATTTGGAAGCCCTTAGAGGGCTATGGTGAAAAAGGAAACATCCTCCGATGAAATCTGGAAAGAAGCTTTCTGAGAAACTGCTTAGTGTTCTGTTAATTCATCTCACAGAGTTACATCTGTATTTCGTGGCTCTCTTTGCTAGCCTTATTTCGGTGGAATCTGAGAACAGATATTTCGGATCCCTTGGAAAACTATAGGGCCAAAGGAAATATCCTCTGATAACAAAGAGAAAGAAGCTTTCTGAGAAACTTCGTTGTCTTCTGTGAAATCCTCTCACAGAGTTTCATCTTTCCCCTCAAGAAGCCTTTCGCTAAAACAGTTCTTGTGGAATTGGCAAATTGATATTTGGAAGCCCTTAGAGGGCTATGGTGAAAAAGGAAATATCCTCCGATGAAATCTGAAAAGAAGCTTTCTGAGAAACTGCTCAGTGTTCTTTTAATTCATCTCACAGAGTTACATCTTTATTTCGTGGATCTCTTTGCTAGCCTTATTTCTGTGGAATCTGAGAACAGATATTTCGGATCCCTTTGAAGACTATAGGGCCAAAGGAAATATCCTCCGATAACAAAGAGAAAGAAGATTTCTGAGAAACTTCTTTGTGTTCTGTGAAATCATCTCACAGAATTACAGCTTTCCCCTCAAGAAGCCTTTCGCTAAGACAGTTCTTGTGGAATTGGCAAAGTGATATTTGGAAGCCCATAGAGGGCTATGGTGAAAAAGGAAATATCCTCCGATGAAATCTGGAAAGAAGCTTTCTGAGAAACTGCTAAGTGTTCTGTTAATTCATCTCACAGAGTTACATCTGTATTTCGTGGATCTCTTTGCTAGCCTTATTTCTGTGGAATCTGAGAACAGATATTTCCTTTCCCTTTGAAGACTATAGGGCCAAAGGAAATATCCTCCGATAAGAAAGAGAAAGAAGCTTTCTGAGAAACTTCTTTGTGTTCTGTGAAATCATCTCACACAGTTACAGCTTTCCCCTCAAGCAGTCTTTCGCTAAGACAGTTCTTGTGGAAATGGCAAAGTGTTATTTGGAAACCCATAGAGGGCTATTGTGAAAAAGGAAATATCCTCCGATGAAATCTGGAAAGAAGCTTTCTGAGAAACTACTTAGTGTTCTGTTAATTCATCTCACAGAGTTACATCTGTATTTCGTGGATCTCTTTGCTAGCCTTATTTCTGTGGAATCTGAGAACAGATATTTCGGATCCCTTTGAAGTCTATAGGGCCAAAGCAAATATCCTCCGATAACAAAGAGAAAGAAGCTTTCTGAGAAACTTCTTTGTGTTCTGTGAAACCATCTCACAGAGTTACAGCTTTCCCCTCAAGAAGCCTTTCGCTAAGACACTTCTTGTGTAATTGGCAAATTGATATTTGGAAGCCCTTAGAGGGCTATGTTGAAAAAGGAAATATCCTCCGATGAAATCTGGAAAGAAGCTTTCTGAGAAACTGCTTAGTGTTCTGTTAATTCATCTCACAGAGTTACATCTGTATTTCGTGGATCTCGTTGCTAGCTTTATTACTGTGGAATGTGAGAACAGATATTTCCTTTCCCTTTGAAGACTATAGGGCCAAAGGAAATATCCTTCGATAACCAAGAGAAAGAATCTTTCTGAGAAACTTCTTTGTGTTCTGTGAAATCATCTCACAGAGATACAGCTTTCCAATCAAGAAGTCTTTCGCTAAGATAGTTCTTGTGGAATTGTCAAAGTGATATTTGGAAGCCCTTAGAGGGCTATGGTGAAAAAGGAAATATCCTCAGATGAAATCTAGAAAGAAGCTTCCTGAGAAACTGCTTAGTGTTCTGTTAATTCATCTCACAGAGTTACATCTGTATTTCGTGGATCTCTTTGCTAGCCTTATTTCGGTGGAATCTGAGAACAGATATTTCTGATCCCTTGGAAGACTATAGGGCCAAAGGAAATATCCTCCGATAACAAAGAGAAAGAAGCTTTCTGAGAAACTTCGTTGTGTTCTGTGAAATCCTCTCAAAGAGTTACAGCTTTCCCCTCAAGAAGCCTTTCGCTAAGACAGTTCTTGTGGAATTGGCAATGTGATATTTGGAAGCCCATAGAGGGCTACGGTGAAAAAGGAAATATCCTCAGATGAAATCTAGAAAGAAGCTTTCTGAGAAACTGCTTAGTGTTCTGCTAATTCATCTCACAGAGTTACATCTGTACTTCGTGGATCTCTTTGCTAGCCTTATTTCTGTGGAATCTGAGAACAGATATTTCCTTTCCCTTTGAAGACTATAGGGCCAAATGAAATATCCTCCGATAACAAAGAGAAAGAAGCTTTCTGAGAAACTTCTTTGTGTTCTTTGAAATCATCTCACAGAGTTACAGCTTTCCCCTCAAGAAGCCTTTCGCTAAGACAGTTCTTGTGGAATAGGCAAAGTGATATTTGGCAGCCCATAGAGGGCTATGGTGAAAAAGGAAATATCCTCCGATGAAATCTGGAAAGAAGCTTTCTGAGAAAATGCTTAGTGTTCTGTTAATTCTTCTCACAGTGTTACATCTGTAATTCGTGGATCTCTTTGCTAGCCTTATTTCTGTGGAATCTGAGAACAGATATTTCGGATCCCTTTGAAGACTATAGGGCCAAAGGAAATATCCTCTGATAAAAAAGAGAAAGAAGCTTTCTGACAAACTTCTTTGTGTTCTGTGAAATCATTTCACACAGTTACAGGTTTCCCCTCAAGAAGCCTTTCGCTAAGACAGTTCTTTTGGAATTGGCAAAGTGATATTTGGAAGCCCATAGAGGGCTATGGTGAAAAAGGAAATATCCTCCGATGAAATCTGGAAAGAAGATGTCTGAGAAACTGCTTAGTGTTCTGTTAATTCATCTCACTGAGTTACATCTGTATTTCGTGGATCTCTTTGCTAGCCTTATATCTGTGGAATCTGAGAACAGATATTGCCTTTCCCTTTGAAGACTATAGGGCCAAAGGAAATATCCTCCGATAACAAAGAGAAAGAAGGTTTCTGAGAAACTTCTTTGTGTTCTGTGAAATCATCTCACAAAGTTACAGCTTTCCACTCCAGAAGCCTTTCGCTAACACAGTTCTTCTGGAATTGGCAAAGTGATATTTGTAAGCCCATAGAGGGCTACGGTGAAAAAAGAAATATCCTCAGATGAAATCTGGAAAGAACCTTTCTGAGAAACTGCTTAGTGTTCTGTTAAATCATCTCACAGAGTTACATCTGTATTTCGTGGATCTCTTTGCTAGCCTTATTTCTGTGGAATCTGACCACAGATATTTCCTTTCCCTTTGAAGACTATAGGGCCAAAGGAAATATCCCCCAATAAGAAAGAGAAAGAAGCATTCTGAGAAACTTCTTTGTGTTCTGTGAAATCATTTCACAGAGTTACAGCTTTCCCCTCAAGAAGCCTTTCGCTAAGACAGTTCTTGTGGAATAGGCAAAGTGATATTTGACAGCCCATAGAGGGCTATGGTGAAAAAGGAAATATCCTCCGATGAAATCTGGAAAGAAGTTTTCTGAGAAAATGCTTAGTCTTCTGTTAATTCATCTCACTGAGTTACATCTGTATTTCGTGGATCTCTTTGCTAGGCTTATTTCTGTGGAATCTGAGAACAGATATTTCCTTTCCCTTTGAAGACTATAGGGCCAAAGGAAATATCCTCCGATAACAAAGAGAAAGAAGCTTTCTGAGAAACTTCTTAGTGTTCTGTGAAATCATCTCACACAGTTACAGCTTTCCCCTCAAGCAGTCTTTCGCTAAGATAGTTCTTGTGGAATTGGCAAAGTGTTATTTGGAATCCTATAGAGGGCTATTGTGAAAAAGGAAATATCCTCCGATGAAATCTGGAAAGAAGCTTTCTGAGAAATTGCTTAGTGTTCTGTTAATTCATGTCACAGAGTTATATCTGTATTTCGTGGATCTCTTTGCTAGCCTTATTTCTGTGGAATCTGAGAACAGATATTTCCTTTCCCTTTGAAGACTATAGGGCCAAAGGAAATATCATCCGATAAGAAAGAGAAAGAAGCTTTCTGAGAATCTTCTTTGTGTTCTGTGAAATCATCTCACAGAGATACAGCTTTCCAATCAAGAAGTCTTTCGCTAAGATAATTCTTGTGGAATTGGCAAAGTGATATTTGGAAGCCCATAGAGGGCTATGGTGAAAAAGGAAATATCCTCAGATGAAATCTGGAAAGAAGCTTTCTGAGAAACTGCTTAGTGTTCTGTTAATTCATGTCACAGCGTTATATCTGTATTTCGTGGATCTCTTTGCTAGCCTTATTTCTGTGGAATCTGAGAACAGATATTTCGCATCCCTTTGAAGACTATAGGGCCAAAGGAAATATCCTCCGATAACCAAGAGAAAGAAGCTTTCTGAGAATCTTCTTTGTGTTCTGTGAAATCATCTCACAGAGATACAGCTTTCCAATCAAGAAGTCTTTTGCTAAGATAGTTCTTGTGGAATTGGCAAAGTGATATTTGGAAGCCCTTAGAGGGCTATGGTGAAAAAGGAAACATCCTCAGATGAAATCTGGAAAGAAGCTTTCTGAGAAACTGCTTAGTGTTCTGTTAATTCATCTCACAGAGTTACATCTGTATTTCGTGGCTCTCTTTGCTAGCCTTATTTCGGTGGAATCTGAGAACAGATATTTCGGATCCCTTGGAAAACTATAGGGCCAAAGGAAATATCCTCTGATAACAAAGAGAAAGAAGCTTTCTGAGAAACTTCGTTGTCTTCTGTGAAATCCTCTCACAGAGTTTCATCTTTCCCCTCAAGAAGCCTTTCGCTAAAACAGTTCTTGTGGAATTGGCAAATTGATATTTGGAAGCCCTTAGAGGGCTATGGTGAAAAAGGAAATATCCTCCGATGAAATCTGAAAAGAAGCTTTCTGAGAAACTGCTCAGTGTTCTTTTAATTCATCTCACAGAGTTACATCTTTATTTCGTGGATCTCTTTGCTAGCCTTATTTCTGTGGAATCTGAGAACAGATATTTCGGATCCCTTTGAAGACTATAGGGCCAAAGGAAATATCCTCCGATAACAAAGAGAAAGAAGATTTCTGAGAAACTTCTTTGTGTTCTGTGAAATCATCTCACAGAATTACAGCTTTCCCCTCAAGAAGCCTTTCGCTAAGACAGTTCTTGTGGAATTGGCAAAGTGATATTTGGAAGCCCATAGAGGGCTATGGTGAAAAAGGAAATATCCTCCGATGAAATCTGGAAAGAAGCTTTCTGAGAAACTGCTAAGTGTTCTGTTAATTCATCTCACAGAGTTACATCTGTATTTCGTGGATCTCTTTGCTAGCCTTATTTCTGTGGAATCTGAGAACAGATATTTCCTTTCCCTTTGAAGACTATAGGGCCAAAGGAAATATCCTCCGATAAGAAAGAGAAAGAAGCTTTCTGAGAAACTTCTTTGTGTTCTGTGAAATCATCTCACACAGTTACAGCTTTCCCCTCAAGCAGTCTTTCGCTAAGACAGTTCTTGTGGAAATGGCAAAGTGTTATTTGGAAACCCATAGAGGGCTATTGTGAAAAAGGAAATATCCTCCGATGAAATCTGGAAAGAAGCTTTCTGAGAAACTACTTAGTGTTCTGTTAATTCATCTCACAGAGTTACATCTGTATTTCGTGGATCTCTTTGCTAGCCTTATTTCTGTGGAATCTGAGAACAGATATTTCGGATCCCTTTGAAGTCTATAGGGCCAAAGCAAATATCCTCCGATAACAAAGAGAAAGAAGCTTTCTGAGAAACTTCTTTGTGTTCTGTGAAACCATCTCACAGAGTTACAGCTTTCCCCTCAAGAAGCCTTTCGCTAAGACACTTCTTGTGTAATTGGCAAATTGATATTTGGAAGCCCTTAGAGGGCTATGTTGAAAAAGGAAATATCCTCCGATGAAATCTGGAAAGAAGCTTTCTGAGAAACTGCTTAGTGTTCTGTTAATTCATCTCACAGAGTTACATCTGTATTTCGTGGATCTCGTTGCTAGCTTTATTACTGTGGAATGTGAGAACAGATATTTCCTTTCCCTTTGAAGACTATAGGGCCAAAGGAAATATCCTTCGATAACCAAGAGAAAGAATCTTTCTGAGAAACTTCTTTGTGTTCTGTGAAATCATCTCACAGAGATACAGCTTTCCAATCAAGAAGTCTTTCGCTAAGATAGTTCTTGTGGAATTGTCAAAGTGATATTTGGAAGCCCTTAGAGGGCTATGGTGAAAAAGGAAATATCCTCAGATGAAATCTAGAAAGAAGCTTCCTGAGAAACTGCTTAGTGTTCTGTTAATTCATCTCACAGAGTTACATCTGTATTTCGTGGATCTCTTTGCTAGCCTTATTTCGGTGGAATCTGAGAACAGATATTTCTGATCCCTTGGAAGACTATAGGGCCAAAGGAAATATCCTCCGATAACAAAGAGAAAGAAGCTTTCTGAGAAACTTCGTTGTGTTCTGTGAAATCCTCTCAAAGAGTTACAGCTTTCCCCTCAAGAAGCCTTTCGCTAAGACAGTTCTTGTGGAATTGGCAATGTGATATTTGGAAGCCCATAGAGGGCTACGGTGAAAAAGGAAATATCCTCAGATGAAATCTAGAAAGAAGCTTTCTGAGAAACTGCTTAGTGTTCTGTTAATTCATCTCACAGAGTTACATCTGTACTTCGTGGATCTCTTTGCTAGCCTTATTTCTGTGGAATCTGAGAACAGATATTTCCTTTCCCTTTGAAGACTATAGGGCCAAATGAAATATCCTCCGATAACAAAGAGAAAGAAGCTTTCTGAGAAACTTCTTTGTGTTCTTTGAAATCATCTCACAGAGTTACAGCTTTCCCCTCAAGAAGCCTTTCGCTAAGACAGTTCTTGTGGAATAGGCAAAGTGATATTTGGCAGCCCATAGAGGGCTATGGTGAAAAAGGAAATATCCTCCGATGAAATCTGGAAAGAAGCTTTCTGAGAAAATGCTTAGTGTTCTGTTAATTCTTCTCACAGTGTTACATCTGTAATTCGTGGATCTCTTTGCTAGCCTTATTTCTGTGGAATCTGAGAACAGATATTTCGGATCCCTTTGAACACTATAGGGCCAAAGGAAATATCCTCTGATAAAAAAGAGAAAGAAGCTTTCTGACAAACTTCTTTGTGTTCTGTGAAATCATTTCACACAGTTACAGGTTTCCCCTCAAGAAGCCTTTCGCTAAGACAGTTCTTTTGGAATTGGCAAAGTGATATTTGGAAGCCCATAGAGGGCTATGGTGAAAAAGGAAATATCCTCCGATGAAATCTGGAAAGAAGATGTCTGAGAAACTGCTTAGTGTTCTGTTAATTCATCTCACTGAGTTACATCTGTATTTCGTGGATCTCTTTGCTAGCCTTATATCTGTGGAATCTGAGAACAGATATTGCCTTTCCCTTTGAAGACTATAGGGCCAAAGGAAATATCCTCCGATAACAAAGAGAAAGAAGGTTTCTGAGAAACTTCTTTGTGTTCTGTGAAATCATCTCACAAAGTTACAGCTTTCCACTCCAGAAGCCTTTCGCTAACACAGTTCTTCTGGAATTGGCAAAGTGATATTTGTAAGCCCATAGAGGGCTACGGTGAAAAAAGAAATATCCTCAGATGAAATCTGGAAAGAACCTTTCTGAGAAACTGCTTAGTGTTCTGTTAAATCATCTCACAGAGTTACATCTGTATTTCGTGGATCTCTTTGCTAGCCTTATTTCTGTGGAATCTGACCACAGATATTTCCTTTCCCTTTGAAGACTATAGGGCCAAAGGAAATATCCCCCAATAAGAAAGAGAAAGAAGCATTCTGAGAAACTTCTTTGTGTTCTGTGAAATCATTTCACAGAGTTACAGCTTTCCCCTCAAGAAGCCTTTCGCTAAGACAGTTCTTGTGGAATAGGCAAAGTGATATTTGGCATCCCATAGAGGGCTATGGTGAAAAAGGAAATATCCTCCGATGAAATCTGGAAAGAAGCTTTCTGAGAAAATGCTTAGTGTTCTGTTAATTCATCTCACAGAGTTACATCTGTATTTCGTGGATCTCTTTGCTAGCCTTATTTCTCTGGAATCTGAGAACAGATATTTCGGATCCCTTTGAAGACTATAGGGCCAAAGGAAATATCCTCCGATAAGAAAGAGAAAGAAGCTTTCAGAGAATATTCTTTGTGTTCTGTGAAATCATTTCACACAGTTACAGCTTTCCCTTCAAGAAGCCTTTCGCTAAGACAGTTCTTGTGGAATTGGCAAAGTGATATTTGGAAGCCCATAGAGGGCTATGGTGAAAAAGGAAATATCCTCCGATGAAATCTGGAAAGAAGATGTCTGAGAAACTGCTTAGTGTTCTGTTAATTCATCTCACAGAGTTACATCTGTATTTCGTGGATCTCTTTGCTAGCCTTATTTCTGTGGAATCTGAGAACACATATTTCCTTTCCCTTTGAAGACTATAGGGCCAAAGGAAATATCCTCCGATAACAAAGAGAAAGAAGCTTTCAGAGAATCTTCTTTGTGTTCTGTGAAATCATCTCACAGAGTTACAGCTTTCCAATCAAGAAGTCTTTCGCTAAGATAATTCTTGTGGAATTGGCAAAGTGATATTTGGAAGCCCTTAGAGGGCTATGGTGAAAAAGGAAATATCCTCCGATGAAATCTGGAAAGAAGCTTTCTGAGAAACTGCTTAGTGTTCTGTTAATTCATCTCACAGAGTTATATCTGTATTTCCTGGATCTCTTTGCTAGCCTTACTTCTGTGGAATCTGAGAACAGATATTTCGGATCCCTTTGAAGACTATAGGGCCAAAGGAAATATCCTCCGATAACCAAGAGAAAGAAGTTTTCTGAGAATCTTCTTTGTGTTCTGTGAAATCATCTCACAGAGATACAGCTTTCCAATCAAGAAGTCTTTCGCTAAGATAGTTCTTGTGGAATTGGCAAAGTGATATTTGTAAGCCCATAGAGGGCTATGGTGAAAAAGGAAATATCCTCCGATGAAATCTGGAAAGAAGCTTTCTGAGAAACTGCTTAGTGTCTGTTAATTCATCTCACAGAGTTACATCTGTATTTCGTGGATCTCTTTGCTAGCCTTATTTCGGTGGAATCTGAGAACAGATATTTCGGATCCCTTGGAAGACTAAAGGTCCAAAGGAAATATCCTCCGATAACAAAGAGAAAGAAGCTTTCTGAGAAACTTCGTTGTCTTCTGTGAAATTCTCTCACAGAGTTACAGCTTTCCCCTCAAGAAGCCTTTCGCGAAGACAGTTCTTGTGGAATTGGCAATGTGATATTTGGAAGCCCATAGAGGGCTACGGTGAAAAAGGAAATATCCTCCGATGAAATCTGGAAAGAAGCTTTCTGAGAAAATGCTTAGTGTTCTGTTAATTCATCTCTCAGAGTTACATCTGTATTTCGTGGATCTCTTTGCTAGCCTTATTTCTGTGGAATCTGAGAACAGATATTTCGGATCCCTTTGAAGACTATAGGGACAAAGGAAATATCCCCCGATAAGAAAGAGAAAGAAGCATTCTGAGAAACTTCTTTGTGTTCTGTGAAATCATTTCACAGAGTTACAGCTTTCCCCTCAAGAAGCCTTTCTCTAAGACAGTTCTTGTGGAATAGGCAAAGTGATATTTGGCAGCCCATAGAGGGCTATGGTGAAAAAGGAAATATCCTCCGATGAAATCTGGAAAGAAGCTTTCTGAGAAAATGCTTAGTGTTCTGTTAATTCATCTCACAGAGTTACATCTGTATTTCGTGGATCTCTTTGCTAGCCTTATTTCTGTGGAATCTGAGAACAGATATTTCGGATCCCTTTGAAGACTATAGGGCGAAAGGAAATATCCTCCGATAAGAAAGAGAAAGAAGCTTTCAGAGAATCTTCTTTGTGTTCTGTGAAATCATTTCACACAGTTACAGCTTTCCCTTCAAGAAGCCTTTCGCTAAGACAGTTCTTGTGGAATTGGCAAAGTGATATTTGGAAGCCCATAGAGGGCTATGGTGAAAAAGGAAATATCCTCCGATGAAATCTGGAAAGAAGATGTCTGAGAAACTGCTTAGTGTTCTGTTAATTCATCTCACAGAGTTACATCTGTATTTCGTGGATCTCTTTGCTAGCCTTATTTCTGTGGAATCTGAGAACACGTATTTCCTTTCCCTTTGAAGACTATAGGGCCAAAGGAAATATCCTCCGATAACAAAGAGAAAGAAGCTTTCTGAGAAACTTCTTTGTGTTCTGTGAAATCATCTCACAGAGTTACAGCTTTCCCCTCAAGAAACCTTTCACTAAGACAGTTCTTGTGGAATTGGCAAAGTGATATTTGCAAGCTCATAGAGGGCTATGGTGAAAAAGGAAATATCCTCAGATGAAATCTGGAAAGAAGATTTCTGAAAAACTGCTTAGTGTTCTGTTAATTCATCTCACAGAGTTACATCTGTATTTCGTGGATCTCTTTGCTAGCCTTATTTCTGTGGAATCTGAGAACAGATATTTCAGATCCCTTGGAAGACTATAGGGCCAAAGGAAATATCCTCCAATAACAAAGAGAAAGAAGCTTTCTGAGAAACTTCTTTGTGTTCTGTGAAATCATCTCACAGAATTACAGCTTTCCCCTCAAGAAGCCTTTCGCTAAGACAGTTCTTGTGGAATTGGCAAAGTGATATTTGGAAGCCCATAGAGGGCTATGGTGAAAAAGGAAATATCCTCCGATGAAATCTGGAAAGAAGTTTTCTGAGAAACTGCTTAAAGTCATGTTAATTCATCTCACTGAGTTACATCTGTATTTCGTGGATCTCTTTGCTAGCATTATTTCTGTGGAGTCTGAGAACAGATATTTCCTTTCCCTTTGAAGACTATAGGGCCAAAGGAAATATCCTCCGATAACAAAGAGAAAGAAGCGTTCTGAGAAATCTTTGTGTTCTGTGAAATCATCTCACAGAGTTACAGCTTTCCCCTCCAGAAGCCTTTCGCTAAGACAGTTCTTGTGGAATTGGCAAAGTGATATTTGGAAGCCCATAGAGGGCTATGGTGAAAAAGGAAATATCCTCCGATGAAATCTGGAAAGAAGCTTTCTGAGAAAATGCTTAGTCTTCTGTTAATTCATCTCACTGAGTTACATCTGTATTTCGTGCATCTCTTTGCTAGGCTTATTTCTGTGGAATCTGAGATCAGATATTTCGGATCCCTTTGAAGACTATAGGGCCAAAGGAAATATCCTCCGATAACAAAGAGAAAGAAGCTTTCTGAGAATCTTCTTTGTGTTCTGTGAAATCATCTCACACAGTTACAGCTTTCCCCTCAGGCAGTCTTTCGCTAAGACAGTTCTTGTGGAATTGGTAAAGTGTTATTTGGAAACCCATAGAGGGCTATTGTGAAAAAGGAAATATCCTCCGATGAAATCTGGAAAGAAGCTTTGTGAGAAACTGCTTAGTGTTCTGTTAATTCATCTCACAGAGTTACATCTGTATTTCGTGGATCTCTTTGCTACCTTATTTCTGTGGAATCTGAGAACAGATATTTCGGATCCCTTTGAAGTCTATAAGTCCAAAGGAAATATCCTCCGATAACAAAGAGAAAGACGCTTTCTGAGAAACTTCTTTATGTTCTGTGAAATCATCTCACAGAGTTACAGCTTTCACCACAAGAAGCCTTTCGCTAAGACAGTTCTTGTGGAATTGGCAAAGTGATATTTGGAAGCCCATAGAGGGCTATGGTGAAAAAGGAAATATCCTCCGATGAAATCTGGAAAGAAGCTTTCTGAGAAAATGCTTAGTCTTCTGTTAATTCATCTCACAGAGTTACATCTGTATTTCGTGGATCTCTTTGCTAGGCTTATTTCTGTGGAATCTGAGAAGAGATATTTCCTTTCCCTTTGAAGACTATAGGGCCAAAGGAAATATCCTCCGATAACCAAGAGAAAGAAGCTTTCTGAGAAACTTCTTTGTGTTCTGTGAAATCATCTCACAGAGTTAGAGCTTTCCCCTCAAAAAGCCTTTCGCTAAAACAGTTCTTGTGGAATTGGCAAATTGATATTTGGAAGCCCTTAGAGGGCTATGGTGAAAAAGGAAATATCCTCCGTTGAAATCTGGAAAGAAGCTTTCTGAGAAACTGCTCAGTGTTCTGTTAATTCATCTCACAGAGTTACATCTGTATTTCGTGGATCTCTTTGCTAGCCTTATTTCTGTGGAATCTGAGAACAGATATTTCGGATCCCTTTGAAGACTATAGGGACAAAGGAAATATCCTCCGATAACAAAGAGAAAGAAGCTTTCTGAGAAACTTCTTTGTGTTCTGTGAAATCATCTCACTGAGTTACAGCTTTCCCCTCAAGAAGCTTTTCGCTAAGACAGTTCTTTTGGAATTGGCAAAGTGATATTTGGAAGCCCATAGAAGGCTATGGTGAAAAAGGAAATATCCTCCGATGAAATTTGGAAAGAAGCTTTCTGAGAAACTGCTTAGTGTTCTTTTAAACATCTCACAGAGTTACATCTGTATTTCGTGGATCTCTTTGCTAGCCTTATTTCTGTGGAATCTGAGAACAGATATTTCCTTTCCCTTTGAAGACTATAGGGCCAAAGGAAATATCCTCCGATAAGAAAGAGAAAGAAGCTTTCAGAGAATCTTCTTTGTGTTCTGTGAAATCATCTCACAGAGATACAGCTTTCCAATCAAGAAGTGTTTCGCTAAGATAATCCTTGTGGAATTGGCAAAGTGATATTTGGAAGCCCTAAGAGGGCTATGGTGAAAAAGGAAATATCCTCAGATGAAATCTGGAAAGAAGCTTTCTGAGAAACTGCTTAGTGTTCTGTTAATTCATCTCACAGAGTTATATCTGTATTTCGTGGATCTCTTTGCTAGCCTTACTTCTGTGGAATCTGAGAACAGATATTTCGGATCCCTTTGAAGACTATAGGGCCAAAGGAAATATCCTCCGATAACCAAGAGAAAGAAGCTTTCTGAGAATCTTCTTTGTGTTCTGTGAAATCATCTCACAGAGATACAGCTTTCCAATCAAGAAGTCTTTCGCTAAGATAGTTCTTGTGGAATTGGCAAAGTGATATTTGGAAGCCCATAGAGGGCTATGGTGAAAAAGGAAATATCCTCAGATGAAATCTGGAAAGAAGCTTTCTGGAAAATGCTTAGTGTCTGTTAATTCATCTCACAGAGTTACATCTGTATTTCGTGGATCTCTTTGCTAGCCTTATTTCGGTGGAATCTGAGAACAGATATTT
The DNA here is from genome assembly GCF_043159975.1 of Macaca nemestrina. Classification (NCBI taxonomy): domain Eukaryota; kingdom Metazoa; phylum Chordata; class Mammalia; order Primates; family Cercopithecidae; genus Macaca; species Macaca nemestrina. The sequence continues at coordinate 27,191,570 of NC_092141.1, read as the reverse complement.
CGGATCCCTTGGAAGACTAAAGGGCCAAAGGAAATATCCTCCGATAACAAAGAGAAAGAAGCTTTCTGAGAAACTTCGTTGTCTTCTGTGAAATTCTCTCACAAAGTTACAGCTTTCCCCTCAAGAAGCCTTTCGCGAAGACAGTTCTTGTGGAATTGGCAATGTGATATTTGGAAGCCCATAGAGGGCTACTGTGAAAAAGGAAATATCCTCCGATGAAATCTGGAAAGAAGCTTTCTGAGAAAATGCTTAATGTTCTGTTAATTCATCTCACAGAGTTACATCTGTATTTCGTGGATCTCTTTGCTAGCCTTATTTCTGTGGAATCTGAGAACAGATATTTCGGATCCCTTTGAAGGCTATAGGGCCAAAGGAAATATGCCCCGATAAGAAAGAGAAAGAAGCATTCTGAGAAACTTCTTTGTGTTCTGTGAAATCATTTCACAGAGTTACAGCTTTCCCTTGAAGAAGCCTTTCGCTAAGACAGTTCTTGTGGAATTGGCAAAGTGATATTTGGCAGCCCATAGAGGGCTATGGTGAAAAAGGAAATATCCTCCGATGAAATCTGGAAAGAAGCTTTCTGAGAAAATGCTTAGTGTTCTGTTAATTCATCTCACAGAGTTACATCTGTATTTCGTTGATCTCTTTGCTAGCATTATTCCTGTGGAATCTGAGAACAGATATTTCGGATCCCTTTGAAGACTATAGGGCCAAAGGAAATATCCTCCGATAACAAAGAGAAAGAAGCTTTCTGAGAAACTTCTTTGTGTTCTGTGAAATCATTTCACACAGTTACAGCTTTCCCCTCAAGAAGCCTTTCGCTAAGAGAGTTCTTGTGGAATTGGCAAAGTGATATTTGGAAGCCCATAGAGGGCTATGGTGAAAAAGGAAATATCCTCCGATGAAATCTGGAAAGAAGTTTTCTGAGAAACTGCTTAGAGTTCTGTTAATTCATCTCACAGAGTTACATCTGTATTTCGTGGATCTCTTTGCTAGCCTTATTTCTGTGGAATCTGAGAACGGATATTTCCTTTCCCTTTGAAGAATATAGGGCCAAATGAAATATCCTCCGATAACAAAGAGAAAGAAGCTTTCTGAGAAACTTCTTTGTGTTCTGTGAAATCATCTCACAGAGTTACAGCTTTCCCCTCAAGAAGCCTTTCGCTAAGACAGTTCTTGTGGAATTGGCAAAGTGATATTTGCAAGATCATAGAGGGCTATGGAGAAAAAGAAAATATCCTCCGATGAAATCTGGAAAGAAGCTTTCTGAGAAAGTGCTTAGTGTTCTGTTAATTCATCTCACAGAGTTACATCTGTATTTCGTGGATCTCTTTGCTAGGATTATTTCTGTGGAATCTGAGAACAGATATTTCGTTTCCTTTTGAAGACTATAGGGCCAAAGGAAATATCCTCCGATAACAAAGAGAAAGAAGCTTTCTGAGAAACTTCTTTGTGTTCTGCGAAATCATCTCACAGAGTTAGAGCTTTCCCCTCAAAAAGCCTTTCGCTAAAACAGTTCTTGTGGAATTGGCAAATTGATATTTGGAAGCCCTTAGAGGGCTATGGTGAAAAAGGAAATATCCTCCGATGAAATCTGGAAAGAAGCTTTCTGAGAAACTGCTCAGTGTTCTGTTAATTCATCTCACAGAGTTACATCTGTATTTCGTGGATCTCTTTGCTAGCCTTATTTCTGTGGAATCTGAGAACAGATATTTCGGATCCCTTTGAAGACTATAGGGACAAAGGAAATATCCTCCGATAACAAAGAGAAAGAAGCTTTCTGAGAAACTTCTTTGTGTTCTGTGAAATCATCTCACTGAGTTACAGCTTTCCCCTCAGGAAGCTTTTCGCTAAGACAGTTGTTTTGGAATTGGCAAAGTGATATTTGGAAGCCCATAGAAGGCTATGGTGAAAAAGGAAATATCCTCCGATGAAATTTGGAAAGAAGCTTTCTGAGAAACTGCTTAGTGTTCTTTTAAACATCTCACAGAGTTACATCTGTATTTCGTGGATCTCTTTGCTAGCCTTATTTCTGTGGAATCTGAGAACAGATATTTCCTTTCCCTTTGAAGACTATAGGTCCAAAGGAAATATCCTCCGATAACAAAGAGAAAGAAGCTTTTTGAGAAACTTCTTTGTGTTCTGTGAAATCATCTCACAGAGTTACAGCTTTCCCCTCAAGAAGCCTTTCGCTAAGACTGTTCTTGTGGAATTGGCAAAGTGACATTTGCAAGCGCATAGATGGCTATGTTGAAAAAGGAAATATCCTCCGATGAATTCTGGAAAGAAGCTTTCTGAGAAACTGCTTAGTGTTCTGTTAATTCATGTCACAGAGTTATATCTGTATTTCGTGGATCTCTTTGCTAGCCTTATTTCTGTGGAATCTGAGAACAGATATTTCCTTTCCCTTTGAAGACTATAGGGCCAAAGGAAATATCCTCCGATAAGAAAGAGAAAGAAGCTTTCAGAGAATCTTCTTTGTGTTCTGTGAAATCATCTCACAGAGATACAGCTTTCCAATCAAGAAGTCTTTCGCTAAGATAATCCTTGTGGAATTGGCAAAGTGATATTTGGAAGCCCTAAGAGGGCTATGGTGAAAAAGGAAATATCCTCCTATGAAATCTGGAAAGAAGCTTTCTGAGAAACTGCTTAGTGTTCTGTTAATTCATCTCACAGAGTTATATCTGTATTTCGTGGATCTCTTTGCTAGCCTTACTTCTGTGGAATCTGAGAACAGATATTTCGGATCCCTTTGAAGACTATAGGGCCAAAGGAAATATCCTCCGATAACCAAGAGAAAGAAGCTTTCTGAGAATCTTCTTTGTGTTCTGTGAAATCATCTCACAGAGATACAGCTTTCCAATCAAGAAGTCTTTCGCTAAGATAGTTCTTGTGGAATTGGCAAAGTGATATTTGGAAGCCCATAGAGGGCTATGGTGAAAAAGGAAATATCCTCAGATGAAATCTGGAAAGAAGCTTTCTGAGAAACTGCTTAGTGTCTGTTAATTCATCTCACAGAGTTACATCTGTATTTCGTGGATCTCTTTGCTAGCCTTATTTCGGTGGAATCTGAGAACAGATATTTCGGATCCCTTGGAAGACTAAAGGGCCAAAGGAAATATCCTCCGATAACAAAGAGAAAGAAGCTTTCTGAGAAACTTCGTTGTCTTCTGTGAAATTCTCTCACAGAGTTACAGCTTTCCCCTCAAGAAGCCTTTCACGAAGACAGTTCTTGTGGAATTGGCAATGTGATATTTGGAAGCCCATAGAGGGCTACGGTGAAAAAGGAAATATCCTCCAATGAAATCTGGAAAGAAGCTTTCTGAGAAACTGCTTAATGTTCTGTTAATTCATGTCACAGAGTTACATCTGTATTTCGTGGATCTCTTTGCTAGCCTTATTTCTGTGGAATCTGAGAACAGATATTTCGGATCCCTTTGAAGGCTATAGGGCCAAAGGAAATATGCCCCGATAAGAAAGAGAAAGAAGCATTCTGAGAATCTTCTTTGTGTTCTGTGAAATCATTTCACAGAGTTACAGCTTTCCCTTGAAGAAGCCTTTCGCTAAGACAGTTCTTGTGGAATTGGCAAAGTGATATTTGGCAGCCCATAGAGGGCTATGGTGAAAAAGGAAATATCCTCCGATGAAATCTGGAAAGAAGCTTTCTGAGAAACAGCTTAGTGTCTGTTAATTCATCTCACAGAGTTACATCTGTATTTCGTGGATCTCTTTGCTAGCCTTATTTCTGTGGAATCTGAGAACAGATATTTCGGATCCCTTTGAAGACTATAGGGCCAAAGGAAATATCCTCCGATAACAAAGAGAAAGAAGCTTTCTGAGAAACTTCTTTGTGTTCTGTGAAATCATTTCACACAGTTACAGCTTTCCCCTCAAGAAGCCTTTCGCTAAGACAGTTCTTGTGGAATTGGCAAAGTGATATTTGGAAGCCCATAGAGGGCTATGGTGAAAAAGGAAATATCCTCCGATGAAATCTGGAAAGAAGATTTCTGAGAAACTGCTTAGTGTTCTGTTAATTCATCTCACAGAGTTACATCTGTATTTCGTGGATCTCTTTGCTAGCCTTATTTCTGTGGAATCTGAGAACGGATATTTCCTTTCCCTTTGAAGACTATAGGGCCAAAGGAAATATCCTCCGAAAACAGAGAGAAAGAAGCTTTCTGAGAAACTTCTTTGTGTTCTGTGAAATCATCTCACAGAGTTACAGCTTTCCCCTCAAGAAGCCTTTCGCTAAGACAGTTCTTGTGGAATTGGCAAAGTGATATTTGCAAGCTCATAGAGGGCTATGGAGAAAAAGGAAATATCCTCCGATGAAATCTGGAAAGAATCTTTCTGAGAAAGTGCTTAGTGTTCTGTTAATTCATCTCACAGTGTTACATCTGTATTTCGTGGATCTCTTTGCTAGGCTTATTTCTGTGGAATCTGAGAACAGATATTTCGTTACCCTTTGAAGACTATAGGGCCAAAGGAAATATCCTCCGATAACAAAGAGAAAGAAGCTTTCTGAGAAACTTCTTTTTGTTCTGGGAAATCATCTCACAGAGTTACAGCTTTCCCCTCAAGAAGCCTTCCGCTAAGACTGTTCTTGTGAAATTGGCAAAGTGACATTTGCAAGCGCATAGATGGCTATGTTGAAAAAGGAAATATCCTCCGATGAAATCTGGAAAGAAGCTTTCTGAGAAACTGCTTAGTGTTCTGTTAATTCATGTCACAGAGTTATATCTGTATTTCGTGGATCTCTTTGCTAGCCTTATTTCTGTGGAATCTGAGAACAGATATTTCCTTTCCCTTTGAAGACTATAGGGCCAAAGGAAATATCCTCCGATAAGAAAGAGAAAGAAGCTTTCAGAGAATCTTCTTTGTGTTCTGTGAAATCATCTCACAGAGATACAGCTTTCCAATCAAGAAGTCTTTCGCTAAGATAATTCTTGTGGAATTGGCAAAGTGATATTTGGAAGCCCTTAGAGGGCTATGGTGAAAAAGGAAATATCCTCAGATGAAATCTGGAAAGAAGCTTTCTGAGAAACTGCTTAGTGTTCTGTTAATTAATGTCACAGAGTTATACCTGTATTTCGTGGATCTCTTTGCTAGCCTTACTTCTGTGGAATCTGAGAACAGATATTTCGGATCCCTTTGAAGACTATAGGGCCAAAGGAAATATCCTCCGATAACCAAGAGAAAGAATCTTTCTGAGAATCTTCTTTGTGTTCTGTGAAATCATCTCACAGAGATACAGCTTTCCAATCAAGAAGTCTTTCGCTAAGATAGTTCTTATGGAATTGGCAAAGTGATATTTGGAAGCCCATAGAGGGCTATGGTGAAAAAGGAAATATCCTCAGATGAAATCTGGAAAGAAGCTTTCTGAGAAACTGCTTAGTGTCTGTAAATTCATCTCACAGAGTTACATCTGTATTTCGTGGATCTCTTTGCTAGCCTTATTTCGGTGGAATCTGAGAACAGATATTTCGGATCCCTTGGAAGACTAAAGGGCCAAAGGAAATATCCTCCGATAACAAAGAGAAAGAAGCTTTCTGAGAAACTTCGTTGTCTTCTGTGAAATTCTCTCACAGAGTTACAGCTTTCCCCTCAAGAAGCCTTTCGCGAAGACAGTTCTTGTGGAATTGGCAATGTGATATTTGGAAGCCCATAGAGGGCTACGGTGAAAAAGGAAATATCCTCCGATGAAATCTGGAAAGAAGCTTTCTGAGAAAATGCTTAGTGTTCTGTTAATTCATCTCACAGAGTTACATCTGTATTTCGTGGATCTCTTTGCTAGCCTTATTTCTGTGGAATCTGAGAACAGATATTTCGGATCCCTTTGAAGACTATAGGGCCAAAGGAAATATGCCCCGATAAGAAAGAGAAAGAAGCATTCTGAGAAACTTCTTTGTGTTCTGTGAAATCATTTCACAGAGTTACAGCTTTCCCTTGAAGAAGCCTTTTGCTAAGACAGTTCTTGTGGAATTGGCAAAGTGATATTTGGCAGCCCATAGAGGGGTATGGTGAAAAAGGAAATATCCTCCGATGAAATCTGGAAAGAAGCTTTCTGAGAAACTGCTTAGTGTTCTGTTAATTCATCTCACAGAGTTACATCTGTATTTCGAGGATCTCTTTGCTAGCCTTATTTCTTTGGAATCTGAGAACAGATATTTCGGATCCCTTTGAAGACTATAGGGCCAAAGGAAATATCCTCCGATAACAAAGAGAAAGAAGCTTTCTGAGAAACTTCTTTGTGTTCTGTGAAATCATTTCACACAGTTACAGCTTTCCCCTCAAGAAGCCTTTCGCTAAGAGAGTTCTTGTGGAATTGGCAAAGTGATATTTGGAAGCCCATAGAGGGCTATGGTGAAAAAGGAAATATCCTCCTATGAAATCTGGAAAGAAGATTCCTGAGAAACTGCTTAGTGTTCTGTTAATTCATCTCACAGAGTTACATCTGTATTTCGTGGATCTCTTTGCTAGCCTTATTTCTGTGGAATCTGAGAACAGATATTTCCTTTCCCTTTGAAGACTATAGGGACAAAGGAAATATCCTCCGATAACAAAGAGAAAGAAGCTTTCTGAGAAACTTCTTTGTGTTCTGTGAAATCATCTCACTGAGTTACAGCTTTCCCCTCCAGAAGATTTTCGCTAAGACAGTTCTTTTGGAATTCGCAAAGTGATATTTGGAAGCCCAGAGAGGGCTATGGTGAAAAAGGAAATATCCTCCGATGAAATTTGGAAAGAAGCTTTCTGAGAAACTGCTTAGTGTTCTGTTAAAACATCTCACAGAGTTACATCTGTATTTCGTGGATCTCTTTGCTAGCCTTATTTCTGTGGAATCTGAGAGCAGATATTTCCTTTCCCTTTGAAGACTATAGGTCCAAAGGAAATATCCTCCGATAACAAAGAGAAAGAAGCTTTCTGAGAAACTTCTTTGTGTTCTGTGAAATCATCTCACAGAGTTACAGCTTTCCCCTCAAGAAGCCTTCCGCTAAGACTGTTCTTGTGGAATTGGCAAAGTGATATTTGGAAGCCCATAGAGGGCTATGGTGAAAAAGGAAATATCCTCCGATGAAATTTGGAAAGAAGCTTTCTGAGAAACTGCTTAGTGTTCTGTTAAAACATCTCACAGAGTTACATCTGTATTTCGTGGATCTCTTTGCTAGCCTTATTTCTGTGGAATCTGAGAACAGATATTTCCTTTCCCTTTGAAGACTATAGGTCCAAAGGAAATATCCTCCGATAACAAAGAGAAAGAAGCTTTCTGAGAAACTTCTTTGTGTTCTGTGAAATCATCTCACAGAGTTACAGCTTTCCCCTCAAGAAGCCTTCCGCTAAGACTGTTCTTGTGGAATTGGCAAAGTGACATTTGCAAGCGCATAGATGGCTCTGTTGAAAAAGGAAATATCCTCCGATGAAATCTGGAAAGAAGCTTTCTGAGAAACTGCTTAGTGTTCTGTTAATTCATGTCACAGAGTTATATCTGTATTTCGTGGATCTCTTTGCTAGCCTTATTTCTGTGGAATCTGAGAACAGATATTTCCTTTCCCTTTGAAGACTATAGGGCCAAAGGAAATATCCTCCGATAAGAAAGAGAAAGAAGCTTTCAGAGAATCTTCTTTGTGTTCTGTGAAATCATCTCACAGAGATACAGCTTTCCAATCAAGAAGTCTTTCGCTAAGATAATTCTTGTGGAATTGGCAAAGTGATATTTGGAAGCCCTTAGAGGGCTATGGTGAAAAAGGAAATATCCTCAGATGAAATCTGGAAAGAAGCTTTCTGAGAAACTGCTTAGTGTTCTGTTAATTAATGTCACAGAGTTATATCTGTATTTCGTGGATCTCTTTGTTAGCCTTACTTCTGTGGAATCTGAGAACAGATATTTCGGATCCCTTTGGAGACTATAGGGCCAAAGGAAATATCCTCCGATAACCAAGAGAAAGAAGCTTTCTGAGAATCTTCTTTGTGTTCTGTGAAATCATCTCACAGAGATACAGCTTTCCAATCAAGAAGTCTTTCGCTAAGATAGTTCTTATGGAATTGGCAAAGTGATATTTGGAAGCCCATAGAGGGCTACGGTGAAAAAGGAAATATCCTCAGATGAAATCTGGAAAGAAGCTTTCTGAGAAACTGCTTAGTGTCTGTTAATTCATCTCACAGAGTTACATCTGTATTTCGTGGATCTCTTTGCTAGCCTTATTTCGGTGGAATCTGAGAACAGATATTTCGGATCCCTTGGAAGACTAAAGGGCCAAAGGAAATAGCCTCCGATAACAAAGCGAAAGAAGCTTTCTGAGAAACTTCGTTGTCTTCTGTGAAATTCTCTCACAGAGTTACAGCTTTCCCCTCAAGAAGCCTTTCGCGAAGACAGTTCTTGTGGAATTGGAAATGTGATATTTGGAAGCCCATAGAGGGCTACGGTGAAAAAGGAAATATCCTCCGATGAAATCTGGAAAGAAGCTTTCTGAGAAAATGCTTAGTGTTCTGTTAATTCATCTCACAGAGTTACATCTGTATTTCGTGGATCTCTTTGCTAGCCTTATTTCTGTGGAATCTGAGAACAGATATTTCGGATCCCTTTGAAGACTATAGGGCCAAAGGAAATATGCCCCGATAAGAAAGAGAAAGAAGCATTCTGAGAAACTTCTTTGTGTTCTGTGAAATCATTTCACACAGTTACAGCGTTCCCTTGAAGAAGCCTTTTGCTAAGACAGTTCTTGTGGAATTGGCAAAGTGATATTTGGCAGCCCATAGAGGGGTATGGTGAAAAAGGAAATATCCTCCGATGAAATCTGGAAAGAAGCTTTCTGAGAAACTGCTTAGTGTTCTGTTAATTCATCTCACAGAGTTACATCTGTATTTCGAGGATCTCTTTGCTAGCCTCATTTCTTTGGAATCTGAGAACAGATATTTCGGATCCCTTTGAAGACTATAGGGCCAAAGGAAATATCCTCCGATAACAAAGAGAAAGAAGCTTTCTGAGAAACTTCTTTGTGTTCTGTGAAATCATTTCACACAGTTACAGCTTTCCCCTCAAGAAGCCTTTCGCTAAGAGAGTTCTTGTGGAATTGGCAAAGTGATATTTGGAAGCCCATAGAGGGCTATGGTGAAAAAGGAAATATCCTCCAATGAAATCTGGAAAGAAGATTTCTGAGAAACTGCTTAGTGTTCTGTTAATTCATCTCACAGAGTTACATCTGTATTTCGTGGATCTCTTTGCTAGCCTTATTTCTGTGGAATCTGAGAACGGATATTTCCTTTCCCTTTGAAGACTATAGGGCCAAAGGAAATATCCTCCGATAACAAAGAGAAAGAAGCTTTCTGAGAAACTTCTTTGTGTTCTGTGAAATCATCTCACAGAGTTACAGCTTTCCCCTCAAGAAGCCTTTCGCTAAGACAGTTCTTGTGGAATTGGCAAAGTGATATTTGCAAGCTCATAGAGGGCTATGGAGAAAAAGGAAATATCCTCCGATGAAATCTGGAAAGAAGCTTTCTGAGAAAGTACTTAGTGTACTGTTAATTCATCTCACAGAGTTACATCTGTATTTCGTGGATCTCTTTGCTAGCCTTATTTCTGTGGAATCTGAGAACAGATATTTCCTTTCCCTTTGAAGACTATAGGGCCAAAGGAAATATCCTCCGATAACAAAGAGAAAGAAGCTTTCTGAGAAACTTCTTTGTGTTCAGTGAAATCATCTCACAGAGTTACAGCTTTCCCCTCAAGAAGCCTTTCGCTAAGACAGTTCTTGTGGAATTGGCAAAGTGATATTTGGAAGCCCATAGAGGGCTATGGTGAAAAAGGAAATATCCTCCGATGAAATCTGGAAAGAAGCTTTCTGAGAAACTGCTTAGTGTTCTGTTAATTCATGTCACAGAGTTATATCTGTATTTCGTGGATCTCTTTGCTAGCCTTACTTCTGTGGAATCTGAGAACAGATATTTCGGATCCCTTTGAAGACTATAGGGCCAAAGGAAATATCCTCCGATAACCAAGAGAAAGAAGCTTTCTGAGAATCTTCTTTGTGTTCTGTGAAATCATCTCACAGAGATACAGCTTTCCAATCAAGAAGTCTTTCGCTAAGATAGTTCTTATGGAATTGGCAAAGTGATATTTGGAAGCCCATAGAGGGCTATGGTGAAAAAGGAAATATCCTCAGATGAAATCTGGAAAGAAGCTTTCTGAGAAACTGCTTAGTGTCTGTTAATTCATCTCACACAGTTACATCTGTATTTCGTGGATCTCTTTGCTAGCATTATTTCTGTGGAATCTGAGAACAGATATTTCGGATCCCTTTGAAGACTATAGGGCCAAAGGAAATATCCTCCGATAACAAAGAGAAAGAAGCTTTCTGAGAAACTTCTTTGTGTTCTGTGAAATCATTTCACACAGTTACAGCTTTCCCCTCAAGAAGCCTTTCGCTAAGAGAGTTCTTGTGGAATTGGCAAAGTGATATTTGGAAGCCCATAGAGGGATATGGTGAAAAAGGAAATATCCTCCGATGAAATCTGGAATGAAGATTTCTGAGAAACTGCTTAGTGTTCTGTTAATTCATCTCACAGAGTTACATCTGTATTTCGTGGATCTCTTTGCTAGCCTTATTTCTGTGGATTCTGAGAACGGATATTTCCTTTCCCTTTGAAGACTATAGGGCCAAAGGAAATATCCTCCGATAACAAAGAGAAAGAAGCTTTCTGAGAAACTTCTTTGTGTTCTGTGAAATCATCTCACAGAGTTACAGCTTTCCCCTCAAGAAGCCTTTCGCTAAGACAGTTCTTGTTGAATTGGCAAAGTGATATTTGCAAGCTCATAGAGGGCTATGGAGAAAAAGGAAATATCCTCCGATGAAATCTGGAAAGAAGCTTTCTGAGAAAGTGCTTAGTGTTCTGTTAATTCATCTCACAGAGTTACATCTGTATTTCGTGGATCTCTTTGCTAGCCTTATTTCTGTGGAATCTGAGAACAGATATTTCGTTTCCCTTTGAAGACTACAGGGCCAAAGGAAATATCCTCCGATAACAAAGAGAAAGAAGCTTTCTGAGAAACTTCTTTGTGTTCTGTGAAATCATCTCACAGAGTTAGAGCTTTCCCCTCAAAAAGCCTTTCGCTAAAACAGTTCTTGTGGAATTGGCAAATTGATATTTGGAAGCCCTTAGAGGGCTATGGTGAAAAAGGAAATATCCTCCGATGAAATCTGGAAAGAAGCTTTCTGAGAAACTGCTCAGTGTTCTGTTTATTCATCTCACAGAATTACATCTGTATTTCGTGGATCTCTTTGCTAGCCTTATTTCTGTGGAATCTGAGAACAGATATTTCGGATCCCTTTGAAGACTATAGGGACAAAGGAAATATCCTCCGATAACAAAGAGAAAGAAGCTTTCTGAGAAACTTCTTTGTGTTCTGTGAAATCATCTCACTGAGTTACAGCTTTCCCCTCAAGAAGCTTTTCGCTAAGACAGTTCTTTTGGAATTGGCAAAGTGATATTTGGAAGCCCATAGAGGGCTATGGTGAAAAAGGAAATATCCTCCGATGAAATTTGGAAAGAAGCTTTCTGAGAAACTGCTTAGTGTTCTGTTAAAACATCTCACAGAGTTACATCTGTATTTCGTGGATCTCTTTGCTAGCCTTATTTCTGTGGAATCTGAGAACAGATATTTCCTTTCCCTTTGAAGACTATAGGGCCAAAGGAAATATCCTCCGATAACAAAGAGAAAGAAGCTTTCTGAGAAACTTCTTTGTGTTCTGTGAAATCATCTCACAGAGTTACAGCTTTCCCCTCAAGAAGCCTTCCGCTAAGACTGTTCTTGTGGAATTGGCAAAGTGACATTTGAAAGCGCATAGATGGCTATGTTGAAAAAGGAAATATCCTCCGATGAAATCTGGAAAGAAGCTTTCTGAGAAACTGCTTAGTGTTCTGTTAATTCATGTCACAGAGTTATATCTGTATTTCGTGGATCTCTTTGCTAGCCTTATTTCTGTGGAATCTGAGAAGAGATATTTCCTTTCCCTTTGAAGACTACAGGGCCAAAGGAAATATCCTCCGATAAGAAAGAGAAAGAAGCTTTCAGAGAATCTTCTTTGTGTTCTGTGAAATCATCTCACAGAGATACAGCTTTCCAATCAAGAAGTCTTTCGCTAAGATAATTCTTGTGGAATTGGCAAAGTGATATTTGGAAGCCCTTAGAGGGCTATGGTGAAAAAGGAAATATCCTCAGATGAAATCTGGAATGAAGCTTTCTGAGAAACTGCTTAGTGTTCTGTTAATTAATGTCACAGAGTTATATCTGTATTTCGTGGATCTCATTGCTAGCCTTACTTCTGTGGAATCTGAGAACAGATATTTCGGATCCCTTTGAAGACTATAGGGCCAAAGGAAATATCCTCCGATAACAAACAGAAAGAAGCTTTCTGAGAAACTTCTTTGTGTTCTGTGAAATCATCTCAGAGATTTAGAGCTTTCCCCTCAAGAAGCCTTTCGCTAAAACAGTTGTTGTGGAATTGGCAAAGTGATATTTGGAAGCCCTTAGAGGGCTATGGTGAAAAAGGAAATATCCTCCGATGAAATCTGGAAAGAAGCTTTCTGAGAAATTGCTCAGTGTTCTCTTAATTCATCTCACAGAGTTATATCTGTTTTTCTTGGATCTCTTTGCTAGCCTTATTTCTGTGGAATCTGAGAACAGATATTTCGTATCCCTTTCAACACTATAGGGCCAAAGGAAATATCCTCCGATAACAAAGTGAAAGAAGCTTTCTGAGAAACTTCTTTGTGTTCTGTGAAATCATCTCACAGAGTTAGAGCTTTCCCCTCAAGAAGCCTTTCGCTAAGATAGTTCTTATGGAATTGGCAAAGTGATATTTGGAATCTCATAGAGGTCTATGGAGAAAAAGGAAATATCCTCCGATGAAATTTGGAAAGAAGCTTTCTGAGAAACTGCTTAGTGTTCTGTTAATTAATCGCACAGAGTTACATCTGTATTTCGTGGATCTTTTTGCTAGCCTTATTTCTGTGGAATCTGACAACAGATATTTCCTTTCCCTTTGAAGACTATAGGTCCAAAGAAAATATCCTCCGATAACAAAGAGAAAGAAGCTTTCTGAGAAACTTCTTTGTGTTCTGTGAACTCATCTCACAGAGTTACAGCTTTCCCCTCAAGAAGCCTTTCGCTAAGACAGTTCTTGTGGAATTGGCAAAGTGATATTTGGAAGCCCATAGAGGGCTATGGTGAAAAAGGAAATATCCTCCGATCAAATCTGGAAAGAAGCTTTCTGAGAAACTGCTCAGTGTTCTGTTAATTCATCTCACAGAGTTATATCTCTATTTCGTGGATCTCTTTGCTAGCCTTATTTCTGTGGATTCTGAGAACAGATATTTCGGATCCCTTTCAAGACTATAGGGCCAAAGGAAATATCCTCCGATAACAAAGAGAAAGAAGCTTTCTGAGAAACTTCTTTGTGTTCTGTGAAATCATCTCACAGAGTTAGAGCTTTCCCCTCAAGAAACCTTTCGCTAAGACAGTTCTTATGGAATTGGCAAAGTGATATTTGGAATCTCACAGAGGTCTATGGAGAAAAAGGAAATATCCTCCGACGAAATCTGTAAAGAAGCTTTCTGAGAAACTGCTTAGTGTTCTGTTAATTCATCTCTCTGAGTTACATCTGTATTTCGTGGATCTCTTTGCTAGCCTTATTTCTGTGAAATCTGAGAACAGATATTTCCTTTCCCTTTGAAGACTAAAGGGCCAAAGGAAATATCCTCCGATAACAAAGAGAAAGAAGCTTTCTGAGAAACTTCTTGGTGTTCTGTGAAATCATCTCACAGAGTTACAGCTTTCCCCTCAAGGAGCCTTTCGCTAAGACAGATCTTGTGGAATTGGCAAAGTGATATTTGGAAGCCCTTAGAGGGCTATGGTGAAACAGGAAATATCCTCCCATGAAATCTGGAAAGAAGTTTCTGAGAAACTGCTTAGTGTTCTGTTAATTCATCTCACAGAGTTACATCTGTATTTCGTGGATCTCTTTGCTAGCCTTATTTCGGTGGAATGTGAGAACAGATGTTTCGGATCCCTTGGAAGACTATAGGGCCAAAGGAAATATCCTCCGATAACAAAGAGAAAGAAGCTTTCTGAGAAACTTCGTTGTGTTCTGTGAAATCATCTCACAGAGTTACAGCTTTCCCCTCAAGAAGCCTTTCGCTAAGACAGTTCTTGTGGAATAGGCAAAGTGATATTTGGCTGCCCATAGAGGGCTATGATGAAAAAGGAAATATCCTCCGATGAAATCTAGAAAGAAGCTTTCTGAGAAAATGCTTAGTGTTCTGTTAATTCATCTCACAGAGTTACATCTGTATTTCGTGGATCTCTTTGCTAGCCTTATTTCTGTGGAATCTGAGAACAGATATTTCGGATCCCTTTGAAGACTATAGGGCCAAAGGAAATATCCTCTGATAAAAAGAGAAATAAGCTTTCTGAGAAACTTGTTGTGTTCTGTGAAATCATCTCAGAGATTTAGAGCTTTCCCCTCAAGAAGCCTTTCGCTAAAACAGTTGTTGTGGAATTGGCAAAGTGATATTTGGAAGCCCATAGAGGGCTATGGTGAAACAGGAAATATCCTCCGTTGAAATCTGGAAAGAAGCTTTCTAAGAAACTGCTCAGTGTTCTGTTAATTCATCTCACAGAGTTATATCTGTATTTCGTGGATCTCTTTGTTAGCCTTATTTCTGTGGAATCTGAAAACAGATATTTCGGATCCCTTTCGAAACTATAGGGCCAAAGGAAATATCCTCCGATAACAAAGGGAAAGAAGCTTTCTGAGAAACTTCTTTGTGTTCTGTGAAATCATCTCACAGAGTTACAGCTTTCCTCTCAAGAAGCCTTGCACTAAGACAGTTTTTGTGGAATTGGCAAAGTGATATTTGGAAGCCCAGAAAGGGCTATGGTGAAAAAGGAAATATCCTCCGATGAAATCTGGAAAGAAGCTTTCTGAGAAACTGCTTAGTATTCTGTTAATTCATCTCACAGAGTTACATCTGTATTTCATGGATCTCTTTGTTAGCATTATTTCTGTGGAATCTGACAACAGATATTTCCTTTCCCTTGAAGACTATAGGGCCAAAGGAAATATCCTCCGATAACAAAGAGAAAGAAGCTTTCTGAGAATCTTCTTTGTGTTCTGTGACATCATCTCACAGAGTTAGAGCTTTCCCCTCAAGAAGCCTTTCGCTAAAACAGTTCTTGTGGAATTGGCAAATTGGTATTTTGAAGCCCTTAGAGGGCTATGGTGAAAAAGGAAATATCCTCCGATGAAATCTGTAAAGAAGCTTTCTGAGAAACTGCTCAGTGTTGTGTTAATTCATCTCACAGAGTTATATCTGTTTTTCGTGGATATCTTTGCTAGCCTTATTTCTGTGGAATCTGAGAACAGATATTTCGAATCCCTTTCAACACTATAGGGCCAAAGGAAATATCCTCCGATAACAAAGAGAAAGAAGCTTTCTGAGAAACTTCTTTGTGTTCTGTGAAATCATCTCACAGAGTTAGAGCTTTCCCCTCAAGAAGCCTTTCGCTAAGACAGTTCTTATGGAATTGGCAAAGTGATATTTGGAATCTCATAGAGGTCTGTGGAGAAAAAGGAAATATCCTCCGATGAAATCTGTAAAGAAGCTTTCTGAGAAATTGCTTAGTGTTCTTTTAATTAATCTCACAGAGTTACATCTGTATTTCGTGTTTCTCTTTGCTAGCCTTATTTCTGTGGAATCTGAGAACAGATATTTCGGATCCCTTTGAAGACTATAGGGCCAAAGGAAATATCCTCCGATAACAAAGACAAAGAAGCTTTCTGAGAAACTTCTTTGTGTTCTGTGAAATCATCTCAGAGAGTTACAGCTTTCCCCTCAAGAAGCCTTACGCGAAGACAGTTCTTGTGGAATTGGCAAAGTGATATCTTCAAGCTCATAGAGGGCTATGGAGAAAAAGGAAATATCCTCCGATGAAATCTGGAAAGAAGCTTACTGAGAAACTGCTTAGAGTTCTGTTAATTCATCTCACAGAGTTACATCTGTATTTCGTGGATCTCTTTGCTAGCCTTATTTCTGTGGAATCTGAGAACAGATATTTCCTTTCCCTTTGAAGACTATAGGGCCATAGGAAATATACTCCAATAACAAAGAGAAAGAAGCTTTCTGAGAAACTTCTTTGTGTTCTGTGAAATCATCTCACAGAATTACAGCTTTCCCCTCAAGAAGTCTTTCGCTAAGACAGTTCTTGTGGAATTGGTAAAGTGATATTTGGAAGCCCATAGAGGGCTATGGTGAAAAAGGAAATATCCTCCGATGAAATCTGGAAAGAAGCTTTCTGAGAAACTGCTTAGTGTTCTGTTAATTCATCTCACAGAGTTACCTCTGTATTTCGTGGATCTCTTTGCTAGCCTTATTTCTGTGGAATCTGAGAACAGATATTTCGGATCCCTTTGAAGACTGTAGGGCCAAAGGAAATATCCTACGATAACCAAGAGAAAGAAGCTTTCTGAGAAACTTCTTTGTGTTCTGTGAAATCATTTCACACAGTTACAGCTTTCCCCTCAAGAAGACTTTCGCTAAGTCAGTTCTTGTGGAATTGGCAAAGTGTTATTTGGAAGCTCATAGAGGGCTATGGTGAAAAAGGAAATATCCTCCGATGAAATCTGGAAAGAAGCTTTCTGAGAAACTGCTTAGTGTTCTGTTAATTCATCTCTCTGAGTTACATCTGTATTTCGTTGATCTCTTTGCTAGCCTTATTTCTGTGGAATCTGAGAACAGATATTTCCTTTCCCTTTGAAGACTAAAGGGCCAAAGGAAATATCCTCCGATAACCAAGAGAAAGAAGCTTTCTGAGAAACTTCTTGGTGTTCTGTGAAATCATCTCACAGAGTTACAGCTTTTCCCTCAAGGAGCCTTTCGCTAAGACAGATCTTGTGGAATTGGCAAAGTGATATTTGGAAGCCCATAGAGGGCTATGGTGAAACAGGAAATATCCTCCGATGAAATCTGGAAAGAACCTTTCTGAGAAAATGCTTAGTCTTCTGTTAATTCATCTCACTGAGTTACATCTGTATTTCGTGGATCTCTTTGCTACTCTTATTTCTGTGGAATCTGAGAACAGATATTTCGTATCCCTTTGAAGACTATAAGGCCAAAGGAAATAGTCTCCGATAACAAAGAGAAAGAAGCTTTCTGAGAAACTTCTTTGTGTTCTGTGAAATCATCTCACAGAGTTACAGCTTTCCCCTCAAGCTGCCTTTCGCTAAGACAGTTCTTGTGGAATTGGCAAAGTGTTATTTGGAAGCCCATAGAGGGCTACGGTGAAAAAGGAAATATCCTTCGATGAAATCTGGAAAGAAGCTTTCTGAGAAACTGCTTACTGTTCTGTTAATTCATCTCACAGAGTTACATCTGTATTTCGTGGATCTCTTTGCTAGCCTTATATCTGTGGAATCTGAGAACAGATATTTCGGATCCCTTTGAAGTATATAGGGCCAAAGGAAATATCGTCCGATAACAAAGAGAAAGAAGCTTTCTGTGAAACTTCTTTGTGTTCTGTGAAATCATCTCACAGAGTTACAGCTTTCCACTCCAGAAGCCTTTCGCAAAGACAGCTCTTCTGCAGTTGGCAAAGTGATATTTGGAAGCCCATAGAGGGCTATGGTGAAAAAAAGGAATATCCTCAGATGAAATCTGGAAAGAAACTTTCTGAGAAAATGCTTAGTGTTCTGTTAATTCATCTCACAGTGTTACATCTGTATTTCGTGGATCTCTTTGTTAGTCTTATTTCTGTGGAATCTGACAACAGATATTTCCTTTCCCTTTGAAGACTATAGGGCCAAAGGAAATATCCTCCGAAAACAAACAGAAAGAAGCTTTCTGAGAAACTTCTTTGTCTTCTGTGAAATCATCTCAGAGATTTAGAGCTTTCCCCTCAAGAAGCCTTTCGCAAAGACAGTTCTTGTGGAATTGGCAAAGTGATATTTGGAAGCCCTTAGAGGGCTATGGTGAAAAAGGAAATATCCTCCGATGAAATCTGGAAAGAAGCTTTCTGAGAAACTGCTCAGTGTTCTGTTAATTCATATCACAGAGTTACATCTGTATTTCGTGGTTCTCTTTGCTAGCCTTATTTCTGTGGAATCTGAGAACAGGTATTTCGGATCCCTTTGAAGACTATATGGCCAAAGGAAATATCCTCCGATAACAAAGAGAAAGAAACTTTCTGAGAAACTTCTTTGTGTTCTGTGAAATCATCTCACAGAGTTACAGCTTTTCCCTCAAGAAGCCTTTCGCTAAGACAGTTCTTGTGGAATTGGCAATGTGATATTTGGAAGCCCATAGAGGGCTACGGTGAAAAATGAAATATCCTCAGATGAAATCTAGAAAGAAGCTTTCTGAGAAACTGCTTAGTTTTCTGTTAATTCATCTCACAGCGTTACATCTGTATTTCATGGATCTCTTTGCAAGCCTTATTTCTGTGGAATCTGAGAACAGATATTTCGGATCCCTTTGAAGACTATAGGGCCAAAGGAAATATCCCCCGATAAGAAAGAGAAAGGAGCATTCTGAGAAACTTCTTTGTGTTCTGTGAAATCACCTCACAGAGTTACAGCTTTCCCCTCAAGAAGCCTTTCGCTAAGACAGTTCTTGTGGAATAGGCAAAGTGATATTTGGCTGCCCATAGAGGGCTATGGTGAAAAAGGAAATATCCTCCGATGAAATCTGGAAAGAAGCTATCTGAGAAAATGCTTAGTGTTCTGTTAATTCATCTCACAGAGTTACATCTGTATTCCGAGGATCTCTTTGCTAGCCTTATTTCTGTGGAATCTGAGAACAGATATTTCGGATCCCTTTGAAGACTATAGGGCCAAAGGAAATATCCTCTGATAAAAAAGAGAAATAAGCTTTCTGAGAAACTTCTTTGTGTTCTGTGAAATCATCTCAGAGATTTAGAGCTTTCCCCACAAGAAGCCTACCGCTAAAACAGTTGTTGTGGAATTGGCAAAGTGATATTTGGAAGCCCTTAGAGGGCTATGGTGAAACAGGAAATATCCTCCGTTGAAATATGGAAAGAAGCTTTCTAAGAAACTGCTCAGTGTTCTGTTAATTCATCTCACAGAGTTATATCTGTATTTCGTGGATCTCTTTGGTAGCCATATTTCTGTGGAATCTGAAAACAGATATTTCGGATCCCTTTCTAAACTATAGGGCCAAAGGAAATATCCTCCGATAACAAAGAGAAAGAAGCTTTTTGAGAAACTTCTTTGTGTTCTGTGAAATCATCTCACAGAGTTACAGCTTTCCACTCCAGAAGCCTTTCGCTAAGACAGCTCTTCTGGAATTGGCAAAGTGATATTTGGAAGCCCATAGAGGGCTATGGTGAAAAAAGAAATATCCTCAGATGAAATCTGGAAAGAAGGTTTCTGAGAAAATGCTTAGTGTTCTGTTAATTCATCTCACAGTGTTACATGTGTATTTCGTGGATCTCTTTGTTAGCCTTATTTCTGTGGAATCTGACAACAGATATTTCCTTTCCCTTTGAAGACTATATGGCCAAAGGAAATATCCTCCGATAACAAACAGAAAGAAGCTTTCTGAGAAACTTCTTTGTGTTCTGTGAAATCATCTCAGAGATTTAGAGCTTTCCCCTCAAGAAGCCTTTCGCTAAAACAGTTGTTGTGGAATTGGCAAAGTGATATTTGGAAGCCCTTAGAGGGCTATGGTGAAAAAGGAAATATCCTCCGATGAAATCTGGAAAGAAGCTTTCTGAGAAACTGCTCAGTGTTCTCTTAATTCATCTCACAGAGTTATATCTGTTTTTCGTGGATCTCTTTGCTAGCCTTATTTCTGTGGAATCTGAGAACAGATATTTCGGATCCCTTTCAACACCATAGGGCCAAAGGAAATATCCTCCGATAACAAAGTGAAAGAAGCTTTCTGAGAAACTTCTTTGTGTTCTGTGAAATCATCTCACAGAGTTAGAGCTTTCCCCTCAAGAAGCCTTTCCCTAGGACAGTTCTTATGGAATTGGCAAAGTGATATTTGGAATCTCACAGATTTCTATGGAGAAAAAGGAAATATCCTCCGATGAAATCTGTAAAGAAGCTTTCTGAGAAACTGCTTAGTGTTCTGTTAATTCATCTCTCTGAGTTACATCTGTATTTCGTGGATCTCTTTGCTAGCCTTATTTCTGTGAAATCTGAGAACAGATATTTCCTTTCCCTTTGAAGACTAAAGGGCCAAAGGAAATATCCTCCGATAACAAAGAGAAAGAAGCTTTCTGAGAAACTTCTTGGTGTTCTGTGAAATCATCTCACAGAGTTACAGCTTTCCCCTCAAGGAGCCTTTCGCTAAGACAGATCTTGTGGAATTGGCAAAGTGATATTTGGAAGCCCTTAGAGGGCTATGGTGAAACAGGAAATATCCTCCCATGAAATCTGGAAAGAAGTTTCTGAGAAACTGCTTAGTGTTCTGTTAATTCATCTCACAGAGTTACATCTGTATTTCGTGGTTCTCTTTGCTAGCCTTATTTCGGTGGAATCTGAGAACAGATGTTTCGGATCCCTTGGAAGACTATAGGGCCAAAGGAAATATCCTCCGATAACAAAGAGAAAGAAGCTTTCTGAGAAACTTCGTTGTGTTCTGTGAAATCATCTCACAGAGTTACAGCTTTCCCCTCAAGAAGCCTTTCGCTAAGACAGTTCTTGTGGAATAGGCAAAGTGATATTTGGCTGCCCATAGAGGGCTATGATGAAAAAGGAAATATCCTCCGATAAAATCTAGAAAGAAGCTTTCTGAGAAAATGCTTAGTGTTCTGTTAATTCATCTCACAGAGTTACATCTGTATTTCGTGGATCTCTTTGCTAGCCTTATTTCTGTGGAATCTGAGAACAGATATTTCGGATCCCTTTGAAGACTATAGGGCCAAAGGAAATATCCTCTGATAAAAAGAGAAATAAGCTTTCTGAGAAACTTGTTGTGTTCTGTGAAATCATCTCAGAGATTTAGAGCTTTCCCCTCAAGAAGCCTTTCGCTAAAACAGTTGTTGTGGAATTGGCAAAGTGATATTTGGAAGCCCATAGAGGGCTATGGTGAAACAGGAAATATCCTCCGTTGAAATCTGGAAAGAAGCTTTCTAAGAAACTGCTCAGTGTTCTGTTAATTCATCTCACAGAGTTATATCTGTATTTCGTGGATCTCTTTGTTAGCCTTATTTCTGTGGAATCTGAAAACAGATATTTCGGATCCCTTTCTAAACTATAGGGCCAAAGGAAATATCCTCCGATAACAAAGGGAAAGAAGCTTTCTGAGAAACTTCTTTGTGTTCTGTGAAATCATCTCACAGAGTTACAGCTTTCCTCTCAAGAAGCCTTGCACTAAGACAGTTTTTGTGGAATTGGCAAAGTGATATTTGGAAGCCCAGAGAGGGCTATGGTGAAAAAGGAAATATCCTCCGATGAAATCTGGAAAGAAGCTTTCTGAGAAACTGCTTAGTATTCTGTTAATTCATCTCACAGAGTTACATCTGTATTTCATGGATCTCTTTGTTAGCATTATTTCTGTGGAATCTGACAACAGATATTTCCTTTCCCTTGAAGACTATAGGGCCAAAGGAAATATCCTCCGATAACAAAGAGAAAGAAGCTTTCTGAGAAACTTCTTTGTGTTCTGTGACATCATCTCACAGAGTTAGAGCTTTCCCCTCAAGAAGCCTTTCGCTAAAACAGTTCTTGTGGAATTGGCAAATTGGTATTTTGAAGCCCTTAGAGGGCTATGGTGAAAAAGGAAATATCCTCCGATGAAATCTGTAAAGAAGCTTTCTGAGAAACTGCTCAGTGTTGTGTTAATTCATCTCACAGAGTTATATCTGTTTTTCGTGGATATCTTTGCTAGCCTTATTTCTGTGGAATCTGAGAACAGATATTTCGAATCCCTTTCAACACTATAGGGCCAAAGGAAATATCCTCCGATAACAAAGAGAAAGAAGCTTTCTGAGAAACTTCTTTGTGTTCTGTGAAATCATCTCACAGAGTTAGAGCTTTCCCCTCAAGAAGCCTTTCGCTAAGACAGTTCTTATGGAATTGGCAAAGTGATATTTGGAATCTCATAGAGGTCTGTGGAGAAAAAGGAAATATCCTCCGATGAAATCTGTAAAGAAGCTTTCTGAGAAATTGCTTAGTGTTCTTTTAATTAATCTCACAGAGTTACATCTGTATTTCGTGTTTCTCTTTGCTAGCCTTATTTCTGTGGAATCTGAGAACAGATATTTCGGATCCCTTTGAAGACTATAGGGCCAAAGGAAATATCCTCCGATAACAAAGACAAAGAAGCTTTCTGAGAAACTTCTTTGTGTTCTGTGAAATCATCTCAGAGAGTTACAGCTTTCCCCTCAAGAAGCCTTACGCGAAGACAGTTCTTGTGGAATTGGCAAAGTGATATCTTCAAGCTCATAGAGGGCTATGGAGAAAAAGGAAATATCCTCCGATGAAATCTGGAAAGAAGCTTACTGAGAAACTGCTTAGTGTTCTGTTAATTCATCTCACAGAGTTACATCTGTATTTCGTGGATCTCTTTGCTAGCCTTATTTCGGTGGAATCTGAGAACAGATATTTCCTTTCCCTTTGAAGACTATAGGGCCATTGGAAATATCCTCCAATAACAAAGAGAAAGAAGCTTTCTGAGAAACTTCTTTGTGTTCTGTGAAATCATCTCACAGAATTACAGCTTTCCCCTCAAGAAGTCTTTCGCTAAGACAGTTCTTGTGGAATTGGCAAAGTGATATTTGGAAGCCCATAGAGGGCTATGGTGATAAAGGAAATATCCTCCGATGAAATCTGGAAAGAAGCTTTCTGAGAAACTGCTTAGTGTTCTGTTAATTCATCTCACAGAGTTACCTCTGTATTTCGTGGATCTCTTTGCTAGCCTTATTTCTGTGGAATCTGAGAACAGATATTTCGGATCCCTTTGAAGACTGTAGGGCCAAAGGAAATATCCTACGATAACCAAGAGAAAGAAGCTTTCTGAGAAACTTCTTTGTGTTCTGTGAAATCATTTCACACAGTTACAGCTTTCCCCTCAAGAAGACTTTCGCTAAGTCAGTTCTTGTGGAATTGGCAAAGTGTTATTTGGAAGCTCATAGAGGGCTATGGTGAAAAAGGAAATATCCTCCGATGAAATCTGGAAAGAAGCTTTCTGAGAAACTGCTTAGTGTTCTGTTAATTCATCTCTCTGAGTTACATCTGTATTTCGTGGATCTCTTTGCTAGCCTTATTTCTGTGGAATCTGAGAACAGATATTTCCTTTCCCTTTGAAGACTAAAGGGCCAAAGGAAATATCCTCCGATAACAAAGAGAAAGAAGCTTTCTGAGAAACTTCTTGGTGTTCTGTGAAACCATCTCACAGAGTTACAGCTTTTCCCTCAAGGAGCCTTTCGCTAAGACAGATCTTGTGGAATTGGCAAAGTGATATTTGGAAGCCCATAGAGGGCTATGGTGAAACAGGAAATATCCTCCGATGAAATCTGGAAAGAAGCTTTCTGAGAAAATGCTTAGTCTTCTGTTAATTCATCTCACTGAGTTACATCTGTATTTCGTGGATCTCTTTGCTACTCTTATTTCTGTGGAATCTGAGAACAGATATTTCGTATCCCTTTGAAGACTATAAGGCCAAAGGAAATAGTCTCCGATAACAAAGAGAAAGAAGCTTTCTGAGAAACTTCTTTGTGTTCTGTGAAATCATCTCACAGAGTTACAGCTTTCCCCTCAAGAAGCCTTTCGCTAAGACAGTTCTTGTGGAATAGGCAAAGTGATATTTGGCTGCCCATAGAGGGCTATGGTGAAAAAGGAAATATCCTCCGATGAAATCTGGAAAGAAGCTATCTGAGAAAATGCTTAGTGTTCTGTTAATTCATCTCACAGAGTTACATCTGTATTCCGAGGATCTCTTTGCTAGCCTTATTTCTGTGGAATCTGAGAACAGATATTTCGGATCCCTTTGAAGACTATAGGGCCAAAGGAAATATCCTCTGATAAAAAAGAGAAATAAGCTTTCTGAGAAACTTCTTTGTGTTCTGTGAAATCATCTCAGAGATTTAGAGCTTTCCCCACAAGAAGCCTATCGCTAAAACAGTTGTTGTGGAATTGGCAAAGTGATATTTGGAAGCCCTTAGAGGGCTATGGTGAAACAGGAAATATCCTCCGTTGAAATATGGAAAGAAGCTTTCTAAGAAACTTCTCAGTGTTCTGTTAATTCATCTCACAGAGTTATATATGTATTTCGTGGATCTCTTTGGTAGCCATATTTCTGTGGAATCTGAAAACAGATATTTCGGATCCCTTTCTAAACTATAGGGCCAAAGGAAATATCCTCTGATAACAAAGAGAAAGAAGCTTTTTGAGAAACTTCTTTGTGTTCTGTGAAATCATCTCACAGAGTTACAGCTTTCCACTCCAGAAGCCTTTCGCTAAGACAGCTCTTCTGGAATTGGCAAAGTGATATTTGGAAGCCCATAGAGGGCTATGGTGAAAAAAGAAATATCCTCAGATGAAATCTGGAAAGAAGCTTTCTGAGAAAATGCTTAGTGTTCTGTTAATTCATCTCACAGTGTTACATGTGTATTTCGTGGATCTCTTTGTTAGCCTTATTTCTGTGGAATCTGACAACAGATATTTCCTTTCCCTTTGAAGACTATATGGCCAAAGGAAATATCCTCCGATAACAAACAGAAAGAAGCTTTCTGAGAAACTTCTTTGTGTTCTGTGAAATCATCTCAGAGATTTAGAGCTTTCCCCTCAAGAAGCCTTTCGTTAAAACAGTTGTTGTGGAATTGGCAAAGTGATATTTGGAAGCCCTTAGAGGGCTATGGTGAAAAAGGAAATATCCTCCGATGAAATCTGGAAAGAAGCTTTCTGAGAAACTGCTCAGTGTTCTCTTAATTCATCTCACAGAGTTATATCTGTTTTTCTTGGATCTCTTTGCTAGCCTTATTTCTGTGGAATCTGAGAACAGATATTTCGTATCCCTTTCAACACTATAGGGCCAAAGGAAATATCCTCCGATAACAAAGTGAAAGAAGCTTTCTGAGAAACTTCTTTGTGTTCTGTGAAATCATCTCACAGAGTTAGAGCTTTCCCCTCAAGAAGCCATTCGCTCAGACAGTTCTTATGGAATTGGCAAAGTGATATTTGGAATCTCACAGAGGTCTATGGAGAAAAAGGAAATATCCTCCGATGAAATCTGTAAAGAAGCTTTCTGAGAAACTGCTTAGTGTTCTGTTAATTCATCTCTCTGAGTTACATCTGTATTTCGTGGATCTCTTTGCTAGCCTTATTTCTGTGAAATCTGAGAACAGATATTTCCTTTCCCTTTGAAGACTAAAGGGCCAAAGGAAATATCCTCCGATAACAAAGAGAAAGAAGCTTTCTGAGAAACTTCTTGGTGTTCTGTGAAATCATCTCACAGAGTTACAGCTTTCCCCTCAAGGAGCCTTTCGCTAAGACAGATCTTGTGGAATTGGCAAAGTGATATTTGGAAGCCCTTAGAGGGCTATGGTGAAACAGGAAATATCCTCCCATGAAATCTGGAAAGAAGTTTCTGAGAAACTGCTTAGTGTTCTGTTAATTCATCTCACAGAGTTACATCTGTATTTCGTGGTTCTCTTTGCTAGCCTTATTTCGGTGGAATCTGAGAACAGATGTTTCGGATCCCTTGGAAGACTATAGGGCCAAAGGAAATATCCTCCGATAACAAAGAGAAAGAAGCTTTCTGAGAAACTTCGTTGTGTTCTGTGAAATCATCTCACAGAGTTACAGCTTTCCCCTCAAGAAGCCTTTCGCTAAGACAGTTCTTGTGGAATAGGCAAAGTGATATTTGGCTGCCCATAGAGGGCTATGATGAAAAAGGAAATATCCTCCGATGAAATCTAGAAAGAAGCTTTCTGAGAAAATGCTTAGTGTTCTGTTAATTCATCTCACAGAGTTACATCTGTATTTCGTGGATCTCTTTGCTAGCCTTATTTCTGTGGAATCTGAGAACAGATATTTCGGATCCCTTTGAAGACTATAGGGCCAAAGGAAATATCCTCTGATAAAAAGAGAAATAAGCTTTCTGAGAAACTTGTTGTGTTCTGTGAAATCATCTCAGAGATTTAGAGCTTTCCCCTCAAGAAGCCTTTCGCTAAAACAGTTGTTGTGGAATTGGCAAAGTGATATTTGGAAGCCCATAGAGGGCTATGGTGAAACAGGAAATATCCTCCGTTGAAATCTGGAAAGAAGCTTTCTAAGAAACTGCTCAGTGTTCTGTTAATTCATCTCACAGAGTTATATCTGTATTTCGTGGATCTCTTTGTTAGCCTTATTTCTGTGGAATCTGAAAACAGATATTTCGGATCCCTTTCTAAACTATAGGGCCAAAGGAAATATCCTCCGATAACAAAGGGAAAGAAGCTTTCTGAGAAACTTCTTTGTGTTCTGTGAAATCATCTCACAGAGTTACAGCTTTCCTCTCAAGAAGCCTTGCACTAAGACAGTTTTTGTGGAATTGGCAAAGTGATATTTGGAAGCCCAGAGAGGGCTATGGTGAAAAAGGAAATATCCTCCGATGAAATCTGGAAAGAAGCTTTCTGAGAAACTGCTTAGTATTCTGTTAATTCATCTCACAGAGTTACATCTGTATTTCATGGATCTCTTTGTTAGCATTATTTCTGTGGAATCTGACAACAGATATTTCCTTTCCCTTGAAGACTATAGGGCCAAAGGAAATATCCTCCGATAACAAAGAGAAAGAAGCTTTCTGAGAAACTTCTTTGTGTTCTGTGACATCATCTCACAGAGTTAGAGCTTTCCCCTCAAGAAGCCTTTCGCTAAAACAGTTCTTGTGGAATTGGCAAATTGGTATTTTGAAGCCCTTAGAGGGCTATGGTGAAAAAGGAAATATCCTCCGATGAAATCTGTAAAGAAGCTTTCTGAGAAACTGCTCAGTGTTGTGTTAATTCATCTCACAGAGTTATATCTGTTTTTCGTGGATATCTTTGCTAGCCTTATTTCTGTGTAATCTGAGAACAGATATTTCGAATCCCTTTCAACACTATAGGGCCAAAGGAAATATCCTCCGATAACAAAGAGAAAGAAGCTTTCTGAGAAACTTCTTTGTGTTCTGTGAAATCATCTCACAGAGTTAGAGCTTTCCCCTCAAGAAGCCTTTCGCTAAGACAGTTCTTATGGAATTGGCAAAGTGATATTTGGAATCTCATAGAGGTCTGTGGAGAAAAAGGAAATATCCTCCGATGAAATCTGTAAAGAAGCTTTCTGAGAAATTGCTTAGTGTTCTTTTAATTAATCTCACAGAGTTACATCTGTATTTCGTGTTTCTCTTTGCTAGCCTTATTTCTGTGGAATCTGAGAACAGATATTTCGGATCCCTTTGAAGACTATAGGGCCAAAGGAAATATCCTCCGATAACAAAGACAAAGAAGCTTTCTGAGAAACTTCTTTGTGTTCTGTGAAATCATCTCAGAGAGTTACAGCTTTCCCCTCAAGAAGCCTTACGCGAAGACAGTTCTTGTGGAATTGGCAAAGTGATATCTTCAAGCTCATAGAGGGCTATGGAGAAAAAGGAAATATCCTCCGATGAAATCTGGAAAGAAGCTTACTGAGAAACTGCTTAGTGTTCTGTTAATTCATCTCACAGAGTTACATCTGTGTTTCGTGGATCTCTTTGCTAGCCTTATTTCTGTGGAATCTGAGAACAGATATTTCCTTTCCCTTTGAAGACTGTAGGGCCATAGGAAATATCCTCCAATAACAAAGAGAAAGAAGCTTTCTGAGAAACTTCTTTGTGTTCTGTGAAATCATCTCACAGAATTACAGCTTTCCCCTCAAGAAGTCTTTCGCTAAGACAGTTCTTGTGGAATTGGCAAAGTGATATTTGGAAGCCCATAGAGGGCTATGGTGAAAAAGGAAATATCCTCCGATGAAATCTGGAAAGAAGCTTTCTGAGAAACTGCTCAGTGTTCTGTTAATTCATATCACAGAGTTACATCTGTATTTCGTGGTTCTCTTTGCTAGCCTTATTTCTGTGGAATCTGAAAACAGATATTTCGGATCCCTTTCTAAACTATAGGGCCAAAGGAAATATCCTCCGATAACAAAGAGAAAGAAGCTTTTTGAGAAACTTCTTTGTGTTCTGTGAAATAATCTCACAGAGTTACAGCTTTCCACTCCAGAAGCCTTTCGCTAAGACAGCTCTTCTGGAATTGGCAAAGTGATATTTGGAAGCCCATAGAGGGCTATGGTGAAAAAAGAAATATCCTCAGATGAAATCTGGAAAGAAGCTTTCTGAGAAAATGCTTAGTGTTCTGTTAATTCATCTCACAGTGTTACATGTGTATTTCGTCGATCTCTTTGTTAGCCTTATTTCTGTGGAATCTGACAACAGATATTTCCTTTCCCTTTGAAGACTATAGGGCCAAAGGAAATATCCTCCGATAACAAACAGAAAGAAGCTTTCTGAGAAACTTCTTTGTGTTCTGTGAAATCATCTCAGAGATTTAGAGCTTTCCCCTCAAGAAGCCTTTCGCTAAAACAGTTGTTGTGGAATTGGCAAAGTGATATTTGGAAGCCCTTAGAGGGCTATGGTGAAAAAGGAAATATCCTCCGATGTAATGTGGAAAGAAGCTTTCTGAGAAACTGCTCAGTGTTCTCTTAATTCATCTCACAGAGTTATATCTGTTTTTCTTGGATCTCTTTGCTAGCCTTATTTCTGTGGAATCTGAGAACAGATATTTCGTATCCCTTTCAACACTATAGGGCCAAAGGAAATATCCTCCGATAACAAAGTGAAAGAAGCTTTCTGAGAAACTTCTTTGTGTTCTGTGAAATCATCTCTCAGAGTTAGAGCTTTCCCCTCAAGAAGCCTTTCGCTAAGACAGTTCTTATGGAATTGGCAAAGTGATATTTGGAATCTCATAGAGGTCTATGGAGAAAAAGGAAATATCCTCCGATGAAATTTGGAAAGAAGCTTTCTGAGAAACTGCTTAGTGTTCTGTTAATTAATCGCACAGAATTACATCTGTATTTCGTGGATCTCTTTGCTAGCCTTATTTCTGTGGAATCTGACAACAGATATTTCCTTTCCCTTTGAAGACTATAGGTCCAAAGAAAATATCCTCCGACAACAAAGAGAAAGAAGCTTTCTGAGAAACTTCTTTGTGTTCTGTGAACTCATCTCACAGAGTTACAGCTTTCCCCTCAAGAAGCCTTTCGCTAAGACAGTTCTTGTGGAATTGGCAAAGTGATATTTGGAAGCCCATAGAGGGCTATGGTGAAAAAGGAAATATCCTCCGATCAAATCTGGAAAGAAGCTTTCTGAGAAACTGCTCAGTGTTCTGTTAATTCATCTCACAGAGTTATATCTCTATTTCGTGGATCTCTTTGCTAGCCTTATTTCTGTGGATTCTGAGAACAGATATTTCGGATCCCTTTCCAGACTATAGGGCCAAAGGAAATATCCTCCGATAACAAAGAGAAAGAAGCTTTCTGAGAAACTTCTTTGTGTTCTGTGAAATCATCTCATAGAGTTAGAGCTTTCCCCTCAAGAAGCCTTTCGCTAAGACAGTTCTTATGGAATTGGCAAAGTGATATTTGGAATCTCATAGAGGTCTATGGAGAAAAAGGAAATATCCTCCGATGAAATCTGTAAAGAAGCTTTCTGAGAAACTTCTTAGTGTTCTGTTAATTAATCTCACAGAGATACATCTGAATTTCGTGGATCTCTTTGCTAGCCTTATTTCTGTGGAATCTGACAACAGATATTTCCTTTCCCTTCGAAGACTATAGGGCCAAAGGAAATATCCTCCGATAACAAAGGGAAAGAAGGTTTCTGAGAAACTTCTTTGTGTTCTGTTAAATCATCTCACAGAGTTACAGCTTTCCCCTCAAGAAGCCTTACGCGAAGACAGTTCTTGTGGAATTGGCAAAGTGATATTTTCAAGCTCATAGAGGGCTATGGAGAAAAAGGAAATATCCTCCGATGAAATCTGGAAAGAAGCTTTCTGAGAAACTGCTTACTGTTTTGTTAATTCATCTCACAGAGTTACATCTGTATTTCGTGGATCTCTTTGCTAGACTTATTTCTGTGGAATCTGAGAACAGATATTTCGGATCCCTTTGAAGTATATAGGGCCAAAGGAAATATCCTCCAATAAAAAAGAGAAAGAAGCTTTCTGAGAAACTTCTTTGTGTTCTGTGAAATCATCTCACAGAGTTACAGCTTTCCACTCCAGAAGCCTTTCGCTAAGACAGCTCTTCTGGAATTGGCAAAGTGATATTTGGAAGCCCATAGAGGGCTATGGTGAAAAAAGAAATATCCTCAGATGAAATCTGGAAAGAAGCTTTCTGAGAAAATGCTTAGTGTTCTGTTAATTCATCTCACAGTGTTACATCTGTATTTCGTGGATCTCTTTGTTAGCCTTATTTCTGTGGAATCTGACAACAGATATTTCCTTTCCCTTTGAAGACTATAGGGCCAAAGGAAATATCCTCCGATAACAAACAGAAAGAAGCTTTCTGAGAAACTTCTTTGTGTTCTGTGAAATCATCTCAGAGATTTAGAGCTTTCCCCTCAAGAAGCCTTTCGCTAAAACAGTTGTTGTGGAATTGGCAAAGTGATATTTGGAAGCCCTAAGAGGGCTATGGTGAAAAAGGAAATATCCTCCGATGAAATCTGGAAAGAAGCTTTCTGAGAAACTGCTCAGTGTTCTCTTAATTCATCTCACAGAGTTATATCTGTTTTTCGTGGATCTCTTTGCTAGCCTTATTTCTGTGGAATCTGAGAACAGATATTTCGGATCCCTTTCAACACTATAGGGCCAAAGGAAATATCCTCCGATAACAAAGAGAAAGAAGCTTTCTGAGAAACTTCTTTGTGTTCTGTGAAATCATCTCACAGAGTTAGAGCTTTCCCCTCAAGAAGCCTTTCGCTAAGACAGTTCTTATGGAATTGGCAAAGTGATATTTGGAATCTCATAGAGGTCTATGGAGAAAAAGGAAATATCCTCCGATGAAATCTGGAAAGAAGCTTTCTGAGAAAATGCTTAGTGTTCTGTTAATTCATCTCACAGAGATACATCTGTATTTCATGGTTCTCTTTGCTAGCCTTATTTCGGTGGAATCTGAGAACAGATGTTTCGGATCCCTTGGAAGACTATAGGGCCAAAGGAAATATCCTCCGATAACAAAGAGAAAGAAGCTTTCTGAGAAACTTCGTTGTGTTCTGTGAAATCATCTCACAGAGTTACAGCTTTCCCCTCAAGAAGCCTTTCGCTAAGACAGTTCTTGTGGAATAGGCAAAGTGATATTTGGCTGCCCATAGAGGGCTATGGTGAAAAAGGAAATATCCTCCGATGAAATCTGGAAAGAAGCTTTCTGAGAAAATGCTTAGTGTTCTGTTAATTCATCTCACAGAGTTACATCTGTATTTCGTGGATCTCTTTGCTAGCCTTATTTCTGTGGAATCTGAGAACAGATATTTCGGATCCCTTTGAAGACTATAGGGCCAAAGGAAATATCCTCTGATAAAAAGAGAAATAAGCTTTCTGAGAAACTTGTTGTGTTCTGTGAAATCATCTCAGAGATTTAGAGCTTTCCCCTCAAGAAGCCTTTCGCTAAAACAGTTGTTGTGGAATTGGCAAAGTGATATTTGGAAGCCCATAGAGGGCTATGGTGAAACAGGAAATATCCTCCGTTGAAATCTGGAAAGAAGCTTTCTAAGAAACTGCTCAGTGTTCTGTTAATTCATCTCACAGAGTTATATCTGTATTTCGTGGATCTCTTTGTTAGCCTTATTTCTGTGGAATCTGAAAACAGATATTTCGGATCCCTTTCTAAACTATGGGGCCAAAGGAAATATCCTCCGATAACAAAGGGAAAGAAGCTTTCTGAGAAACTTCTTTGTGTTCTGTGAAATCATCTCACAGAGTTACAGCTTTCCCCTCAAGAAGCCTTACGCGAAGACAGTTCTTGTGGAATTGGCAAAGTGATATTTTCAAGCTCATAGAGGGCTATGGAGAAAAAGGAAATATCCTCCGATGAAATCTGGAAAGAAGCTTTCTGAGAAACTGCTTACTGTTTTGTTAATTCATCTCACAGATTTACATCTGTATTTCGTGGTTCTCTTTGCTAGCCTTATTTCTGTGGAATCTGAGAACAGATATTTCGGATCCCTTTGAAGTATATAGGGCCAAAGGAAATATCCTCCAATAACAAAGAGAAAGAAGCTTTCTGAGAAACTTCTTTGTGTTCTGTGAAATCATCTCACAGAGTTACAGCTTTCCAATCCAGAAGCCTTTCGCTAAGACAGCTCTTCTGGAATTGGCAAAGTGATATTTGGAAGCCCATAGAGGGCTATGGTGAAAAAAGAAATATCCTCAGATGAAATCTGGAAAGAAGCTTTCTGAGAAAATGCTTAGTGTTCTGTTAATTCATCTCACAGTGTTACATCTGTATTTCGTGGATCTCTTTGTTAGCCTTATTTCTGTGGAATCTGACAACAGATATTTCCTTTCCCTTTGAAGACTATAGGGCCAAAGGAAATATCCTCCGATAACAAACAGAAAGAAGCTTTCTGAGAAACTTCTTTGTGTTCTGTGAAATCATCTCAGAGATTTAGAGCTTTCCCCTCAAGAAGCCTTTCGCTAAAACAGTTGTTGTGGAATTGGCAAAGTGATATTTGGAAGCCCTTAGAGGGCTATGGTGAAAAAGGAATATCCTCCGATGAAATCTGGAAAGAAGCTTTCTGAGAAACTGCTCAGTGTTCTCTTAATTCATCTCACAGAGTTATATCTGTTTTTCGTGGATCTATTTGCTAGCCTTATTTCTGTGGAATCTGAGAACAGATATTTCGGATCCCTTTCAACACTATAGGGCCAAAGGAAATATCCTCCGATAACAAAGAGAAAGAAGCTTTCTGAGAAACTTCTTTGTGTTCTGTGAAATCATCTCACAGATTTAGAGCTTTCCCCTCAAGAAGCCTTTCGCTAAGACAGTTCTTATGGAATTGGCAAAGTGATATTTGGAATCTCATAGAGGTCTATGGAGAAAAAGGAAATATCCTCCGATGAAATCTGGAAAGAAGCTTTCTGAGAAAATGCTTAGTGTTCTGTTAATTCATCTCACAGAGATACATCTGTATTTCATGGTTCTCTTTGCTAGCCTTATTTCGGTGGAATCTGAGAACAGATGTTTCGGATCCCTTGGAAGACTATAGGGCCAAAGGAAATATCCTCCGATAACAAAGAGAAAGAAGCTTTCTGAGAAACTTCGTTGTGTTCTGTGAAATCATCTCACAGAGTTACAGCTTTCCCCTCAAGAAGCCTTTCGCTAAGACAGTTCTTGTGGAATAGGCAAAGTGATATTTGGAAGCCCATAGAGGGCTATGGTGAAACAGGAAATATCCTCCGTTGAAATCTGGAAAGAAGCTTTCTAGGAAACTGCTCAGTGTTCTGTTAATTCATCTCACAGAGTTATATCTGTATTTCGTGGATCTCTTTGTTAGCCTTATTTCTGTGGAATCTGAAAACAGATATTTCGGATCCCTTTCTAAACTATGGGGCCAAAGGAAATATCCTCCGATAAGAAAGGGAAAGAAGCTTTCTGAGAAACTTCTTTGTGTTCTGTGAAATCATCTCACAGAGTTACAGCTTTCCCCTCAAGAAGCCTTACGCGAAGACAGTTCTTGTGGAATTGGCAAAGTGATATTTTCAAGCTCATAGAGGGCTATGGAGAAAAAGGAAATATCCTCCGATGAAATCTGGAAAGAAGCTTTCTGAGAAACTGCTTACTGTTTTGTTAATTCATCTCACAGAGTTACATCTGTATTTCGTGGATCTCTTTGCTAGCCTTATTTCTGTGGAATCTGAGAACAGATATTTCGGATCCCTTTGAAGTATATAGGGCCAAAGGAAATATCCTCCAATAACAAAGAGAAAGAAGCTTTCTGAGAAACTTCTTTGTGTTCTGTGAAATCATCTCACAGAGTTACAGCTTTCCACTCCAGAAGCCTTTCGCTAAGACAGCTCTTCTGGAATTGGCAAAGTGATATTTGGAAGCCCATAGAGGGCTATGGTGAAAAAACAAATATCCTCAGATGAAATCTGGAAAGAGCTTTCTGAGAAAATGCTTAGTGTTCTGTTAATTCATCTCACAGTGTTACATCTGTATTTCGTGGATCTCTTTGTTAGCCTTATTTCTGTGGAATCTGACAACAGATATTTCCTTTCCCTTTGAAGACTATAGGGCCAAAGGAAATATCCTCCGATAACAAACAGAAAGAAGCTTTCTGAGAAACTTCTTTGTGTTCTGTGAAATCATCTCAGAGATTTAGAGCTTTCCCCTCAAGAAGCCTTTCGCTAAAACAGTTGTTGTGGAATTGGCAAAGTGATATTTGGAAGCCCTTAGAGGGCTATGGTGAAAAAGGAAATATCCTCCGATGAAATCTGGAAAGAAGCTTTCTGAGAAACTGCTCAGTGTTCTCTTAATTCATCTCACAGAGTTATATCTGTTTTTCGTGGATCTCTTTGCTAGCCTTATTTCTGTGGAATCTGAGAACAGATATTTCGGATCCCTTTCAACACTATAGGGCCAAAGGAAATATCCTCCGATAACAAAGAGAAAGAAGCTTTCTGAGAAACTTCTTTGTGTTCTGTGAAATCATCTCACAGAGTTAGAGCTTTCCCCTCAAGAAGCCTTTCGCTAAGACAGTTCTTATGGAATTGGCAAAGTGATATTTGGAATCTCATAGAGGTCTATGGAGAAAAAGGAAATATCCTCCGATGAAATCTGGAAAGAAGCTTTCTGAGAAAATGCTTAGTGTTCTGTTAATTCATCTCACAGAGATACATCTGTATTTCATGGTTCTCTTTGCTAGCCTTATTTCGGTGGAATCTGAGAACAGATGTTTCGGATCCCTTGGAAGACTATAGGGCCAAAGGAAATATCCTCCGATAACAAAGAGAAAGAAGCTTTCTGAGAAACTTCGTTGTGTTCTGTGAAATCATCTCACAGAGTTACAGCTTTCCCCTCAAGAAGCCTTTCGCTAAGACAGTTCTTGTGGAATAGGCAAAGTGATATTTGGCTGCCCATAGAGGGCTATGGTGAAAAAGGAAATATCCTCCGATGAAATCTGGAAAGAAGCTTTCTGAGAAAATGCTTAGTGTTCTGTTAATTCATCTCACAGAGTTACATCTGTATTTCGTGGATCTCTTTGCTAGCCTTATTTCTGTGGAATCTGAGAACAGATATTTCGGATCCCTTTGAAGACTATAGGGCCAAAGGAAATATCCTCTGATAAAAAGAGAAATAAGCTTTCTGAGAAACTTGTTGTGTTCTGTGAAATCATCTCAGGGATTTAGAGCTTTCCCCTCAAGAAGCCTTTCGCTAAAACAGTTGTTGTGGAATTGGCAAAGTGATATTTGGAAGCCCATAGAGGGCTATGGTGAAACAGGAAATATCCTCCGTTGAAATCTGGAAAGAAACTTTCTAAGAAACTGCTCAGTGTTCTGTTAATTCATCTCACAGAGTTATATCTGTATTTCGTGGATCTCTTTGTTAGCCTTATTTCTGTGGAATCTGAAAACAGATATTTCGGATCCCTTTCTAAACTATGGGGCCAAAGGAAATATCCTCCGATAACAAAGGGAAAGAAGCTTTCTGAGAAACTTCTTTGTGTTCTGTGAAATCATCTCACAGAGTTACAGCTTTCCCCTCAAGAAGCCTTACGCGAAGACAGTTCTTGTGGAATTGGCAAAGTGATATTTTCAAGCTCATAGAGGGCTATGGAGAAAAAGGAAATATCCTCCGATGAAATCTGGAAAGAAGCTTTCTGAGAAACTGCTTACTGTTTTGTTAATTCATCTCACAGAGTTACATCTGTATTTCGTGGTTCTCTTTGCTGGCCTTATTTCTGTGGAATCTGAGAACAGATATTTCGGATCCCTTTGAAGTATTTAGGGCCAAAGGAAATATCCTCCAATAACAAAGAGAAAGAAGCTTTCTGAGAAACTTCTTTGTGTTCTGTGAAATCATCTCACAGAGTTACAGCTTTCCACTCCAGAAGCCTTTCGCTAAGACAGCTCTTCTGGAATTGGCAAAGTGATATTTGGAAGCCCATAGAGGGCTATGGTGAAAAAAGAAATATCCTCAGATGAAATCTGGAAAGAAGCTTTCTGAGAAAATGCTTAGTGTTCTGTTAATTCATCTCACAGTGTTACATCTGTATTTCGTGGATCTCTTTGTTAGCCTTATTTCTGTGGAATCTGACAACAGATATTTCCTTTCCCTTTGAAGACTATAGGGCCAAAGGAAATATCCTCCGATAACAAACAGAAAGAAGCTTTCTGAGAAACTTCTTTGTGTTCTGTGAAATCATCTCAGAGATTTAGAGCTTTCCCCTCAAGAAGCCTTTCGCTAAAACAGTTGTTGTGGAATTGGCAAAGTGATATTTGGAAGCCCTTAGAGGGCTATGGTGAAAAAGGAAATATCCTCCGATGAAATCTGGAAAGAAGCTTTCTGAGAAACTGCTCAGTGTTCTCTTAATTCATCTCACAGAGTTATATCTGTTTTTCGTGGATCTATTTGCTAGCCTTATTTCTGTGGAATCTGAGAACAGATATTTCGGATCCCTTTCAACACTATAGGGCCAAAGGAAATATCCTCCGATAACAAAGAGAAAGAAGCTTTCTGAGAAACTTCTTTGTGTTCTGTGAAATCATCTCACAGATTTAGAGCTTTCCCCTCAAGAAGCCTTTCGCTAAGACAGTTCTTATGGAATTGGCAAAGTGATATTTGGAATCTCATAGAGGTCTATGGAGAAAAAGGAAATATCCTCCGATGAAATCTGGAAAGAAGCTTTCTGAGAAAATGCTTAGTGTTCTGTTAATTCATCTCACAGAGATACATCTGTATTTCATGGTTCTCTTTGCTAGCCTTATTTCGGTGGAATCTGAGAACAGATGTTTCGGATCCCTTGGAAGACTATAGGGCCAAAGGAAATATCCTCCGATAACAAAGAGAAAGAAGCTTTCTGAGAAACTTCGTTGTGTTCTGTGAAATCATCTCACAGAGTTACAGCTTTCCCCTCAAGAAGCCTTTCGCTAAGACAGTTCTTGTGGAATAGGCAAAGTGATATTTGGAAGCCCATAGAGGGCTATGGTGAAACAGGAAATATCCTCCGTTGAAATCTGGAAAGAAGCTTTCTAAGAAACTGCTCAGTGTTCTGTTAATTCATCTCACAGAGTTATATCTGTATTTCGTGGATCTCTTTGTTAGCCTTATTTCTGTGGAATCTGAAAACAGATATTTCGGATCCCTTTCTAAACTATGGGGCCAAAGGAAATATCCTCCGATAACAAAGGGAAAGAAGCTTTCTGAGAAACTTCTTTGTGTTCTGTGAAATCATCTCACAGAGTTACAGCTTTCCCCTCAAGAAGCCTTACGCGAAGACAGTTCTTGTGGAATTGGCAAAGTGATATTTTCAAGCTCATAGAGGGCTATGGAGAAAAAGGAAATATCCTCCGATGAAATCTGGAAAGAAGCTTTCTGAGAAACTGCTTACTGTTTTGTTAATTCATCTCACAGAGTTACATCTGTATTTCGTGGATCTCTTTGCTAGCCTTATTTCTGTGGAATCTGAGAACAGATATTTCGGATCCCTTTGAAGTATATAGGGCCAAAGGAAATATCCTCCAATAACAAAGAGAAAGAAACTTTCTGAGAAACTTCTTTGTGTTCTGTGAAATCATCTCACAGAGTTACAGCTTTCCACTCCAGAAGCCTTTCGCTAAGACAGCTCTTCTGGAATTGGCAAAGTGATATTTGGAAGCCCATAGAGGGCTGTGGTGAAAAAAGAAATATCCTCAGATGAAATCTGGAAAGAAGCTTTCTGAGAAAATGCTTAGTGTTCTGTTAATTCATCTCACAGTGTTACATCTGTATATCGTGGATCTCTTTGTTAGCCTTATTTCTGTGGAATCTGACAACAGATATTTCCTTTCCCTTTGAAGACTATAGGGCCAAAGGAAATATCCTCCGATAACAAACAGAAAGAAGCTTTCTGAGAAACTTCTTTGTGTTCTGTGAAATCATCTCAGAGATTTAGAACTTTCCCCTCAAGAAGCCTTTCGCTAAAACAGTTGTTGTGGAATTGGCAAAGTGATATTTGGAAGCCCTTAGAGGGCTATGGTGAAAAAGGAAATATCCTCCGATGAAATCTGGAAAGAAGCTTTCTGAGAAACTGCTCAGTGTTCTCTTAATTCATCTCACAGAGTTATATCTGTTTTTCGTGGATCTCTTTGCTAGCCTTATTTCTGTGTAATCTGAGAACAGATATTTCGGATCCCTTTCAACACTATAGGGCCAAAGGAAATATCCTCCGATAACAAAGAGAAAGAAGCTTTCTGAGAAACTTCTTTGTGTTCGGTGAAATCATCTCACAGAGTTAGAGCTTTCCCCTCAAGAAGCCTTTCGCTAAGACAGTTCTTATGGAATTGGCAAAGTGATATTTGGAATCTCATAGAGGTCTATGGAGAAAAAGGAAATATCCTCCGATGAAATCTGGAAAGAAGCTTTCTGAGAAAATGCTTAGTGTTCTGTTAATTAATCTCACAGAGTTACATCTGTATTTCGTGGATCTCTTTGCCAGCCTTATTTCTGTGGAATCTGAGAACAGATATTTCCTTTCCCTTTGAAGACTATAGGTCCAAAGAAAATATCCTCCGATAACAAAGAGAAAGAAGCTTTCTGAGAAACTTCTTTGTGTTCTGTGAACTCATCTCACAGAGTTACTGCTTTCCCCTCAAGAAGCCTTTCGCAAAGACAGTTCTTGTGGAATTGGCAAAGTGATATTTGGAAGCCCATAGAGGACTATGGTGAAAAAGGAAATATCCTCCGATCAAATCTGGAAAGAAGCTTTCTGAGAAACTGCTCAGTGTTCTGTTAATTCATCTCACAGAGTTATATCTCTATTTCGTGGATCTCTTTGCTAGACTTATTTCTGTGGATTCTCAGAACAGATATTTCGGATCCCTTTCAAGACTATAGGGCCAAAGGAAATATCCTCCGATAACAAAGAGAAAGAAGCTTTCTGAGAAACTTCTTTGTGTTCTGTGAAATCATCTCACAGAGTTAGAGCTTTCCCCTCAAGAAGCCTTTCGCTAAGACAGTTCTTATGGAATTGGCAAAGTGATATTTGGAATCTCATAGAGGTCTGTGGAGAAAAAGGAAATATCCTCCGATGAAATCTGTAAAGAAGCTTCCTGAGAAATTGCTTAGTGTTCTGTTAATTAATCTCACAGAGTTACATCTGTATTTCGTGTTTCTCTCTGCTAGCCTTATTTCTGTGGAATCTGAGAACAGATATTTCGGATCCCTTTGAAGACTAAAGGGCCAAAGGAAATATCCTCCGATAACAAAGACAAAGAAGCTTTCTGAGAAACTTCTTTGTGTTCTGTGAAATCATCTCAGAGAGTTACAGCTTTCCCCTCAAGAAGCCTTACGCGAAGACAGTTCTTTTGGAATTGGCAAAGTGATATCTTCAAGCTCATAGAGGGCTATGGAGAAAAAGGAAATATCCTCCGATGAAATCTGGAAAGAAGCTTACTGAGAAACTGCTTAGTGTTCTGTTAATTCATCTGACAGAGTTACATCTGTATTTCGTGGATCTCTTTGCTAGCCTTATTTCTGTGGAATCTGAAACAGATATTTCCTTTCCCTTTGAAGACTATAGGGCCAAAGGAAATATCCTCCAATAACAAAGAGAAAGAAGCTTTCTGAGAAACTTCTTTGTGTTCTGTGAAATCATCTCACAGAATTACAGCTTTCCCCTCAAGAAGTCTTTCGCTAAGACAGTTCTTGTGGAATTGGCAAAGTGATATTTGGAAGCCCTTAGAGGGCTATGGTGAAAAAGGAAATATCCTCCGATGAAATCTGGAAAGAAGCTTTCTGCGAAACTGCTTAGTGTTCTGTTAATTCATTTCTCTGAGTTACATCTGTATTTCGTGGATCTCTTTGCTAGCCTTATTTCTGTGGAATCTGAGAACAGATATTTC
The DNA here is from genome assembly GCF_043159975.1 of Macaca nemestrina. Classification (NCBI taxonomy): domain Eukaryota; kingdom Metazoa; phylum Chordata; class Mammalia; order Primates; family Cercopithecidae; genus Macaca; species Macaca nemestrina. Next base: position 27,151,462 of record NC_092141.1, on the reverse strand, counting down.
CTTTCCCTTTGAAGACTATAGGGCCAAAAGAAATATCCTCCGAAAACAAACAGAAAGAAGCTTTCTGAGAAACTTCTTTGTGTTCTGTGAAATCATCTCAGAGATTTAGAGCTTTTCCCTCAAGAAGCCTTTCGCTAAAACAGTTGTTGTGGAATTGGCAAAGTGATATTTGGAAGCCCTTAGAGGGCTATGGTGAAAAAGGAAATATCCTCCGATGAAATCTGGAAAGAAGCTTTCTGAGAAACTGCTCAGTGTTCTGTTAATTCATATCACAGAGTTACATCTGTATTTCGTGGTTCTCTTTGCTAGCCTTATTTCTGTGGAATCTGAGAACAGATATTTCGGATCCCTTTGAAGACTATAAGGCCAAAGGAAATATCCTCCGATAACAAAGAGAAAGAAGCTTTCTGAGAAACTTCTTTGTGTTCTGTGAAATCATCTCACAGAGTTACAGCTTTCCCCTCAAGAAGCCTTTCGCTAAGACAGTTCTTGTGGAATCGGCAAAGTGATATTTGGAAGCCCATAGAGGGCTACGGTGAAAAAGGAAATATCCTCAGATGAAATCTAGAAAGAAGCTTTCTGAGAAACTGCTTAGTTTTCTGTTAATTCATCTCACAGAGTTACATCTGTATTTCATGGATCTCTTTGCAAGCCTTATTTCTGTGGAATCTGAGAACAGATATTTCGGATCCCTTTGAAGACTATAGGGCCAAAGGATATATCCCCCGATAAGAAAGAGAAAGGAGCATTCTGAGAAACTTCTTTGTGTTCTGTGAAATCATCTCACAGAGTTACAGCTTTCCCCTCAAGAAGCCTTTCGCTAAGACAGTTCTTGTGGAATAGGCAAAGTGATATTTGGCTGCCCATAGAGGGCTATGGTGAAAAAGGAAATATCCTCCGATGAAATCTGGAAAGAAGCTTTCTGAGAAAATACTTAGTGTTCTGTTAATTCATCTCACAGAGTTACATCTGTATTCCGAGGATCTCTTTGCTAGCCTTATTTCTGTGGAATCTGAGAACAGATATTTCGGATCCCTTTGAAGACTATAGGGCCAAAGGAAATATCCTCTGATAAAAAAGAGAAATAAGCTTTCTGAGAAACTTCTTTGTGTTCTGTGAAATCATCTCAGAGATTTAGAGCTTTCCCCACAAGAAGCCTTTCGCTAAAACAGTTGTTGTGGAATTGGCAAAGTGATATTTGGAAGCCCTTAGAGGGCTATGGTGAAACAGGAAATATCCTCCGTTGAAATCTGGAAAGAAGCTTTCTAAGAAACTGCTCAGTGTTCTGTTAATTCATCTCACAGAGTTATATCTGTATTTCGTGGATCTCTTTGGTAGCCTTATTTCTGTGGAATCTGAAAACAGATATTTCGGATCCCTTTCTAAACTATAGGGCCAAAGGAAATATCCTCCGATAACAAAGAGAAAGAAGCTTTCTGAGAAACTTCTTTGTGTTCTGTGAAATCATCTCACAGAGTTACAGCTTTCCACTCCAGAAGCCTTTCGCTAAGACAGCTCTTCTGGAATTGGCAAAGTGATATTTGGAAGCCCATAGAGGGCTATGGTGAAAAAAGAAATATCCTCAGATGAAATCTGGAAAGAAGTTTCTGAGAAAATGCTTAGTGTTCTGTTAATTCATCTCACAGTGTTACATGTGTATTTCGTCGATCTCTTTGTTAGCCTTATTTCTGTGGAATCTGACAACAGATATTTCCTTTCCATTTGAAGACTATAGGGCCAAAGGAAATATCCTCCGATAACAAACAGAAGGAAGCTTTCTGAGAAACTTCTTTGTGTTCTGTGAAATCATCTCAGAGATTTAGAGCTTTCCCCTCAAGAAGCCTTTCGCTAAAACAGTTGTGGAATTGGCAAAGTGATATTTGGAAGCCCTTAGAGGGCTATGGTGAAAAAGGAAATATCCTCCGATGAAATCTGGAAAGAAGCTTTCTGAGAAACTGCTCAGTGTTCTCTTAATTCATCTCACAGAGTTATATCTGTTTTTCGTGGATCTCTTTGCTAGCCATATTTCTGTGGAATCTGAGAACAGATATTTCGTATCCCTTTCAACACTATAGGGCCAAAGGAAATATCCTCCGATAACAAAGAGAAAGAAGCTTTCTGAGAAACTTCTTTGTGTTCTGTGAAATCATCTCACAGAGTTAGAGCTTTCCCCTCAAGAAGCCTTTCGCTAAGACAGTTCTTATGGAATTGGCAAAGTGATATTTGGAATCTCATAGAGTTCTATGGAGAAAAAGGAAATATCCTCCGATGAAATCTGTAAAGAAGCTTTCTGAGAAACTGCTTGGTGTTCTGTTAATTAATCGCACAGAGTTACGTCTGTATTTCGTGGATCTCTTCGCTAGCCTTATTTCTGTGGAATCTGACAACAGATATTTCCTTTCATTTTGAAGACTATAGGTCCAAAGAAAATATCCTCCGATAACAAAGAGAAAGAAGCTTTCTGAGAAACTTCTTTGTGTTCTGTGAACTCATCTCACAGAGTTACAGCTTTCCCCTCAAGAAGCCTTTCGCTAAGACAGTTCTTGTGGAATTGGCAAAGTGATATTTGGAAGCCCATAGAGGGCTATGGTGAAAAAGAAATATCCTCCGATGAAATCTGGAAAGAAGCTTTCTGAGAAACTGCTCAGTGTTCTGTTAATTCATCTCACAGAGTTATATCTCTATTTCGTGGATCTCTTTGCTAGCCTTATTTCTGTGGATTCTGAGAACAGATATTTCGGATCCCTTTCAACACTATAGGGCCAAAGGAAATATCCTCCGATAACAAAGAGAAAGAAGCTTTCTGAGAAACTTCTTTGTGTTCTGTGAAATCATCTCACAGAGTTAGAGCTTTCCCCTCAAGAAGCCTTTCGCTAAGACAGTTCTTATGGAATTGGCAAAGTGATATTTGGAATCTCATAGAGGTCTATGGAGAAAAAGGAAATATCCTCCGATGAAATCTGTAAAGAAGCTTTCTGAGAAACTGCTTAGTGTTCTGTTAATTCATCTCACAGTGTTACATCTGTATTTCGTGGATCTCTTTGTTAGCCTTATTTCTGTGGAATCTGACAACAGATATTTCCTTTCCCTTTGAAGACTATAGGGCCAAAGGAAATATCCTCCGATAACAAACAGAAAGAAGCTTTCTGAGAAACTTCTTTGTGTTCTGTGAAATCATCTCAGAGATTTAGAACTTTCCCCTCAAGAAGCCTTTCGCTAAAACAGTTGTTGTGGAATTGGCAAAGTGATATTTGGAAGCCCTTAGAGGGCTATGGTGAAAAAGGAAATATCCTCCGATGAAATCTGGAAAGAAGCTTTCTGAGAAACTGCTCAGTGTTCTCTTAATTCATCTCACAGAGTTATATCTGTTTTTCGTGGATCTCTTTGCTAGCCTTATTTCTGTGGAATCTGAGAACAGATATTTCGGATCCCTTTCAACACTATAGGGCCAAAGGAAATATCCTCCGATAACAAAGAGAAAGAAGCTTTCTGAGAAACTTCTTTGTGTTCTGTGAAATCATCTCACAGAGTTAGAGCTTTCCCCTCAAGAAGCCTTTCGCTAAGACAGTTCTTATGGAATTGGCAAAGTGATATTTGGAATCTCATAGAGGTCTATGGAGAAAAAGGAAATATCCTCCGATGAAATCTGGAAAGAAGCTTTCTGAGAAAATGCTTAGTGTTCTGTTAATTAATCTCACAGAGTTACATCTGTATTTCGTGGATCTCTTTGCCAGCCTTATTTCTGTGGAATCTGAGAACAGATATTTCCTTTCCCTTTGAAGACTATAGGTCCAAAGAAAATATCCTCCGATAACAAAGAGAAAGAAGCTTTCTGAGAAACTTCTTTGTGTTCTGTGAACTCATCTCACAGAGTTACAGCTTTCCCCTCAAGAAGCCTTTCGCAAAGACAGTTCTTGTGGAATTGGCAAAGTGATATTTGGAAGCCCATAGAGGACTATGGTGAAAAAGGAAATATCCTCCGATCAAATCTGGAAAGAAGCTTTCTGAGAAACTGCTCAGTGTTCTGTTAATTCATCTCACAGAGTTATATCTCTATTTCGTGGATCTCTTTGCTAGACTTATTTCTGTGGATTCTCAGAACAGATATTTCGGATCCCTTTCAAGACTATAGGGCCAAAGGAAATATCCTCCGATAACAAAGAGAAAGAAGCTTTCTGAGAAACTTCTTTGTGTTCTGTGAAATCATCTCACAGAGTTAGAGCTTTCCCCTCAAGAAGCCTTTCGCTAAGACAGTTCTTATGGAATTGGCAAAGTGATATTTGGAATCTCATAGAGGTCTGTGGAGAAAAAGGAAATATCCTCCGATGAAATCTGTAAAGAAGCTTCCTGAGAAATTGCTTAGTGTTCTGTTAATTAATCTCACAGAGTTACATCTGTATTTCGTGTTTCTCTCTGCTAGCCTTATTTCTGTGGAATCTGAGAACAGATATTTCGGATCCCTTTGAAGACTAAAGGGCCAAAGGAAATATCCTCCGATAACAAAGACAAAGAAGCTTTCTGAGAAACTTCTTTGTGTTCTGTGAAATCATCTCAGAGAGTTACAGCTTTCCCCTCAAGAAGCCTTACGCGAAGACAGTTCTTTTGGAATTGGCAAAGTGATATCTTCAAGCTCATAGAGGGCTATGGAGAAAAAGGAAATATCCTCCGATGAAATCTGGAAAGAAGCTTACTGAGAAACTGCTTAGTGTTCTGTTAATTCATCTGACAGAGTTACATCTGTATTTCGTGGATCTCTTTGCTAGCCTTATTTCTGTGGAATCTGAAACAGATATTTCCTTTCCCTTTGAAGACTATAGGGCCAAAGGAAATATCCTCCAATAACAAAGAGAAAGAAGCTTTCTGAGAAACTTCTTTGTGTTCTGTGAAATCATCTCACAGAATTACAGCTTTCCCCTCAAGAAGTCTTTCGCTAAGACAGTTCTTGTGGAATTGGCAAAGTGATATTTGGAAGCCCTTAGAGGGCTATGGTGAAAAAGGAAATATCCTCCGATGAAATCTGGAAAGAAGCTTTCTGCGAAACTGCTTAGTGTTCTGTTAATTCATTTCTCTGAGTTACATCTGTATTTCGTGGATCTCTTTGCTAGCCTTATTTCTGTGGAATCTGAGAACAGATATTTCCTTTCCCTTTGAAGACTATAGGGCCAAAAGAAATATCCTCCGAAAACAAACAGAAAGAAGCTTTCTGAGAAACTTCTTTGTGTTCTGTGAAATCATCTCAGAGATTTAGAGCTTTTCCCTCAAGAAGCCTTTCGCTAAAACAGTTGTTGTGGAATTGGCAAAGTGATATTTGGAAGCCCTTAGAGGGCTATGGTGAAAAAGGAAATATCCTCCGATGAAATCTGGAAAGAAGCTTTCTGAGAAACTGCTCAGTGTTCTGTTAATTCATATCACAGAGTTACATCTGTATTTCGTGGTTCTCTTTGCTAGCCTTATTTCTGTGGAATCTGAGAACAGATATTTCGGATCCCTTTGAAGACTATAAGGCCAAAGGAAATATCCTCCGATAACAAAGAGAAAGAAGCTTTCTGAGAAACTTCTTTGTGTTCTGTGAAATCATCTCACAGAGTTACAGCTTTCCCCTCAAGAAGCCTTTCGCTAAGACAGTTCTTGTGGAATCGGCAAAGTGATATTTGGAAGCCCATAGAGGGCTACGGTGAAAAAGGAAATATCCTCAGATGAAATCTAGAAAGAAGCTTTCTGAGAAACTGCTTAGTTTTCTGTTAATTCATCTCACAGAGTTACATCTGTATTTCATGGATCTCTTTGCAAGCCTTATTTCTGTGGAATCTGAGAACAGATATTTCGGATCCCTTTGAAGACTATAGGGCCAAAGGATATATCCCCCGATAAGAAAGAGAAAGGAGCATTCTGAGAAACTTCTTTGTGTTCTGTGAAATCATCTCACAGAGTTACAGCTTTCCCCTCAAGAAGCCTTTCGCTAAGACAGTTCTTGTGGAATAGGCAAAGTGATATTTGGCTGCCCATAGAGGGCTATGGTGAAAAAGGAAATATCCTCCGATGAAATCTGGAAAGAAGCTTTCTGAGAAAATACTTAGTGTTCTGTTAATTCATCTCATAGAGTTACATCTGTATTCCGAGGATCTCTTTGCTAGCCTTATTTCTGTGGAATCTGAGAACAGATATTTCGGATCCCTTTGAAGACTATAGGGCCAAAGGAAATATCCTCTGAAAAAAAGAGAAATAAGCTTTCTGAGAAACTTCTTTGTGTTCTGTGAAATCATCTCAGAGATTTAGAGATTTCCCCACAAGAAGCCTTTCGCTAAAACAGTTGTTGTGGAATTGGCAAAGTGATATTTGGAAGCCCTTAGGGGGCTATGGTGAAACAGGAAATATCCTCCGTTGAAATCTGGAAAGAAGCTTTCTAAGAAACTGCTCAGTGTTCTGTTAATTCATCTCACAGAGTTATATCTGTATTTCGTGGATCTCTTTGGTAGCCTTATTTCTGTGGAATCTGAAAACAGATATTTCGGATCCCTTTCTAAACTATAGGGCCAAAGGAAATATCCTCCGATAACAAAGAGAAAGAAGCTTTCTGAGAAACTTCTTTGTGTTCTGTGAAATCATCTCACAGAGTTACAGCTTTCCACTCCAGAAGCCTTTCGCTAAGACAGCTCTTCTGGAATTGGCAAAGTGATATTTGGAAGCCCATAGAGGGCTATGGTGAAAAAAGAAATATCCTCAGATGAAATCTGGAAAGAAGTTTCTGAGAAAATGCTTAGTGTTCTGTTAATTCATCTCACAGTGTTACATGTGTATTTCGTCGATCTCTTTGTTAGCCTTATTTCTGTGGAATCTGACAACAGATATTTCCTTTCCCTTTGAAGACTATAGGGCCAAAGGAAATATCCTCCGATAACAAACAGAAGGAAGCTTTCTGAGAAACTTCTTTGTGTTCTGTGAAATCATCTCAGAGATTTAGAGCTTTCCCCTCAAGAAACCTTTCGCTAAAACAGTTGTGGAATTGGCAAAGTGATATTTGGAAGCCCTTAGAGGGCTATGGTGAAAAAGGAAATATCCTCCGATGAAATCTGGAAAGAAGCTTTCTGAGAAACTGCTCAGTGTTCTCTTAATTCATCTCACAGAGTTATATCTGTTTTTCGTGGATCTCTTTGCTAGCCATATTTCTGTGGAATCTGAGAACAGATATTTCGTATCCCTTTCAACACTATAGGGCCAAAGGAAATATCCTCCGATAACAAAGAGAAAGAAGCTTTCTGAGAAACTTCTTTGTGTTCTGTGAAATCATCTCACAGAGTTAGAGCTTTCCCCTCAAGAAGCCTTTCGCTAAGACAGTTCTTATGGAATTGGCAAAGTGATATTTGGAATCTCATAGAGGTCTATGGAGAAAAAGGAAATATCCTCCGATGAAATCTGTAAAGAAGCTTTCTGAGAAACTGCTTGGTGTTCTGTTAATTAATCGCACAGAGTTACGTCTGTATTTCGTGGATCTCTTCGCTAGCCTTATTTCTGTGGAATCTGACAACAGATATTTCCTTTCATTTTGAAGACTATAGGTCCAAAGAAAATATCCTCCGATAACAAAGAGAAAGAAGCTTTCTGAGAAACTTCTTTGTGTTCTGTGAACTCATCTCACAGAGTTACAGCTTTCCCCTCAAGAAGCCTTTCGCTAAGACAGTTCTTGTGGAATTGGCAAAGTGATATTTGGAAGCCCATAGAGGGCTATGGTGAAAAAGAAATATCCTCCGATGAAATCTGGAAAGAAGCTTTCTGAGAAACTGCTCAGTGTTCTGTTAATTCATCTCACAGAGTTATATCTCTATTTCGTGGATCTCTTTGCTAGCCTTATTTCTGTGGATTCTGAGAACAGATATTTCGGATCCCTTTCAACACTATAGGGCCAAAGGAAATATCCTCCGATAACAAAGAGAAAGAAGCTTTCTGAGAAACTTCTTTGTGTTCTGTGAAATCATCTCACAGAGTTAGAGCTTTCCCCTCAAGAAGCCTTTCGCTAAGACAGTTCTTATGGAATTGGCAAAGTGATATTTGGAATCTCATAGAGGTCTATGGAGAAAAAGGAAATATCCTCCGATGAAATCTGTAAAGAAGCTTTCTGAGAAACTGCTTAGTGTTCTGTTAATTAATCTAACAGAGATACATCTGAATTTCGTGGATCTCTTTGCTAGCCTGATTTCTGTGGAATCTGAGAACAGATATTTCGGATCCCTTTGAAGACTATAGGGCCAAAGGAAATATCCTCCGATAACAAAGAGAAAGAAGCTTTCTGAGAAAGTTCTTTGTGTTCTGTGAAATCATCTCACAGAGTTACAGCTTTCCCCTCAAGAAGCCTTACGCGAAGACAGTTCTTGTGGAATTGGCAAAGTGATATTTTCAAGCTCATAGAGGGCTATGGAGAAAAAGGAAATATCCTCCGATGAAATCTGGAAAGAATCTTTCTGAGAAACAGCTTACTGTTTTGTTAATTCATCTCACAGAGTTACATCTGTATTTCGTGGATCTCTTTGCTAGCCTTATTTCTGTGGAATCTGAGAACAGATATTTCGGATCCCTTTGAAGTATATAGGGCCAAAGGAAATATCCTCCAATAACAAAGAGAAAGAAGCTTTCTGAGAAACTTCTTTGTGTTCTGTGAAATCATCTCACAGAGTTACAGCTTTCCACTCCAGAAGCCTTTCGCTAAGACAGCTCTTCTGGAATTGGCAAAGTGATATTTGGAAGCCCATAGAGGGCTATGGTGAAAAAAGAAATATCCTCAGATGAAATCTGGAAAGAAGCTTTCTGAGAAAATGCTTAGTGTTCTGTTAATTCATCTCACAGTGTTACATCTGTATTTCGTGGATCTCTTTGTTAGCCTTATTTCTGTGGAATCTGACAACAGATATTTCCTTTCCCTTTGAAGACTATAGGGCCAAAGGAAATATCCTCCGATAACAAACAGAAAGAAGCTTTCTGAGAAACTTCTTTGTGTTCTGTGAAATCATCTCAGAGATTTAGAGCTTTCCCCTCAAGAAGCCTTTCGCTAAAACAGTTGTTGTGGAATTGGCAAAGTGATATTTGGAAGCCCTTAGAGGGCTATGGTGAAAAAGGAAATATCCTCCGATGAAATCTGGAAAGAAGCTTTCTGAGAAACTGCTCAGTGTTCTCTTAATTCATCTCACAGAGTTATATCTGTTTTTCGTGGATCTCTTTGCTAGCCTTATTTCTGTGGAATCTGAGAACAGATATTTCGGATCCCTTTCTAAACTATAGGGCCAAAGGAAATATCCTCCGATAACAAAGAGAAAGAAGCTTTCTGAGAAACTTCTTTGTGTTCTGTGAAATCATCACACAGAGTTACAGCATTCCACTCCAGAAGCCTTTCGCTAAGACAGCTCTTCTGGAATTGGCAAAGTGATATTTGGAAGCCCATAGAGGGCTATGGTGAAAAAAGAAATATCCTCAGATGAAATCTGGAAAGAAGCTTTCTGAGAAAATGATTAGTGTTCTGTTAATTCATCTCACAGTGTTACATCTGTATTTCGTGGATCTCTTTGTTAGCCTTATTTCTGTGGAATCTGACAACAGATATTTCCTTTCCCTTTGAAGACTATAGGGCCAAAGGAAATATCCTCCGATAACAAACAGAAAGAAGCTTTCTGAGAAACTTCTTTGTGTTCTGTGAAATCATCTCAGAGATTTAGAGCTTTCCCCTCAAGAAGCCTTTCGCTAAAACAGTTCTTGTGGAATTGGCAAAGTGATATTTGGAAGCCCTTAGAGGGCTATGGTGAAAAAGGAAATATCCTCCGATGAAATCTGGAAAGAAGCTTTCTGAGAAACTGCTCAGTGTGCTCTTAATTCATCTCACAGAGTTATATCTGTTTTTCGTGGATCTCTTTGCTAACCTTATTTCTGTGGAATCTGAGAACAGATATTTCGGATCCCTTTCAACACTATAGGGCCAAAGGAAATATCCGCCGATAACAAAGAGAAAGAAGCTTTCTGAGAAACTTCTTTGTGTTCTGTGAAATCATTTCACAGAGTTAGAGCTTTCCCCTCAAGAAGCCTTTCGCTAATACAGTTCTTGTGGAATAGGCAAAGTGATATTTGGCTGCCCATAGAGGGCTATGGTGAAAAAGGAAATATCCTCCGATGAAATCTGGAAAGAAGCTTTCTGAGAAAATGCTTAGTGTTCTGTTAATTCATCTCACAGAGTTACATCTGTATTTCGTGGATCTCTTTGCTAGCCTTATTTCTGTGGAATCTGACAACAGATATTTCGGATCCCTTTGAAGACTATAGGGCCAAAGGAAATATCCTCCGATAACAAAGAGAAAGAAGCTTTCTGAGAAACTTCTTTGTGTTCTGTGAAATCATCTCACAGAGTTACAGCTTTCCCCTCAAGAAGCCTTTCGCTAAGACAGTTCTTGTGGAATCGGCAAAGTGATATTTGGAAGCCCATAGAGGGCTACGGTGAAAAAGGAAATATCCTCAGATGAAATCTAGAAAGAAGCTTTCTGAGAAACTGCTTAGTTTTCTGTTAATTCATCTCACAGAGTTACATCTGTATTTCATGGATCTCTTTGCAAGCCTTATTTCTGTGGAATCTGAGAACAGATATTTCGGATCCCTTTGAAGACTATAGGGCCAAAGGATATATCCCCCGATAAGAAAGAGAAAGGAGCATTCTGAGAAACTTCTTTGTGTTCTGTGAAATCATCTCACAGAGTTACAGCTTTCCCCTCAAGAAGCCTTTCGCTAAGACAGTTCTTGTGGAATAGGCAAAGTGATATTTGGCTGCCCATAGAGGGCTATGGTGAAAAAGGAAATATCCTCCGATGAAATCTGGAAAGAAGCTTTCTGAGAAAATACTTAGTGTTCTGTTAATTCATCTCACAGAGTTACATCTGTATTCCGAGGATCTCTTTGCTAGCCTTATTTCTGTGGAATCTGAGAACAGATATTTCGGATCCCTTTGAAGACTATAGGGCCAAAGGAAATATCCTCTGATAAAAAAGAGAAATAAGCTTTCTGAGAAACTTCTTTGTGTTCTGTGAAATCATCTCAGAGATTTAGAGCTTTCCCCACAAGAAGCCTTTCGCTAAAACAGTTGTTGTGGAATTGGCAAAGTGATATTTGGAAGCCCTTAGAGGGCTATGGTGAAACAGGAAATATCCTCCGTTGAAATCTGGAAAGAAGCTTTCTAAGAAACTGCTCAGTGTTCTGTTAATTCATCTCACAGAGTTATATCTGTATTTCGTGGATCTCTTTGGTAGCCTTATTTCTGTGGAATCTGAAAACAGATATTTCGGATCCCTTTCTAAACTATAGGGCCAAAGGAAATATCCTCCGATAACAAAGAGAAAGAAGCTTTCTGAGAAACTTCTTTGTGTTCTGTGAAATCATCTCACAGAGTTACAGCTTTCCACTCCAGAAGCCTTTCGCTAAGACAGCTCTTCTGGAATTGGCAAAGTGATATTTGGAAGCCCATAGAGGGCTATGGTGAAAAAAGAAATATCCTCAGATGAAATCTGGAAAGAAGTTTCTGAGAAAATGCTTAGTGTTCTGTTAATTCATCTCACAGTGTTACATGTGTATTTCGTCGATCTCTTTGTTAGCCTTATTTCTGTGGAATCTGACAACAGATATTTCCTTTCCCTTTGAAGACTATAGGGCCAAAGGAAATATCCTCCGATAACAAACAGAAGGAAGCTTTCTGAGAAACTTCTTTGTGTTCTGTGAAATCATCTCAGAGATTTAGAGCTTTCCCCTCAAGAAGCCTTTCGCTAAAACAGTTGTGGAATTGGCAAAGTGATATTTGGAAGCCCTTAGAGGGCTATGGTGAAAAAGGAAATATCCTCCGATGAAATCTGGAAAGAAGCTTTCTGAGAAACTGCTCAGTGTTCTCTTAATTCATCTCACAGAGTTATATCTGTTTTTCGTGGATCTCTTTGCTAGCCATATTTCTGTGGAATCTGAGAACAGATATTTCGTATCCCTTTCAACACTATAGGGCCAAAGGAAATATCCTCCGATAACAAAGAGAAAGAAGCTTTCTGAGAAACTTCTTTGTGTTCTGTGAAATCATCTCACAGAGTTAGAGCTTTCCCCTCAAGAAGCCTTTCGCTAAGACAGTTCTTATGGAATTGGCAAAGTGATATTTGGAATCTCATAGAGGTCTATGGAGAAAAAGGAAATATCCTCCGATGAAATCTGTAAAGAAGCTTTCTGAGAAACTGCTTAGTGTTCTGTTAATTAATCGCACAGAGTTACGTCTGTATTTCGTGGATCTCTTCGCTAGCCTTATTTCTGTGGAATCTGACAACAGATATTTCCTTTCCCTTTGAAGACTATAGGTCCAAAGAAAATATCCTCCGATAACAAAGAGAAAGAAGCTTTCTGAGAAACTTCTTTGTGTTCTGTGAACTCATCTCACAGAGTTACAGCTTTCCCCTCAAGAAGCCTTTCGCTAAGACAGTTCTTGTGGAATTGGCAAAGTGATATTTGGAAGCCCATAGAGGGCTATGGTGAAAAAGAAATATCCTCCGATGAAATCTGGAAAGAAGCTTTCTGAGAAACTGCTCAGTGTTCTGTTAATTCATCTCACAGAGTTATATCTCTATTTCGTGGATCTCTTTGCTAGCCTTATTTCTGTGGATTCTGAGAACAGATATTTCGGATCCCTTTCAAGACTATAGGGCCAAAGGAAATATCCTCCGATAACAAAGAGAAAGAAGCTTTCTGAGAAACTTCTTTGTGTTCTGTGAAATCATCTCACAGAGTTAGAGCTTTCCCCTCAAGAAGCCTTTCGCTAAGACAGTTCTTATGGAATTGGCAAAGTGATATTTGGAATCTCATAGAGGTCTATGGAGAAAAAGGAAATATCCTCCGATGAAATCTGTAAAGAAGCTTTCTGAGAAACTGCTTAGTGTTCTGTTAATTAATCTAACAGAGATACATCTGAATTTCGTGGATCTCTTTGCTAGCCTTATTTCTGTGGAATCTGAGAACAGATATTTCGGATCCCTTTGAAGACTATACGGCCAAAGGAAATATCCTCCGATAACAAAGAGAAAGAAGCTTTCTGAGAAAGTTCTTTGTGTTCTGTGAAATCATCTCACAGAGTTACAGCTTTCCCCTCAAGAAGCCTTACGCGAAGACAGTTCTTGTGGAATTGGCAAAGTGATATTTTCAAGCTCATAGAGGGCTATGGAGAAAAAGGAAATATCCTCCGATGAAATCTGGAAAGAAGCTTTCTGAGAAACAGCTTACTGTTTTGTTAATTCATCTCACAGAGTTACATCTGTATTTCGTGGATCTCTTTGCTAGCCTTATTTCTGTGGAATCTGAGAACAGATATTTCGGATCCCTTTGAAGTATATAGGGCCAAAGGAAATATCCTCCAATAACAAAGAGAAAGAAGCTTTCTGAGAAACTTCTTTGTGTTCTGTGAAATCATCTCACAGAGTTACAGCTTTCCACTCCAGAAGCCTTTCGCTAAGACAGCTCTTCTGGAATTGGCAAAGTGATATTTGGAAGCCCATAGAGGGCTATGGTGAAAAAAGAAATATCCTCAGATGAAATCTGGAAAGAAGCTTTCTGAGAAAATGCTTAGTGTTCTGTTAATTCATCTCACAGAGTTATATCTGTATTTCGTGGATCTCTTTGGTAGCCTTATTTCTGTGGAATCTGAAAACAGATATTTCGGATCCCTTTCTAAACTATAGGGCCAAAGGAAATATCCTCCGATAACAAAGAGAAAGAAGCTTTCTGAGAAACTTCTTTGTGTTCTGTGAAATCATCTCACAGAGTTACAGCTTTCCACTCCAGAAGCCTTTCGCTAAGACAGCTCTTCTGGAATTGGCAAAGTGATATTTGGAAGCCCATAGAGGGCTATGGTGAAAAAAGAAATATCCTCAGATGAAATCTGGAAAGAAGTTTCTGAGAAAATGCTTAGTGTTCTGTTAATTCATCTCACAGTGTTACATGTGTATTTCGTCGATCTCTTTGTTAGCCTTATTTCTGTGGAATCTGACAACAGATATTTCCTTTCCCTTTGAAGACTATAGGGCCAAAGGAAATATCCTCCGATAACAAACAGAAGGAAGCTTTCTGAGAAACTTCTTTGTGTTCTGTGAAATCATCTCAGAGATTTAGAGCTTTCCCCTCAAGAAGCCTTTCGCTAAAACAGTTGTGGAATTGGCAAAGTGATATTTGGAAGCCCTTAGAGGGCTATGGTGAAAAAGGAAATATCCTCCGATGAAATCTGGAAAGAAGCTTTCTGAGAAACTGCTCAGTGTTCTCTTAATTCATCTCACAGAGTTATATCTGTTTTTCGTGGATCTCTTTGCTAGCCATATTTCTGTGGAATCTGAGAACAGATATTTCGTATCCCTTTCAACACTATAGGGCCAAAGGAAATATCCTCCGATAACAAAGAGAAAGAAGCTTTCTGAGAAACTTCTTTGTGTTCTGTGAAATCATCTCACAGAGTTAGAGCTTTCCCCTCAAGAAGCCTTTCGCTAAGACAGTTCTTATGGAATTGGCAAAGTGATATTTGGAATCTCATAGAGGTCTATGGAGAAAAAGGAAATATCCTCCGATGAAATCTGTAAAGAAGCTTTCTGAGAAACTGCTTAGTGTTCTGTTAATTCATCGCACAGAGTTACGTCTGTATTTCGTGGATCTCTTCGCTAGCCTTATTTCTGTGGAATCTGACAACAGATATTTCCTTTCCCTTTGAAGACTATAGGTCCAAAGAAAATATCCTCCGATAACAAAGAGAAAGAAGCTTTCTGAGAAACTTCTTTGTGTTCTGTGAACTCATCTCACAGAGTTACAGCTTTCCCCTCAAGAAGCCTTTCGCTAAGACAGTTCTTGTGGAATTGGCAAAGTGATATTTGGAAGCCCATAGAGGGCTATGGTGAAAAAGAAATATCCTCCGATGAAATCTGGAAAGAAGCTTTCTGAGAAACTGCTCAGTGTTCTGTTAATTCATCTCACAGAGTTATATCTCTATTTCGTGGATCTCTTTGCTAGCCTTATTTCTGTGGATTCTGAGAACAGATATTTCGGATCCCTTTCAAGACTATAGGGCCAAAGGAAATATCCTCCGATAACAAAGAGAAAGAAGCTTTCTGAGAAACTTCTTTGTGTTCTGTGAAATCATCTCACAGAGTTAGAGCTTTCCCCTCAAGAAGCCTTTCGCTAAGACAGTTCTTATGGAATTGGCAAAGTGATATTTGGAATCTCATAGAGGTCTATGGAGAAAAAGGAAATATCCTCCGATGAAATCTGTAAAGAAGCTTTCTGAGAAACTGCTTAGTGTTCTGTTAATTAATCTAACAGAGATACATCTGAATTTCGTGGATCTCTTTGCTAGCCTTATTTCTGTGGAATCTGAGAACAGATATTTCGGATCCCTTTGAAGACTATACGGCCAAAGGAAATATCCTCCGATAACAAAGAGAAAGAAGCTTTCTGAGAAAGTTCTTTGTGTTCTGTGAAATCATCTCACAGAGTTACAGCTTTCCCCTCAAGAAGCCTTACGCGAAGACAGTTCTTGTGGAATTGGCAAAGTGATATTTTCAAGCTCATAGAGGGCTATGGAGAAAAAGGAAATATCCTCCGATGAAATCTGGAAAGAAGCTTTCTGAGAAACTGCTCAGTGTTCTCTTAATTCATCTCACAGAGTTATATCTGTTTTTCGTGGATCTCTTTGCTAGCCTTATTTCTGTGGAATCTGAGAACAGATATTTCGGATCCCTTTCTAAACTATAGGGCCAAAGGAAATATCCTCCGATAACAAAGAGAAAGAAGCTTTCTGAGAAACTTCTTTGTGTTCTGTGAAATCATCACACAGAGTTACAGCATTCCACTCCAGAAGCCTTTCGCTAAGACAGCTCTTCTGGAATTGGCAAAGTGATATTTGGAAGCCCATAGAGGGCTATGGTGAAAAAAGAAATATCCTCAGATGAAATCTGGAAAGAAGCTTTCTGAGAAAATGCTTAGTGTTCTGTTAATTCATCTCACAGTGTTACATCTGTATTTCGTGGATCTCTTTGTTAGCCTTACTTCTGTGGAATCTGAGAACAGATATTTCCTTTCCCTTTGAAGACTATAGGGCCAAAGGAAATATCCTCCGATAACAAACAGAAAGAAGCTTTCTGAGAAACTTCTTTGTGTTCTGTGAAATCATCTCAGAGATTTAGAGCTTTCCCCTCAAGAAGCCTTTCGCTAAAACAGTTCTTGTGGAATTGGCAAAGTGATATTTGGAAGCCCTTAGAGGGCTATGGTGAAAAAGGAAATATCCTCCGATGAAATCTGGAAAGAAGCTTTCTGAGAAACTGCTCAGTGTGCTCCTAATTCATCTCACAGAGTTATATCTGTTTTTCGTGGATCTCTTTGCTAACCTTATTTCTGTGGAATCTGAGAACAGATATTTCGGATCCCTTTCAACACTATAGGGCCAAAGGAAATATCCGCCGATAACAAAGAGAAAGAAGGTTTCTGAGAAACTTCTTTGTGTTCTGTGAAATCATTTCACAGAGTTAGAGCTTTCCCCTCAAGAAGCCTTTCGCTAAGACAGTTCTTGTGGAATAGGCAAAGTGATATTTGGCTGCCCATAGAGGGCTATGGTGAAAAAGGAAATATCCTCCGATGAAATCTGGAAAGAAGCTTTCTGAGAAAATGCTTAGTGTTCTGTTAATTCATCTCACAGAGTTACATCTGTATTTCGTGGATCTCTTTGCTAGCCTTATTTCTGTGGAATCTGAGAACAGATATTTCGGATCCCTTTGAAGACTATAGGGCCAAAGGAAATATCCTCCGATAACAAAGAGAAAGAAGCTTTCTGAGAAACTTCTTTGTGTTCTGTGAAATCATTTCACACTGTTACAGCTTTCCCCTCAAGAAGACTTTCGCTAAATCCGTTCTTGTGGAATTGACAAAGTGTTATTTGGAAGCTCATAGAGGGCTATGGTGAAAAAGGAAATATCCTCCGATGAAATCTGGAAAGAAGCTTTCTGAGAAACTGCTTAGTGATCTGTTAATTCATCTCTCTGAGTTACATCTGTGTTTCGTGGATCTCTTTGCTAGCCTTATTTCTGTGGAATCTGAGAACAGATATTTCCTTTCCCTTTGAAGACTAAAGGGCCAAAGGAAATATCCTCCCATAACAAAGAGAAAGAAGCTTTCTGAGAAACTTCATGGTGTTCTGTGAAATCATCTCACAGAGCTACAGCTTTCCCCTCAAGGAGCCTTTCGCTAAGACTGTTATTGTGGAATTGGCAAAGTGATATTTGGAAGCCCATAGAGGGCTATGGTGAAACAGGAAATATCCTCCGATGAAATCTGGAAAGAAGTTTTCTGAGAAAATGCTTAGTCTTCTGTTAATTCATCACACTGGGTTACATCTGTATTTCGTGGATCTCTTTGCTAACCTTATTTCTGTGGAATCTGAGAACAGATATTTCGGATCCCTTTGAAGACTACAGGGCCAAAGGAAATAGTCTCCGATAACGAAGAGAAAGAAGCTTTCTGAGAAACTTCTTTGTGTTCTGTGAAGTCATCTCCCAGAGTTACAGCTTTCCCCTCAAGAAGCCTTTCGCTAAGACAGTTCTTGTGGAATTGGCAAAGTGACATTTGGCTGCCCATAGAGGGCTATGGTGAAAAAGGAAATATCCTCCGATGAAATCTGGAAAGAAGCTTTCTGAGAAAATGCTTAGTGTTCTGTTAATTCATCTCACAGAGTTACATCTGTATTTCGTGGATCTCTTTGCTAGCCTTATTTCTCTGGAATCTGAGGACAGATATTTCGGATCCCTTTGAAGACTATAGGGCCAAAGGAAATATCCTAAGATAAAAAAGAGAAATAAGCTTTCTGAGAAACTTCTTTGTGTTCTGTGAAATCATCTCAGAGATTTAGAGCTTTCCCCTCAAGAAGCCTTTCGCTAAAACAGTTGTTGTGGAATTGGCAAAGTGATATTTGGAAGCCCTTAGAGGGCTATGGTGAAAAAGGAAATATCCTCCGTTGAAATCTGGAAAGAAGCTTTTTAAGAAACTGCTCAGTGTTCTCTTAATTCGTCTCACAGAGTTATATCTGTATTTCGTGGATCTCTTTGTTAGTCTTATTTCTGTGGAATCTGAAAACAGATATTTCGGATCCCTTTCTAAACTATAGGGCCAAAGGAAATATCCTCCGATAACAAAGAGAAAGAAGCTTTCTGAGAAACTTCTTTGTGTTCTGTGAAATTATCACACAAAGTTACAGCATTCCACTCCAGAAGCCTTTCGCTAAGACAGCTCTTCTGGAATTGGCAAAGAGATATTTGGAAGCCCATAGAGGGCTATGGTGAAAAAAGAAATATCCTCAGATGAAATCTGGAAAGAAGCTTTCTGAGAAAATGCTTAGTGTTCTGTTAATTCATCTCACAGTGTTACATCTGTATTTCGTGGATCTCTTTGTTAGCCTTATTTCTGTGGAATCTGACAACCGATATTTCCTTTCCCTTTGAAGACTATAGGGCAAAAGGAAATATCCTCCGATAACAAACAGAAAGAAGCTTTCTGAGAAACTTCTTTGTGTTCTGTGAAATCATCTCAGAGATTTAGAGCTTTCCCCTCAAGAAGCCTTTCGCTAAAACAGTTCTTGTGAAATTGGCAAAGTGATATTTGGAAGCCCTTAGAGGGCTATGGTGAAAAAGGAAATATCCTCCGATGAAACCTGGAAAGAAGCTTTCTGAGAAACTGCTCAGTGTTCTCTTAATTCATCTCACAGAGTTATATCTCTATTTCGTGGATCTCTTTGCTAGCCTTATTTCTGTGGATTCTGAGAACAGATATTTCGGATCCCTTTCAAGACTATAGGGCCAAAGGAAATATCCTCCGATAACAAAGAGAAAGAAGCTTTCTGAGAAACTTCTTTGTGTTCTGTGAAATCATCTCACAGAGTTAGAGCTTTCCCCTCAAGAAGCCTTTCGCTAAGACAGTTCTTATGGAATTGGCAACGTGATATTTGGAATCTCATACAGGTCTATGGAGAAAAAGGAAATATCCTCCGATGAAATCTGGAAAGAAGCTTTCTGAGAAACTGCTTAGTCTTCTGTTAATTCATCTCACAGAGTTACATCTGAATTTCGTGGATCTCTTTGCTAGCCTTATTTCTGTGGAATCTGAGAACAGATATTTCGGATCCCTTTGAAGACTATAGGGCCAAAGGAAATATCCTCCGATAACAAAGAGAAAGAAGCTTTCTGAGAAACTTCTTTGTGTTCTGTGAAATCATCTCACAGAGTTACAGCTTTCCACTCAAGAAGCCTTACGCGAAGACAGTTCTTGTGGAATAGGCAAAGTGATATTTTCAAGCTCATAGAGGGCTAGGGAGAAAAAGGAAATATCCTCCGATGAAATCTGGAAAGAAGCTTTCTGAGAACCTGCTTAGTGTTCTGTTAATTCATCTCACAGAGTTACATCTGTATTTCGTGGATCTCTTTGCTAGCCTTATTTCTGTGGAATCTGAGAACAGATATTTCGGATCCCTTTGAAGTATATAGGGCCAAAGGAAATATCCTCCGATAACAAAGAGAAAGAAGCTTTCTGAGAAACTTCTTTGTGTTCTGTGAAATCATCTCACAGAGTTACAGCTTTCCACTCCAGAAGCCTTTCGCTAAGACAGCTCTTCTGGAATTGGCAAAGTGATATTTGGAAGCCCATAGAGGGCTATGGTGAAAAAAGAAATATCCTCAGATGAAATCTGGAAAGAAGCTTTCTGAGAAAATGCTTAGTGTTCTGTTAATTCATCTCACAGTGTTACATCTGTATTTCGTGGATCTCTTTGTTAGCCTTATTTCGGTGGAATCTGACAACAGATATTTCCTTTCCCTTTGAAGACTATAGGGCCAAAGGAAATATCCTCCGATAACAAAGAGAAAGAAGCTTTCTGAGAAACTTCTTTGTGTTCTGTGAAATCATCTCAGAGATTTAGAGCTTTCCCCTCAAGAAGCCTTTCGCTAAAACAGTTCTTGTGGAATTGGCAAAGTGATATTTGGAAGCCCTTAGAGGGCTATGGTGAAAAAGGAAATATCCTCCGATGAAATCTGGAAAGAAGCTTTCTGAGAAACTGCTCAGTGTTCTCTTAATTCATCTCACAGAGTTATATCTGTTTTTCGTGGATCTCTTTGCTAGCCTTATTTCTGTGGAATCTGAGAACAGATATTTCGGATCCCTTTGAAGACTATAGGGCCAAAGGAAATATCCTCCGATAACAAAGAGAAAGTAGCTTTCTGAGAAACTTCTTTGTGTTCTGTGAAATCATCTCACAGAGTTAGAGCTTTCCCCTCAAGAAGCCTTTCGCTAAGGCAGTTCTTATGGAATTGGCAAAGTGATATTTGGAATCTCATAGAGGTCTATGGAGAAAAAGGAAATATCCTCCGATGAAATCTGGAAAGAAGCTTTCTGAGAAAATGCTTAGTGTTCTGTTAATTCATCTCACAGAGTTACATCTGTATTTCGTGGATCTCTTTGCTAGCCTTATTTCTGTGGAATCTGAGAACAGATATTTCGGATCCCTTTGAAGACTATAGGGCCAAAGGAAATAGTCTCCGATAACGAAGAGAAAGAAGCTTTCTGAGAAACTTCTTTGTGTTCTGTGAAATCATCCAACAGAGTTACAGCTTTCCACTCCCGAAGCCTTTCGCTAAGACAGCTCTTCTGGAATTGGCAAAGTGATATTTGGAAGCCCATAGAGGGCTATGGTGAAAAAAGAAATATCCTCAGATGAAATCTGGAAAGAAGCTTTCTGAGAAAATGCTTAGTGCTCTGTTAATTCATCTCACAGTGTTACATCTGTATTTCGTGGATCTCTTTGTTAGCCTTATTTCTGTGGAATCTGACAACAGATATTTCCTTTCCCTTTGAAGACTATAGGGCCAAAGGAAATATCCTCCGATAACAAACAGAAAGAAGCTTTCTGAGAAACTTCTTTGTGTTCTGTGAAATCATCTCAGAGATTTAGAGCTTTCCTCTCAAGAAGCCTTTCGCTAAAACAGTTGTTGTGGAATTGGCAAAGTGATATTTTCAAGCTCATAGAGGGCTATTGAGAAAAAGGAAATATCCTCCGATGAAATCTGGAAAGAAGCTTTCTGAGAAACTGCTTAGTGTTCTGTTAATTCATCTCACAGAGTTACATCTGTATTTCGTGGATCTCTTTGCTAGCCTTATTTCTGTGGAATCTGAGAACAGATATTTCCTTTCCCTTTGAAGACTATAGGGCCAAAGGAAATACCCTCCAATAACAAAGAGAAAGAAGCTTTCTGAGAAACTTCTTTGTGTTCTGTGAAATCATCTCACAGAATTACAGCTTCCCCCTCAAGAAGTCTTTCGCTAAGACAGTTCTTGTGGAATTTGCAAAGTGATATTTGGATGCCCAAAGAGGGCTATGGTGAAAAAGGAAATATCCTCCGATGAAATCTGGAAAGAAGTTTTCTGAGAAACTGCTCAGTGTTCTGTTAATTCATCTCACAGAGTTACCTCTGTATTTCGTGGATCTCTTTGCTAGACTTATTTCTGTGGAATCTGAGAACAGATATTTCGGATCCCTTTGAAGACTATAGGGCCAAAGGAAATATCCTCCGATAACAAAGAGAAAGAAGCTTTCTGAGAAACTTCTTTGTGTTCTGTGAAATCATTTCACACAGTTACAGCTTTCCCCTCAAGAAGACTTTCGCTAAGTCCGTTCTTGTGGAATTGACAAAGTGTTATTTGGAAGCTCATAGAGGGCTATGGTGAAAAAGGAAATATCCTCCGATGAAATCTGGAAAGCAGCTTTCTGAGAAACTGCTTAGTGATCTGTTAATTCATCTCTCTGAGTTACATCTGTATTTCGTGGATCTCTTTGCTAGCCTTATTTCTGTGGAATCTGAGAACAGATATTTCCTTTCCCTTTGAAGACTAAAGGGCCAAAGGAAATATCCTCCGATAACAAAGAGAAAGAAGCTTTCTGAGAAACTTCTTGGTGTTCTGTGAAATCATCTCACAGAGCTACAGCTTTCCGCTCAAGGAGCCTTTCGCTAAGACAGTTATTGTGGAATTGGCAAAGTGATATTTGGAAGCCCATAGAGGGCTATGGTGAAACAGGAAATATCCTCCGATGAAATCTGGAAAGAAGCTTTCTGAGAAAATGCTTAGTCTTCTGTTAATTCATCTCACTGTGTTACATCTGTATTTCGTGGATCTCTTTGCTAACCTTATTTCTGTGGAATCTGAGAACAGATATTTCGGATCCCTTTGAAGACTACAGGGCCAAAGGAAATAGTCTCCGATAACGAAGAGAAAGAAGCTTTCTGAGAAACTTCTTTGTGTTCTGGGAAGTCATCTCCCAGAGTTACAGCTTTCCCCTCAAGAAGCCTTTCGCTAAGACAGTTCTTGTGGAATAGGCAAAGTGACATTTGGCTGCCCATAGAGGGCTATGGTGAAAAAGGAAATATCCTCCGATGAAATCTGGAAAGAAGCTTTCTGAGAAAATGCTTAGTGTTCTGTTAATTCATCTCACAGAGTTACATCTGTATTTCGTGGATCTCTTTGCTAGCCTTATTTCTGTGGAATCTGAGGACAGATATTTCGGATCCCTTTGAAGACTATAGGGCCAAAGGAAATATCCTAAGATAAAAAAGAGAAATAAGCTTTCTGAGAAACTTCTTTGTGTTCTCTGAAATCATCTCAGAGATTTAGAGCTTTCCCCTCAAGAAGCCTTTCGCTAAAACAGTTGTTGTGGAATTGGCAAAGTGATATTTGGAAGCCCTTAGAGGGCTATGGTGAAACAGGAAATATCCTCCGTTGAAATCTGGAAAGAAGCTTTCTAAGAAACTGCTCAGTGTTCTGTTAATTCATCTCACAGAGTTATATCTGTATTTCGTGGATCTCTTTGTTAGTCTTATTTCTGTGGAATCTGAAAACAGATATTTCGAATCCCTTTCGAAACTATAGGGCCAAAGGAAATATCCTCCGATAACAAAGAGAAAGAAGCTTTCTGAGAAACTTCTTTGTGTTCTGTGAAATCATCTCACAGAGTTACAGCTTTCCACTCCAGAAGCCTTTCGCTAAGACAGCTCTTCTGGAATTGGCAAAGTGATATTTGGAAGCCCATAGAGGGCTATGGTGAAAAAAGAAATATCCTCAGATGAAATCTGGAAAGAAGCTTTCTGAGAAAATGCTTAGTGTTCTGTTAATTCATCTCACAGTGTTACATCTGTATTTCGTGGATCTCTTTGTTAGCCTTATTTCTGTGGAATCTGACAACAGATATTTCCTTTCCCTTTGAAGACTATAGGGCCAAAGGAAATATCCTCCGATAACAAACAGAAAGAAGCTTTCTGAGAAACTTCTTTGTGTTCTGTGAAATCATCTCAGAGATTTAGAGCTTTCCCCTCAAGAAGCCTTTCGCTAAAACAGTTGTTGTGGAATTGGCAAAGTGATATTTGGAAGCCCTTAGAGGGCTATGGTGAAAAAGGAAATATCCTCCGATGAAATCTGGAAAGAAGCTTTCTGAGAAACTGCTCAGTGTTCTCTTAATTCATCTCACAGAGTTATATCTGTTTTTCGTGGATCTCTTTGCTAGCCTTATTTCTGTGGAATCTGACAACAGATATTTCGGATCCCTTTCAACACTATAGGGCCAAAGGAAATATCCTCCGATACCAAAGAGAAAGAAGCTTTCTGAGAAACTTCTTTGTGTTCTGTGAAATCATTTCACAGAGTTAGAGCATTCCCCTCAAGAAGCCTTTCGCTAAGACAGTTCTTGTGGAATAGGCAAAGTGATATTTGGCTGCCCATAGAGGGCTATGGTGAAAAAGGAAATATCCTCCGATGAAATCTGGAAAGAAGCTTTCTGAGAAAATGCTTAGTGTTCTGTTAATTCATCTCACAGAGTTACATCTGTACTTCGTGGATCTCTTTGCTAGCCTTATTTCTGTGGAATCTGAGAACAGATATTTCGGATCCCCTTGAAGACTATAGGGCCAAAGGAAATATCCTCTGATAAAAAAGAGAAATAAGCTTTCTGAGAAACTTCTTTGTGTTCTGTGAAATCATCTCAGAGATTTAGAGCTTTCCCCTCAAGAAGCCTTTCGCTAAAACAGTTGTTGTGGAATTGGCAAAGTGATATTTGGAAGCCCTTAGAGGGCTATGGTGAAACAGGAAATATCCTCCGTTGAAATCTGGAAAGAAGCTTTCTAAGAAACTGCTCAGTGTTCTGTTAATTCATCTCACAGAGTTATAACTGTATTTCGTGGATCTCTTTGTTAGCCTTATTTCTGTGGAATCTGAAAACAGATATTTCGGATCCCTTTCTAAACTATAGGGCCAAAGGAAATATCCTCCGATAACAAAGAGAAAGAAGCTTTCTGAGAAACTTCTTTGTGTTCTGTGAAATCATCTCACAGAGTTAGAGCTTTCCCCTCAAGAAGCCTTTCGCTAAGACAGTTCTTACGGAATTGGCAAAGTGATATTTGGAATCTCATAGAGGTCTACGGAGAAAAAGGAAATATCCTCCGATGAAATCTGGAAAGAAGCTTTCTGAGAAACTGCTTAGTGTTCTGTTAATTAATCGCACAGAGTTACATATGTATTTCGTGGATCTCTTTGCTAGCCTTATTTCTGTGGAATCTGACAACAGATATTTCCGTTCTCTTTGAAGACTATAGGTCCAAAGAAAATATCCTCCGATAACAAAGAGAAAGAAGCTTTCTGAGAAACTTCTTTGTGTTCTGTGAAATCATCTCACAGAGTTACAGCTTTCCACTCCAGAAGCCTTTCGCTAAGACAGCTCTTCTGGAATTGGCAAAGTGATATTTGGAAGCCCAGAGAGGGCTATGGTGAAAAAGGAAATATCCTCCGATGAAATCTGGAAAGAAGCTTTCTAAGAAACTGCTTAGTATTCTGTTAATTCATCTCACAGAGTTACATCTGTATTTCATGGATCTCTTTGTTAGCCTTATTTCTGTGGAATCTGACAACAGATATTTCCTTTCCCTTGAAGACTATAGGGCCAAAGGTAATATTCTCCGATAACAAAGAGAAAGAAGCTTTCTGAAAAACTTCTTTGTGTTCTGTTAAATCATCTCACAGAGTTAGAGCTTTCCCCTCAAGAAGCCTTTCGCTAAAACAGTTCTTGTGGAATTGGCAAATTGATATTTGGTAGCCCTTAGAGGGCTATGATGAAAAAGGAAATATCCTCCAATGAAATCTGGAAAGAAGCTTTCTGAGAAACTGCTCAGTGTTCTCTTAATTCATCTCACAGAGTTATATCTGTTTTTCGTGGATCTCTTTGCTAGCCTTATTTCTGTGGAATCTGAGAACAGATATTTCGGATCCCTTTGAAGACTATAGGGCCAAAGGAAATATCCTCCGATAACAAAGAGAAAGAAGCTTTCTGAGAAACTTCTTTGTGTTCTGTGAAACCATCTCACAGAGTTAGAGCTTTCCCCTCAAGAAGCCTTTCGCTAAGACAGTTCTTATGGAATTGGCAAAGTGATATTTGGAATCTCATAGAGGTCTAAGGAGAAAAAGGAAATATCCTCCGATGAAATCTGGAAAGAAGCTTTCTGAGAAACTGCTTAGTGTTCTGCTAATTAATCGCACAGAGTTACATCTGAATTTCGTGGATCTCTTTGCTAGCCTTATTTCTGTGGAATCTGAGAACAGATATTTCGGATCCCTTATAAGACTATAGGGCCAAAGGAAATATCCTCCGATAACAAAGAGAAAGAAGCTTTCTGAGAAACTTCTTTGTGTTCTGTGAAATCATCTCACAGAGTTACAGCTTTCCCCTCAAGAAGCCTTACGCGAAGACAGTTCTTGTGGAATGGGCAAAGTGATATTTTCAAGCTCATAGAGGGCTATGGAGAAAAAGGAAATATCCTCCGATGAAATCTGGAAAGAAGCTTTCTGAGAAACTGCTTAGTGTTCTGTTAATTCATCTCACAGAGTTACATCTGTATTTCGTGGATCTCTTTGCTAGCCTTATTTCTGTGGAATCTGAGAACAGATATTTCCTTTCCCTTTGAAGACTATAGGGCCAAAGGAAATACCCTCCAATAACAAAGAGAAAGAAGCTTTCTGAGAAACTTCTTTGTGTTCTGTGAAATCATCTCACAGAATTACAGCTTCCCCCTCAAGAAGTCTTTCGCTAAGACAGTTCTTGTGGAATTTGCAAAGTGATATTTGGATGCCCAAAGAGGGCTATGGTGAAAAAGGAAATATCCTCCGATGAAATCTGGAAAGAAGTTTTCTGAGAAACTGCTCAGTGTTCTGTTAATTCATCTCACAGAGTTACCTCTGTATTTCGTGGATCTCTTTGCTAGACTTATTTCTGTGGAATCTGAGAACAGATATTTCGGATCCCTTTGAAGACTATAGGGCCAAAGGAAATATCCTCCGATAACAAAGAGAAAGAAGCTTTCTGAGAAACTTCTTTGTGTTCTGTGAAATCATTTCACACAGTTACAGCTTTCCCCTCAAGAAGACTTTCGCTAAGTCCGTTCTTGTGGAATTGACAAAGTGTTATTTGGAAGCTCATAGAGGGCTATGGTGAAAAAGGAAATATCCTCCGATGAAATCTGGAAAGCAGCTTTCTGAGAAACTGCTTAGTGATCTGTTAATTCATCTCTCTGAGTTACATCTGTATTTCGTGGATCTCTTTGCTAGCCTTATTTCTGTGGAATCTGAGAACAGATATTTCCTTTCCCTTTGAAGACTAAAGGGCCAAAGGAAATATCCTCCGATAACAAAGAGAAAGAAGCTTTCTGAGAAACTTCTTGGTGTTCTGTGAAATCATCTCACAGAGCTACAGCTTTCCGCTCAAGGAGCCTTTCGCTAAGACAGTTATTGTGGAATTGGCAAAGTGATATTTGGAAGCCCATAGAGGGCTATGGTGAAACAGGAAATATCCTCCGATGAAATCTGGAAAGAAGCTTTCTGAGAAAATGCTTAGTCTTCTGTTAATTCATCTCACTGTGTTACATCTGTATTTCGTGGATCTCTTTGCTAACCTTATTTCTGTGGAATCTGAGAACAGATATTTCGGATCCCTTTGAAGACTACAGGGCCAAAGGAAATAGTCTCCGATAACGAAGAGAAAGAAGCTTTCTGAGAAACTTCTTTGTGTTCTGGGAAGTCATCTCCCAGAGTTACAGCTTTCCCCTCAAGAAGCCTTTCGCTAAGACAGTTCTTGTGGAATAGGCAAAGTGACATTTGGCTGCCCATAGAGGGCTATGGTGAAAAAGGAAATATCCTCCGATGAAATCTGGAAAGAAGCTTTCTGAGAAAATGCTTAGTGTTCTGTTAATTCATCTCACAGAGTTACATCTGTATTTCGTGGATCTCTTTGCTAGCCTTATTTCTGTGGAATCTGAGGACAGATATTTCGGATCCCTTTGAAGACTATAGGGCCAAAGGAAATATCCTAAGATAAAAAAGAGAAATAAGCTTTCTGAGAAACTTCTTTGTGTTCTCTGAAATCATCTCAGAGATTTAGAGCTTTCCCCTCAAGAAGCCTTTCGCTAAAACAGTTGTTGTGGAATTGGCAAAGTGATATTTGGAAGCCCTTAGAGGGCTATGGTGAAACAGGAAATATCCTCCGTTGAAATCTGGAAAGAAGCTTTCTAAGAAACTGCTCAGTGTTCTGTTAATTCATCTCACAGAGTTATATCTGTATTTCGTGGATCTCTTTGTTAGTCTTATTTCTGTGGAATCTGAAAACAGATATTTCGAATCCCTTTCGAAACTATAGGGCCAAAGGAAATATCCTCCGATAACAAAGAGAAAGAAGCTTTCTGAGAAACTTCTTTGTGTTCTGTGAAATCATCTCACAGAGTTACAGCTTTCCACTCCAGAAGCCTTTCGCTAAGACAGCTCTTCTGGAATTGGCAAAGTGATATTTGGAAGCCCATAGAGGGCTATGGTGAAAAAAGAAATATCCTCAGATGAAATCTGGAAAGAAGCTTTCTGAGAAAATGCTTAGTGTTCTGTTAATTCATCTCACAGTGTTACATCTGTATTTCGTGGATCTCTTTGTTAGCCTTATTTCTGTGGAATCTGACAACAGATATTTCCTTTCCCTTTGAAGACTATAGGGCCAAAGGAAATATCCTCCGATAACAAACAGAAAGAAGCTTTCTGAGAAACTTCTTTGTGTTCTGTGAAATCATCTCAGAGATTTAGAGCTTTCCCCTCAAGAAGCCTTTCGCTAAAACAGTTGTTGTGGAATTGGCAAAGTGATATTTGGAAGCCCTTAGAGGGCTATGGTGAAAAAGGAAATATCCTCCGATGAAATCTGGAAAGAAGCTTTCTGAGAAACTGCTCAGTGTTCTCTTAATTCATCTCACAGAGTTATATCTGTTTTTCGTGGATCTCTTTGCTAGCCTTATTTCTGTGGAATCTGACAACAGATATTTCGGATCCCTTTCAACACTATAGGGCCAAAGGAAATATCCTCCGATACCAAAGAGAAAGAAGCTTTCTGAGAAACTTCTTTGTGTTCTGTGAAATCATTTCACAGAGTTAGAGCATTCCCCTCAAGAAGCCTTTCGCTAAGACAGTTCTTGTGGAATAGGCAAAGTGATATTTGGCTGCCCATAGAGGGCTATGGTGAAAAAGGAAATATCCTCCGATGAAATCTGGAAAGAAGCTTTCTGAGAAAATGCTTAGTGTTCTGTTAATTCATCTCACAGAGTTACATCTGTACTTCGTGGATCTCTTTGCTAGCCTTATTTCTGTGGAATCTGAGAACAGATATTTCGGATCCCCTTGAAGACTATAGGGCCAAAGGAAATATCCTCTGATAAAAAAGAGAAATAAGCTTTCTGAGAAACTTCTTTGTGTTCTGTGAAATCATCTCAGAGATTTAGAGCTTTCCCCTCAAGAAGCCTTTCGCTAAAACAGTTGTTGTGGAATTGGCAAAGTGATATTTGGAAGCCCTTAGAGGGCTATGGTGAAACAGGAAATATCCTCCGTTGAAATCTGGAAAGAAGCTTTCTAAGAAACTGCTCAGTGTTCTGTTAATTCATCTCACAGAGTTATAACTGTATTTCGTGGATCTCTTTGTTAGCCTTATTTCTGTGGAATCTGAAAACAGATATTTCGGATCCCTTTCTAAACTATAGGGCCAAAGGAAATATCCTCCGATAACAAAGAGAAAGAAGCTTTCTGAGAAACTTCTTTGTGTTCTGTGAAATCATCTCACAGAGTTAGAGCTTTCCCCTCAAGAAGCCTTTCGCTAAGACAGTTCTTACGGAATTGGCAAAGTGATATTTGGAATCTCATAGAGGTCTACGGAGAAAAAGGAAATATCCTCCGATGAAATCTGGAAAGAAGCTTTCTGAGAAACTGCTTAGTGTTCTGTTAATTAATCGCACAGAGTTACATATGTATTTCGTGGATCTCTTTGCTAGCCTTATTTCTGTGGAATCTGACAACAGATATTTCCGTTCTCTTTGAAGACTATAGGTCCAAAGAAAATATCCTCCGATAACAAAGAGAAAGAAGCTTTCTGAGAAACTTCTTTGTGTTCTGTGAAATCATCTCACAGAGTTACAGCTTTCCACTCCAGAAGCCTTTCGCTAAGACAGCTCTTCTGGAATTGGCAAAGTGATATTTGGAAGCCCAGAGAGGGCTATGGTGAAAAAGGAAATATCCTCCGATGAAATCTGGAAAGAAGCTTTCTAAGAAACTGCTTAGTATTCTGTTAATTCATCTCACAGAGTTACATCTGTATTTCATGGATCTCTTTGTTAGCCTTATTTCTGTGGAATCTGACAACAGATATTTCCTTTCCCTTGAAGACTATAGGGCCAAAGGTAATATTCTCCGATAACAAAGAGAAAGAAGCTTTCTGAAAAACTTCTTTGTGTTCTGTTAAATCATCTCACAGAGTTAGAGCTTTCCCCTCAAGAAGCCTTTCGCTAAAACAGTTCTTGTGGAATTGGCAAATTGATATTTGGTAGCCCTTAGAGGGCTATGATGAAAAAGGAAATATCCTCCAATGAAATCTGGAAAGAAGCTTTCTGAGAAACTGCTCAGTGTTCTCTTAATTCATCTCACAGAGTTATATCTGTTTTTCGTGGATCTCTTTGCTAGCCTTATTTCTGTGGAATCTGAGAACAGATATTTCGGATCCCTTTGAAGACTATAGGGCCAAAGGAAATATCCTCCGATAACAAAGAGAAAGAAGCTTTCTGAGAAACTTCTTTGTGTTCTGTGAAACCATCTCACAGAGTTAGAGCTTTCCCCTCAAGAAGCCTTTCGCTAAGTCAGTTCTTATGGAATTGGCAAAGTGATATTTGGAATCTCATAGAGGTCTAAGGAGAAAAAGGAAATATCCTCCGATGAAATCTGGAAAGAAGCTTTCTGAGAAACTGCTTAGTGTTCTGCTAATTAATCGCACAGAGTTACATCTGAATTTCGTGGATCTCTTTGCTAGCCTTATTTCTGTGGAATCTGAGAACAGATATTTCGGATCCCTTATAAGACTATAGGGCCAAAGGAAATATCCTCCGATAACAAAGAGAAAGAAGCTTTCTGAGAAACTTCTTTGTGTTCTGTGAAATCATCTCACAGAGTTACAGCTTTCCCCTCAAGAAGCCTTACGCGAAGACAGTTCTTGTGGAATGGGCAAAGTGATATTTTCAAGCTCATAGAGGGCTATGGAGAAAAAGGAAATATCCTCCGATGAAATCTGGAAAGAAGCTTTCTGAGAAACTGCTTAGTGTTCTGTTAATTCATCTCACAGAGTTACATCTGTATTTCGTGGATCTCTTTGCTAGCCTTATTTCTGTGGAATCTGAGAACAGATATTTCCTTTCCCTTTGAAGACTATAGGGCCAAAGGTAATATCCTCCGATAACAAAGAGAAAGAAGCTTTCTGAGAAACTTCTTTGTGTTCTGTGAAATCATCTCACAGAATTACAGCTTCCCCCTCAAGAAGTCTTTCGCTAAGACAGTTCTTGTGGAATTTGCAAAGTGATATTTGGTAGCCCATAGTGGGCTATGGTGAAAAAGGAAATATCCTCCGATGAAATCTGGAAAGAAGTTTTCTGAGAAACTGCTTAGTGTTCTGTTAATTCATCTCACAGAGTTACCTCTGTATTTCGTGGATCTCTTTGCTAGCCTTATTTCTTTGGAATCTGAGAACAGATATTTCCTTTCCCTTTGAAGACTAAAGGGCCAAAGGAAATATCCTCCGATAACAAAGAGAAAGAAGCTTTCTGAGAAACTTCTTGGTGTTCTGTGAAATCATCTCACAGAGTTACAGCTTTCCCCTCAAGGAGCCTTTCGCTAAGACAGTTATTGTGGAATTGGCAAAGTGATATTTGGAAGCCCATAGAGGGCTATGGTGAAACAGGAAATATCCTCCGATGAAATCTGGAAAGAAGCTTTCTGAGAAAATGTTTAGTCTTCTCTTAATTCATCTCACTGAGTTACATCTGTATTTCGTGGATCTCTTTGCTAACCTTACTTCTGTGGAATCTGAGAACAGATATTTCGGATCCCTTTGAAGACTACAGGGCCAAAGGAAATAGTCTCCGATAACGAAGAGAAAGAAGCTTTCTGAGAAACTTCTTTGTGTTCTGTGAAATCATCCAACAGAGTTACAGCTTTCCACTCCAGAAGTCTTTCGCTAAGACAGCTCTTCTGGAATTGGCAAAGTGATATTTGGAAGCCCATAGAGGGCTATGGTGAAAAAAGAAATATCCTCAGATGAAATCGGGAAAGAAGCTTTCTGAGAAAATGCTTAGTGTTCTGTTAATTCATCTCACAGTGTTACATCTGTATTTCGTGGATCTCTTTGTTAGCCTTATTTCTGTGGAATCTGACAACAGATATTTCCTTTCCCTTTGAAGACTATAGGGCCAAAGGAAATATCCTCCGATAACAAACAGAAAGAAGCTTTCTGAGAAACTTCTTTGTGTTCTGTGAAATCATCTCAGAGATTTAGAGCTTTCCCCTCAAGAAGCCTTTCGCTAAAACAGTTGTTGTGGAATTGGCAAAGTGATATTTGGAAGCCCTTAGAGGGCTATGGTGAAAAAGGAAATATCCTCCGATGAAATCTGGAAAGAAGCTTTCTGAGAAACTGCTCAGTGTTCTGTTAATTCATCTCACAGAGTTACATCTGTATTTCGTGGTTCTCTTTGCTAGCCTTATTTCGGTGGAATCTGAGAACAGATATTTCGGATCCCTTGGAAGACTATAGGGCCAAAGGAAATATCCTCCGATAACAAAGAGAAAGAAGCTTTCTGAGAAACTTCGTTGTGTTCTGTGAAATCCTCTCACAGAGTTACAGCTTTCCCCTCAAGAAGCCTTTCGCTAAGACAGTTCTTGTGGAATTGGCAATGTGATATTTGGAAGCCCATAGAGGGCTACGGTGAAAAAGGAAACATCCTCAGATGAAATCTAGAAAGAAGCTTTCTGAGAAACTGCTTAGTGTTCTGTTAATTCATCTCACAGAGTTACATTTGTATTTCGTGGATCCCTTTGCTAGCCTTATTTCTGTTTAATCTGAGAACAGATATTTCGGATCCCTTTGAAGACTATAGGACCAAAGGAAATATCCTCTGATAAAAAAGAGAAATAAGCTTTCTGAGAAACTTCTTTGTGTTCTGTGAAATCATCTCAGAGATTTAGAGCTTTCCCCTCAAGAAGCCTTTCGCTAAAACAGTTGTTGTGGAATTGGCAAAGTGATATTTGGAAGCCCTTAGAGGGCTATGGTGAAACAGGAAATATCCTCCGTTGAAATCTGGAAAGAAGCTTTCTAAGAAACTGCTCAGTGTTCTGTTAATTCATCTCACAGAGTTATATCTGTTTTTCGTGGATCCCTTTGTTAGCCTTATTTCTGTGGAATCTGAAAACAGATATTTCGGATCCCTTTCTAAACTACAGGGCCAAAGGAAATATCCTCCGATAACAAAGAGAAAGAAGCTTTCTGAGAAATTTCCTTGTGTTCTGTGAAATCCTCTCACAGAGTTACAGCTTTCCCCTCAAGAAGCCTTTCGCTAAGACAGTTCTTGTGGAATTGGCAATGTGATATTTGGAAGCCCATAGAGGGCTACGGTGAAAAAGGAAATATCCTCAGATGAAATCTGGAAAGAAGCTTTCTGAGAAACTGCTTAGTCTTCTGTTAATTCATCTCATAGAGTTACATCTGTATTTCATGGATCTCTTTGCTAGCCTTATTTCTGTGGAATCTGAGAACAGATATTTCGGATCCCTTTGAAGACTATAGGGCCAAAGGAAATATCCCCCGATAAGAAAGAGAAAGGAGCATTCTGAGAAACTTCTTTGTGTTCTGTGAAATCATCTCACAGAATTACAGCTTTCCCCTCAAGAAGCCTTTCGCTAAGACAGTTCTTATGGAATTGGCAAAGTGATATTTGGAAGCCCATAGAGGGCTATGGTGAAAAAGGAAATATCCTCCGATGAAATCTGGAAAGAAGCCTTCTGAGAAACTGCTTAGTGTTCTGTTAATTCATCTCACAGACTTACATCTGTATTTCGTGGATCTCTTTGCTAGCCTTATTTCTGTGGAATCTGAGAACAGATATTTCCTTTCCATTTGAAGACTATAGGGCCAAAGGAAATATCCTCCGATAGCCAAGACAAAGAAGCTTTCTGAGAAACTTCTTTGTGTTCTGTGAAATCATGTCACAGAGTTACAGCTTTCCCCTTAAGAAGCCTTTCGCTAAGTCAGTTCTTGTGGAATTGGCAAAGTGATATTCGGAAGCCCATAGAGGGCTATGGTGAAACAGGAAATATCCTCCGATGAAATCTGGAAAGAAGCTCTCTGAGAAAATGCTTAGTCTTCTGTTAATTCATCTCACTGAGTTACATCTGTATTTCGTGGATCTCTTTGCTAGCCTTATTTCTGTGGAATCTGAGAACAGATATTTCCTTTGCCTTTGAAGACTATAGGGCCAAAGGAAATATCCTCCGATAACAAACAGAAAGAAGCTTTCTGAGAAACTTCTTTGTGTTCTGTGAAATCATCTCAGAGATTTAGAGCTTTCCCCTCAAGAAGCCTTTCGCTAAAACAGTTGTTGTGGAATTGGCAAAGAGATATTTGGAAGCACTTAGAGGGCTATGGTGAAAAAGGAAATATCCTCCGATGAAATCTGGAAAGAAGCTTTCTGAGAAACTGCTCAGTGTTCTGTTAATTCATCTCACGGAGTTACATCTGTATTTCGTGGATTTCTTTGCTAGCCTTATTTCGGTGGAATCTGAGAACAGATATTTCAGATCCCTTGGAAGACTATAGGGCCAAAGGAAATATCCTCCGATAACAAAGAGAAAGAAGCTTTCTGAGAAACTTCGTTGTGTTCTGTGAAATCCTCTCACAGAGTTACAGCTTTCCCCTCAAGAAGCCATTCGCTAAGACAGTTCTTGTGGAATTGGCAATGTGATATTTGGAAGCCAATAGTGGGCTACGGTGAAAAAGGAAATATCCTCAGATGAAATCTAGAAAGAAGCTTTCTGAGAAACTGCTTAGTGTTCTGTTAATTCATCTCACAGAGTTACATCTGTATTTCGTGGATCTCTTTGCTAGCCTTATTTCGGTGGAATCTGAGAACAGATATTTCGGATCCCTTTGAAGACTATAGGGCCAAAGGAAATATCCTCCAATAAGAAAGAGAAAGGAGCATTCTCAGAAACTTCTTTGTGTTCTGTGAAATCATCTCACAGAGTTACAGCTTTCCCCTCAAGAAGCCGTTCGCTAAGACAGTTCTTGTGGAATAGGCAAAGTGATATTTCGCAGCCCATAGAGGGCTATGGTGAAAAATGAAATATCCTCCGATGAAATCTGGAAAGAAGCTTTCTGAGAAAATGCTTAGTGTTCTGTTAATTCATCTCACAGAGTTACATCTGTATTTCGTGGATCTCTTTGCTAGCCTTATTTCTGTGGAATCTGAGAACAGATATTTCCTTTCCCTTTGAAAATCATAGGGCCAAAGGAAATATCCTCCGATAACAAAGAGAAAGAAGCTTTCTGAGAAACTTCATTGTGTTCTGTGATATTATCTCACACAGTTACAGCTTTCCCCTCAAGAAGCCTTTAGCTAAGACAGTTCTTGTGGAAATGGCAAAGTGATATTTGGAAGCCCATAGAGGGCTATGGTGAAAAAGGAAATATCCTCCAATGAAATCTGGAAAGAAGCATCTGAGAATCTGCTTACTGTTCCGTTAATTCATTTCACAGAGTTACATCTGTATTTCGTGGATCTCTTTGCTAGCCTTATTTCTGTGGAATCTGAGAACAGATATTTCGGATCCCTTTCAAGACTATAGGGCCAACGGAAATATCCTCTGATAAAAAAAAGAAAGAAGCTTTCTGAGAAACTTCTTTGTTTTCTGTGAAATCATCTCACAGAGTTAGAGCTTTCCCCTCAAGAAGCCTTTCGCTAAGACAGTTCTTATGGAATTGGCAAAGTGATATTTGGAACCCAGAGAGGTTTACGGAGAAAAAGGAAATATCCTACGATGAAATCTGGAAAGAAGTTTTCTGAGAAACTGCTTAGTGTTCTGTTAATTAATCTCACAGAGTTACATCTGTATATCGTGGATCTCTTTGCTAGCCTTATTTCTGTGGAATCTGAGATCAGATATTTCCTTTCCCTTTGAAGACTATAGGGCCAAAGCAAATATCCTCCGATAACAAAGAGAAAGAAGCTTTCTGAGATACTTCTTTGTGTTCTGTGAAATCATCTCACACATTACAGCTTTCCAATCAAGAAGCCTTTCGCTAAGACAGTTCTTGTGAAATTGGCAAAGTGATATTTGGAAGCCCATAGAGGGCTAGGGTGAAAAAGGAAATATCCTCCGATGAAATCTGGAAAGAAGCTTTCTGAGAAACTGCTTAGTGTTCTGTTAAATCATCTCACAGAGTTACATCTGTATTTCCTGGATCTCTTTGCTAGCCTTATTTCTGTGGAATCTGAGAACAGATATTTCGGATCCCTTTGAAGACTATATGGCCAAAGGAAATATCCTCCGATAACAAAGAGAAAGAATATTTCTGAGAAACTTATTTGTGTTCTGTGAAATCATCTCACAGAGTTACAGCTTTCCACTCCAGAAGCCTTTCGCTAAGACAGTTCTTCTGGAATTGGCAAAGTGATATTTGGAAGCCCAAAGAGGGTTACGGTGAAAAAGAAATATCCTCAGATGAAATCTGGAAAGAAGCTTTCTGAGAGACTGCTTAGTGTTCTATTAATTCATCTCACAGAGTTACATCTGTATTTCGTGGATCTCTTTGTCAGCCTTATTTCTGTGGAATCTGACAACAGATATTTCCTTTCCCTTTGAAGACTATAGGGCCAAAGGAAATATCCTCCGATAACAAAGAGAAAGAAGCTTTCTGAGAAACTTCTTTGTGTTCTGTGAAATCATCTCACACAGTTACAGCTTTCCCCTCAAGAAGCCTTTCGCTAAGACAGTTCTTGTGGAATTGGCAAAGTGATATTTTGAAGCTCATAGAGGGCTATGGAGAAAAAGGAAATATCCTCCGATGAAATCTGGAAAGAAGATTTCTGAGAAACTGCTTAGTGTTCTGTTAATTCATCACACAGAGTTACATCTGTATTTCGTGGATCTCTTTGCTAGCCGTATTTCTGTGGAATCTGAGAACAGATATTTCGGATCCCTTTGAAGACTATAGGGCCAAAGGAAATATCCTCCAATAAAAAAGATAAAGAAGCTTTCTGAGAAACTTCTTTATGTTCTGTGAAATCATCTCACAGAGTTACAGCTTTCCCCTCAAGAAGCCTTTCACTAAGACAGTTCTTGTGGAATTGGCAAAGTGATATTTGCAAGCTCATAGAGGGCTATGGAGAAAAAGGAAATATCCTCCGATGAAATCTGGAAAGAAGCTTTCTGAGAAACTGCTTCGTGTTCTGTTAATTCATCTCACAGAGTTACATCTGTATTTCGTGGATCTCTTTGCTAGCCTTATTTCTGTAGAATCTGAGAACAGATATTTCCTTTCCCTTTGAAGACTATAGGGCCAAAGTAAATATCCTCCAATAACAAAGAGAAAGAAGCTTTCTGAGAAACTTCTTTGTGTTCTGTGAAATCATCTCACAGAATTACAGGTTTCCCCTCAAGAAGCCTTTCGCTAATACCGTTCTTGTGGAATTGGCAAAGTGATATTTGGAAGCCCATAGAGGGCTATGGTGAAAAGGAAATATCCTCCGATGAAATCTGGAAGGAAGCTTTCTTAGAAACTGCTTAGTGTTCTGTTAATTCATCTCACTGAGTTACATCTGTATTTCGTGGATCTCTTTGCTAGCCTTATTTCTGTGGAATCTGAGAACAGATATTTCGGATCCCTTTCAAGACTATAGGGCCAAAGGAAATATCCTCCGATAACAAAGAGAAAGAAGCTTTCTGAGAAACTTCTTTGTGTTCTGTGAAATCATCTCACAGAGTTAGAGCTTTCCCCTCAAGAAGCCTTTCGCTAAGACAGTTCTTGTGGAATTGGCAAAGTAATATTTGGAATCTCATAGAGGTCTATGTATAAAAAGGAAATATCCTCCGATGAAATCTGTAAAGAAGCTTTCTGAGAAACTGCTAAGTGTTCTGTTAATTAATCTCACAGTGTTACATCTGTATTTCGTGGATCTCTTTGCTAGCCTTATTTCTGTGGAATCTGAGAACAGATATTTCCTTTCCCTTTGAAGAATATAGTTCCAAAGGAAATATCCTCCGATAACAAAGAGAAAGAAGCTTTCTGAGAAACTTCTTTGTGTTCTGTGAACTCATCTCACAGAGTTACAGCTTTCACCTCAAGAAGCCTTTCGCTAAGACAGTTCTTGTGGAATTGGCAAAGTGATATTTGGAAGCCCCTAGAGGGCTATGGTGAAAAAGGAAATATCCTCCGATCAAATCTGGAAAGAAGCTTTCTGAGAAACTGCTCAGTGTTCTGTTAATTCATCTCACAGAGTTATATCTGTAATTCGTGGATCTCTTTGCTAGCCTTATTTCTGTGGAATCTGAGAACAGATATTTCGGATCCCTTTGAAGACTATAGGGCCAAAGGAAATATCCTCCGATAACAAAGAGAAAGAAGCTTTCTGAGAAACTTCTTTGTGTTCTGTGAAATCATCTCACACAGTTACAGCTTTCCCCTCAAGAAGCCTTTCGCTAAGACAGTTCTTATGGAATTGGCAAAGTGATATTTGGAAGCTCATAGAGGTCTATGGAGAAAAAGGAAATATCCTCCGATGAAATTTGTAAAGAAGCTTTCTCAGAAACTGCTTAGTGTTCTGTTAATTAATCTCACAGAGTTACATCTGTATTTCGTGGATCTCTTTGCTAGCCTTATTTCTGTGGAATCTGAGAACAGATATTACCTTTCCCTTGGAAGACTATAGGGCCAAAGGAAATATCCTCCGATAACAAAGAGAAAGAAGCTTTCTGAGAAACTGCTTAGTGTTCTGTTTATTCATCTCACAGAGTTACATCTGTATTTCGTGGATCTCTTTCCTAGCCTTATTTTGTCGAATCTGAGAACAGATATTTCCTTTCCCTTTGAAGACTATATTGCCAAAGGAAATATCCTCCGATAACAAAGAGAAAGAAGCTTTCTGAGAAACGTCTTTGTGTTCTGTGAAATCATCTCACAGAGTTACAGCTTTCCACTCCAGAAGCCTTTCGCTAAGACAGTTCTTGTGGAATGGGCAAAGTGATATTTGGAAGCCCATAGATGTCTATGTTGAAAAAGGAAATATCCTCCGATGAAATCTGGAAAGAAGCTTTCTGAGAAACTGCTTAGTGTTCTGTTAATTCATCTCACAGAGTTACATCTGTATTTCGTGGATCTCTTTGCTAGCCTTATTTCTGTGGAATCTGAGAACAGATATTTCGGATCCCTTTCAACACTATAGGGCCAAAGGAAATATCCTCATATAACAAAGAAAAAGAAGCTTTCTGAGAAACTTCTTTGTGTTCTGTGAAATCATCTCACAGAGTTACAGCTTTCCCCTCAAGAAGCCTTTCGCTAAGACAGTTCGTTTGGAATTGGCAAAGTCTTATTTGGAAGCCCATAGAGGGCTATGGTGAAAAAGGAAATATCCTCCGATGAAATCTGGAAAGAAGCTTTCTGAGAAAATGCTTAGTGTTCTGTTAATTCATCTCACAGAGTTACATCTGTATTTCGTGGATCTCTTTGCTAGCCCTATTTCTGTGGAATCTGACAACAGATATTTCCTTTCCCTTTGAAGACTATAGGGCCAAAGGAAATATCCTCCGATAACCAAGAGAAAGAAGCTTTCTGAGAAACTTCTCTGTGTTCTGTGAAATCATCTCACAGAGTTACAGCTTTCCAATCAAGAAGCCTTTCGCTAAGATACTTCTTGTGGAATTGGCAAAGTGATATTTGGAAGCCCCTAGGGGGCTATGGTGATAAAGGAAATATCCTCAGATGAAATCTGGAAAGAAGCTTTCTGAGAAAATGCTTAGTGTTCTGTTAATTCATCTCACAGAGTTACATCTGTATTTCGTGGATCTCTTTGCTAGCCTTATTTCTGTGGAATCTGAGAACAGATATTTCGGATCCCTTGGAAGACTATAGGGCCAAAGGAAATATCCTCTGATAAAAAAGAGAAATAGGCTTTCTGAGAAACTTCTTTGTGTTCTGTGAAATCATTTCAAACAGTTACAGCTTTCCCATTAAGAAGCCTTTCGCTACGACAGTTCTTGTGGAATTGGCAAATTGATATTTGGAAGCCCTTAGAGGGCTATGGTGAAAAAGGAAATATCCTCCGATGAAATCTGAAAAGAAGCTTTCTGAGAAACTGCTCAGTGTTCTGTTAATTCATCTCACAGAGTTATATCTGTTTTTCGTGGATCTCTTTGCTAGCCTTATTTCTGTGGAATCTGAGAACAGATATTTCGGATCCCTTTCAACACTATAGGGCCAAAGGAAATATCCTCCGATAACAAAGAGAAAGAAGCTTTCTGAGAAACGTCTTTGTGTTCTGTGAAATCAACTCACAGAGTTAGAGCTTTCCCCTCAAGAAGCCTTTAGCTAAGACAGTTCTTGTGAAAATGGCAAAGTGATATTTGGAAGCCCAAAGAGGGTTACGGTGAAAAAGAAATATCCTCAGATGAAATCTGGAAAGAAGCTTTCTGAGAGACTGCTTAGTGTTCTATTAATTCATCTCACAGAGTTACATCTGTATTTCGTGGATCTCTTTGTCAGCCTTATTTCTGTGGAATCTGACAACAGATATTTCCTTTCCCTTTGAAGACTATAGGGCCAAAGGAAATATCCTCCGATAACAAAGAGAAAGAAGCTTTCTGAGAAACTTCTTTGTGTTCTGTGAAATCATCTCACACAGTTACAGCTTTCCCCTCAAGAAGCCTTTCACTAAGACAGTTCTTGTGGAATTGGCAAAGTGATATTTGCAAGCTCATAGAGGGCTATGGAGAAAAAGGAAATATCCTCCGATGAAATCTGGA
Organism: Macaca nemestrina; assembly: GCF_043159975.1. Lineage (NCBI taxonomy): Eukaryota > Metazoa > Chordata > Mammalia > Primates > Cercopithecidae > Macaca > Macaca nemestrina. Next base: position 27,110,965 of record NC_092141.1, on the reverse strand, counting down.
AAGAAGCTTTCTGAGAAACTGCTTCGTGTTCTGTTAATTCATCTCACAGAGTTACATCTGTATTTCGTGGATCTCTTTGCTAGCCTTATTTCTGTAGAATCTGAGAACAGATATTTCCTTTCCCTTTGAAGACTATAGGGCCAAAGTAAATATCCTCCAATAACAAAGAGAAAGAAGCTTTCTGAGAAACTTCTTTGTGTTCTGTGAAATCATCTCACAGAATTACAGGTTTCCCCTCAAGAAGCCTTTCGCTAATACCGTTCTTGTGGAATTGGCAAAGTGATATTTGGAAGCCCATAGAGGGCTATGGTGAAAAGGAAATATCCTCCGATGAAATCTGGAAGGAAGCTTTCTTAGAAACTGCTTAGTGTTCTGTTAATTCATCTCACTGAGTTACATCTGTATTTCGTGGATCTCTTTGCTAGCCTTATTTCTGTGGAATCTGAGAACAGATATTTCGGATCCCTTTCAAGACTATAGGGCCAAAGGAAATATCCTCCGATAACAAAGAGAAAGAAGCTTTCTGAGAAACTTCTTTGTGTTCTGTGAAATCATCTCACAGAGTTAGAGCTTTCCCCTCAAGAAGCCTTTCGCTAAGACAGTTCTTGTGGAATTGGCAAAGTAATATTTGGAATCTCATAGAGGTCTATGTATAAAAAGGAAATATCCTCCGATGAAATCTGTAAAGAAGCTTTCTGAGAAACTGCTAAGTGTTCTGTTAATTAATCTCACAGTGTTACATCTGTATTTCGTGGATCTCTTTGCTAGCCTTATTTCTGTGGAATCTGAGAACAGATATTTCCTTTCCCTTTGAAGAATATAGTTCCAAAGGAAATATCCTCCGATAACAAAGAGAAAGAAGCTTTCTGAGAAACTTCTTTGTGTTCTGTGAACTCATCTCACAGAGTTACAGCTTTCACCTCAAGAAGCCTTTCGCTAAGACAGTTCTTGTGGAATTGGCAAAGTGATATTTGGAAGCCCCTAGAGGGCTATGGTGAAAAAGGAAATATCCTCCGATCAAATCTGGAAAGAAGCTTTCTGAGAAACTGCTCAGTGTTCTGTTAATTCATCTCACAGAGTTATATCTGTAATTCGTGGATCTCTTTGCTAGCCTTATTTCTGTGGAATCTGAGAACAGATATTTCGGATCCCTTTGAAGACTATAGGGCCAAAGGAAATATCCTCCGATAACAAAGAGAAAGAAGCTTTCTGAGAAACTTCTTTGTGTTCTGTGAAATCATCTCACACAGTTACAGCTTTCCCCTCAAGAAGCCTTTCGCTAAGACAGTTCTTATGGAATTGGCAAAGTGATATTTGGAAGCTCATAGAGGTCTATGGAGAAAAAGGAAATATCCTCCGATGAAATTTGTAAAGAAGCTTTCTCAGAAACTGCTTAGTGTTCTGTTAATTAATCTCACAGAGTTACATCTGTATTTCGTGGATCTCTTTGCTAGCCTTATTTCTGTGGAATCTGAGAACAGATATTACCTTTCCCTTGGAAGACTATAGGGCCAAAGGAAATATCCTCCGATAACAAAGAGAAAGAAGCTTTCTGAGAAACTGCTTAGTGTTCTGTTTATTCATCTCACAGAGTTACATCTGTATTTCGTGGATCTCTTTCCTAGCCTTATTTTGTCGAATCTGAGAACAGATATTTCCTTTCCCTTTGAAGACTATATTGCCAAAGGAAATATCCTCCGATAACAAAGAGAAAGAAGCTTTCTGAGAAACGTCTTTGTGTTCTGTGAAATCATCTCACAGAGTTACAGCTTTCCACTCCAGAAGCCTTTCGCTAAGACAGTTCTTGTGGAATGGGCAAAGTGATATTTGGAAGCCCATAGATGTCTATGTTGAAAAAGGAAATATCCTCCGATGAAATCTGGAAAGAAGCTTTCTGAGAAACTGCTTAGTGTTCTGTTAATTCATCTCACAGAGTTACATCTGTATTTCGTGGATCTCTTTGCTAGCCTTATTTCTGTGGAATCTGAGAACAGATATTTCGGATCCCTTTCAACACTATAGGGCCAAAGGAAATATCCTCATATAACAAAGAAAAAGAAGCTTTCTGAGAAACTTCTTTGTGTTCTGTGAAATCATCTCACAGAGTTACAGCTTTCCCCTCAAGAAGCCTTTCGCTAAGACAGTTCGTTTGGAATTGGCAAAGTCTTATTTGGAAGCCCATAGAGGGCTATGGTGAAAAAGGAAATATCCTCCGATGAAATCTGGAAAGAAGCTTTCTGAGAAAATGCTTAGTGTTCTGTTAATTCATCTCACAGAGTTACATCTGTATTTCGTGGATCTCTTTGCTAGCCCTATTTCTGTGGAATCTGACAACAGATATTTCCTTTCCCTTTGAAGACTATAGGGCCAAAGGAAATATCCTCCGATAACCAAGAGAAAGAAGCTTTCTGAGAAACTTCTCTGTGTTCTGTGAAATCATCTCACAGAGTTACAGCTTTCCAATCAAGAAGCCTTTCGCTAAGATACTTCTTGTGGAATTGGCAAAGTGATATTTGGAAGCCCCTAGGGGGCTATGGTGATAAAGGAAATATCCTCAGATGAAATCTGGAAAGAAGCTTTCTGAGAAAATGCTTAGTGTTCTGTTAATTCATCTCACAGAGTTACATCTGTATTTCGTGGATCTCTTTGCTAGCCTTATTTCTGTGGAATCTGAGAACAGATATTTCGGATCCCTTGGAAGACTATAGGGCCAAAGGAAATATCCTCTGATAAAAAAGAGAAATAGGCTTTCTGAGAAACTTCTTTGTGTTCTGTGAAATCATTTCAAACAGTTACAGCTTTCCCATTAAGAAGCCTTTCGCTACGACAGTTCTTGTGGAATTGGCAAATTGATATTTGGAAGCCCTTAGAGGGCTATGGTGAAAAAGGAAATATCCTCCGATGAAATCTGAAAAGAAGCTTTCTGAGAAACTGCTCAGTGTTCTGTTAATTCATCTCACAGAGTTATATCTGTTTTTCGTGGATCTCTTTGCTAGCCTTATTTCTGTGGAATCTGAGAACAGATATTTCGGATCCCTTTCAACACTATAGGGCCAAAGGAAATATCCTCCGATAACAAAGAGAAAGAAGCTTTCTGAGAAACGTCTTTGTGTTCTGTGAAATCAACTCACAGAGTTAGAGCTTTCCCCTCAAGAAGCCTTTAGCTAAGACAGTTCTTGTGAAAATGGCAAAGTGATATTTGGAAGCCCATAGAGGGCTATGGTGAAAAAGGAAATATCCTCCAATGAAATCTGGAAAGAAGCATCTGAGAAACTGCTTAGTGTTCCGTTAATTCATTTCACAGAGTTACATCTGTATTTCGTGGATCTCTTTGCTAGCCTTATTTCTGTGGAATCTGAGAACAGATATTTCGGATCCCTTTCAAGACTATAGGGCCAACGGAAATATCCTCTGATAAGATAGAGAAAGAAGATTTCTGAGAAACTTCTTTGTTTTCTGTGAAATCATCTCACAGAGTTAGAGCTTTCCCCTCAAGAAGCTTTTCGCTAAGACAGTTCTTATGGAATTGGCAAAGTGATATTTGGAACCCAGAGAGGTTTATGGAGAAAAAGGAAATATCCTACGATGAAATCTGGAAAGAAGTTTCCTGAGAAACTGCTTAGTGTTCTGTTAATTAATCTCACAGAGTTACATCTGTATATCGTGGATCTCTTTGCTAGCCTTATTTCTGTGGAATCTGAGATCAGATATTTCCTTTCCCTTTGAAGACTATAGGGCCAAAGCAAATATCCTCCGATAACAAAGAGAAAGAAGCTTTCTGAGATACTTCTTTGTGTTCTGTGAAATCATCTCACACAGTTACAGCTTTCCAATCAAGAAGCCTTTCGCTAAGACAGTTCTTGTGAAATTGGCAAAGTGATATTTGGAAGCACATAGAGGGCTAGGGTGAAAAAGGAAATATCCTCCGATGAAATCTGGAAAGAAGCTTTCTGAGAAACTGCTTAGTGTTCTGTTAAATCATCTCACAGAGTTACATCTGTATTTCGTGGATCTCTTTGCTAGCCTTATTTCTGTGGAATCTGAGAACAGATATTTCCTTTCCCTTTGAAGCCTATAGGGCCAAAGGAAATATCCTCCGATAACAAAGAGAAAGAAGCTTTCTGAGAAACTTCTTTGTGTTCTGTGAAATCATCTCACAGAGTTACAGCTTTCCCCTCCAGAAGCCTTTCGCTAAGACAGTTCTTGTGGAATTGGCAAAGTGATATTTGGAAGCCCATAGAGGGCTATGGTGAAAAAGGAAATATCCTCCGATCAAATCTGGAAAGAAGTTTTCTGAGAAACTGCTCAGTGTTCTGTTAATTCATCTCACAGAGTTATATCTGTATTTCGTGGATCTCTTTGCTAGCCTTATTTCTGTGGAATCTGAGAACAGATATTTCGGATCCCTTTGAAGACTATAGGGCCAAAGGAAATATCCTCCGATAACAAAGAGAAAGAAGCTTTCTGAGAAACTTCTTTGTGTTCTGTGAAATCATCTCACAGAGTTAGAGCTTTCCCCTCAAGAAGCCTTTCGCTAAGACAGTTCTTATGGAATTGGCAAAGTAATATTTGGAATCTCATAGAGGTCTATGTATAAAAAGGAAATATCCTCCGATGAAATCTGTAAAGAAGCTTTCTGAGAAACTGCTAAGTGTTCTGTTAATTAATCTCACAGTGTTACATCTGTATTTCGTGGATCTCTTTGCTAGCCTTATTTCTGTGGAATCTGAGAACAGATATTTCGTTTCCCTTTGAAGAATATAGGTCCAAAGGAAATATCCTCCGATAACAAAGAGAAAGAAGCTTTCTGAGAAACTTCTTTGTGTTCTGTGAACTCATCTCACAGAGTTACAGCTTTCCCCTCAAGAAGCCTTTCGCTAAGACAGTTCTTGTGGAATTGGCAAAGTGATATTTGGTAGCCCATAGAGGGCTATGGTGAAAAAGGAAATATCCTCCGATCAAATCTGGAAAGAAGCTTTCTGAGAAACTGCTCAGTGTTCTGTTAATTCATCTCACAGAGTTATATCTGTTTTTCGTGGATCTCTTTGCTAGCCTTATTTCTGTGGAATCTGAGAACAGATATTTCGGATCCCTTTGAAGACTATAGGGCCAAAGGAAATATCCTCCGATAACAAAGATAAAGAAGCTTTCTGAGAAACTTCTTTATGTTCTGTGAAATCATCTCACAGAGTTACAGCTTTCCCCTCAAGAAGCCTTTCACTAAGACAGTTCTTGTGGAATTGGCAAAGTGATATTTGCAAGCTCATAGAGGGCTATGGAGAAAAAGGAAATATCCTCCGATGAAATCTGGAAAGAAGCTTTCTGAGAAACTGCTTCGTGTTCTGTTAATTCATCTCACAGAGTTACATCTGTATTTCGTGGATCTCTTTGCTAGCCTTATTTCTGTAGAATCTGAGAACAGATATTTCCTTTCCCTTTGAAGACTATAGGGCCAAAGTAAATATCCTCCAATAACAAAGAGAAAGAAGCTTTCTGAGAAACTTCTTTGTGTTCTGTGAAATCATCTCACAGAATTACAGGTTTCCCCTCAAGAAGCCTTTCGCTAATACCGTTCTTGTGGAATTGGCAAAGTGATATTTGGAAGCCCATAGAGGGCTATGGTGAAAAAGGAAATATCCTCCGATGAAATCTGGAAGGAAGCTTTCTTAGAAACTGCTTAGTGTTCTGTTACTTCATCTCACTGAGTTACATCTGTATTTCGTGGATCTCTTTGCTAGCCTTATTTCTGTGGAATCTGAGAACAGATATTTCCTTTCCCTTTGAAGACTATAGGGCCAAAGGATATATCCTCCGATAACAAAGAGAAAGAAGCTTTCTGAGAAACTTCTTTGTGTTCTGTGAAATCATCTCACAGAGTTACAGCTTTCCCATGAAGAAGCCTTTCGCTAAGACAGTTCTTATGGAATTGGCAATGTGATATTTGGAATCTCATAGAGGTCTATGGAGAAAAAGGAAATATCCTCCGATGAAATCTGTAAAGAAGCTTTCTGAGAAACTGCTAAGTGTTCTGTTAATTAATCTCACAGTGTTACATCTGTATTTCGTGGATCTCTTTGCTAGCCTTATTTCTGTGGAATCTGAGAACAGATATTTCCTTTCCCTTTGAAGAATATAGTTCCAAAGGAAATATCCTCTGATAACAAAGAGAAAGAAGCTTTCTGAGAAACTTCTTTGTGTTCTGTGAACTCATCTCACAGAGTTACAGCTTTCCCCTCAAGAAGCCTTTCGCTAAGACAGTTCTTGTGGAATTGGCAAAGTGATATTTGGAAGCCCCTAGAGGGCTATGGTGAAAAAGGAAATATCCTCCGATGAAATCTGGAAAGAAGCTTTCTGAGAAACTGCTCAGTGTTCTGTTAATTCATCTCACAGAGTTATATCTGTATTTCGTGGATCTCTTTGCTAGCCTTATTTCTGTGGAATCTGAGAACAGATATTTCGGATCCCTTTGAAGACTATAGGGCCAAAGGAAATATCCTCCGATAACAAAGAGAAAGAAGCTTTCTGAGAAACTTCTTTGTGTTCTGTGAAATCATCTCACACAGTTACAGCTTTCCCCTCAAGAAGCCTTTCGCTAAGACAGTTCTTATGGAATTGGCAAAGTGATATTTGGAAGCTCATAGAGGTCTATGGAGAAAAAGGAAATATCCTCCGATGAAATTTGTAAAGAAGCTTTCTCAGAAACTGCTTAGTGTTCTGTTAATTAATCTCACAGAGTTACATCTGTATTTCGTGGATCTCTTTGCTAGCCTTATTTCTGTGGAATCTGAGAACAGATATTACCTTTCCCTTGGAAGACTATAGGGCCAAAGGAAATATCCTCCGATAACAAAGAGAAAGAAGCTTTCTGAGAAACTGCTTAGTGTTCTGTTTATTCATCTCACAGAGTTACATCTGTATTTCGTGGATCTCTTTCCTAGCCTTATTTTGTCGAATCTGAGAACAGATATTTCCTTTCCCTTTGAAGACTATATTGCCAAAGGAAATATCCTCTGATAACAAAGAGAAAGAAGCTTTCTGAGAAACGTCTTTGTGTTCTGTGAAATCATCTCACAGAGTTACAGCTTTCCACTCCAGAAGCCTTTCGCTAAGACAGTTCTTGTGGAATTGGCAAAGTGATATTTGGAAGCCCATAGATGTCTATGTTGAAAAAGGAAATATCCTCCGATGAAATCTGGAAAGAAGCTTTCTGAGAAACTGCTTAGTGTTCTGTTAATTCATCTCACAGAGTTACATCTGTATTTCGTGGATCTCTTTGCTAGCCTTATTTCTGTGGAATCTGAGAACAGATATTTCCTTTCTATTTGAAGACTATAGGGCCAAAGGAAATATCCTCCGATAACAAAAAAAAAGAAGCTTTCTGAGAAACTTCTTTGTGTCCTGTGAAATCATCTCACAGAGTTACAGCTTTCCCCTCAAGAAGCCTTTCGCTAAGACAGTTCGTTTGGAATTGGCAAAGTCTTATTTGGAAGCCCATAGAGGGCTATGGTGAAAAAGGAAATATCCTAAGATGAAATCTGGAAAGAAGCTTTCTCAGAAAATGCTTAGTGTTCTGTTAATTCTTCTCACAGAGTTACATCTGTATTTCGTGGATCTCTTTGCTAGCCTTACTTCTGTGGAATCTGAGAACAGATATTTCCTTTCCCTTTGAAGACTATAGGACCGAAGGAAATATCCTCCGATAACAAAGAGAAAGAAGCTTTCTGAGAAACTTCTTTGTGTTCTGTGAAATCATCTCACAGAGTTACAGCTTTCCCCTCAAGAAGCCTTTCGCTAAGACAGTTCTTGTGGAATGGGCAAAGTGATGTTTGTAAGCCCTTAGAGGGCTATGGTGAAAAAGGAAATATCCTCCGATGAAATCTGGAAAGAAGCTTTCTGAGAAAATGCTTAGTGTTCTGTTAATTCATCTCACAGAGTTACATCTGTATTTCGTGGATCTCTTTGCTAGCCCTATTTCTGTGGAATCTGACAACAGATATTTCCTTTCCCTTTGAAGACTATAGGGCCAAAGGAAATATCCTCCGATAACCAGGAGAAAGAAGCTTTCTGAGAAACTTCTCTGTGTTCTGTGAAATCATCTCACAGAGTTACAGCTTTCCAATCAAGAAGTCTTTCGCTAAGATACTTCTTGTGGAATTGGCAAAGTGATATTTGGAAGCCCCTAGGGGGCTATGGTGATAAAGGAAATATCCTCAGATGAAATCTGGAAAGAAGCTTTCTGAGAAAATGCTTAGTGTTCTGTTAATTCATCTCACAGAGTTACATCTGTATTTCGTGGATCTCTTTGCTAGCCTTATTTCTGTGGAATCTGAGAACAGATATTTCGGATCCCTTTCAAGACTATAGGGCCAACGGAAATATCCTCTGATAACAAAGAGAAAGAAGCTTTCTGAGAAACTTCTTTGTTTTCTGTGAAATCATCTCACAGAGTTAGAGCTTTCCCCTCAAGAAGCCTTTCGCTAAGACAGTTCTTATGGAATTGGCAAAGTGATATTTGGAACCCAGAGAGGTTTATGGAGAAAAAGGAAATATCCTACGATGAAATCTGGAAAGAAGTTTCCTGAGAAACTGCTTAGTGTTCTGTTAATTAATCTCACAGAGTTACATCTGTATATCGTGGATCTCTTTGCTAGCCTTATTTCTGTGGAATCTGAGATCAGATATTTCCTTTCCCTTTGAAGACTATAGGGCCAAAGCAAATATCCTCCGATAACAAAGAGAAAGAAGCTTTCTGAGATACTTCTTTGTGTTCTGTGAAATCATCTCACACAGTTACAGCTTTCCAATCAAGAAGCCTTTCGCTAAGACAGTTCTTGTGAAATTGGCAAAGTGATATTTGGAAGCACATAGAGGGCTAGGGTGAAAAAGGAAATATCCTCCGATGAAATCTGGAAAGAAGCTTTCTGAGAAACTGCTTAGTGTTCTGTTAAATCATCTCACAGAGTTACATCTGTATTTCGTGGATGTCTTTGGTAGCCTTATTTCTGTGGAATCTGACAACAGATATTTCCTTTCCCTTTGAAGACTATAGGGCCAAAGGAAATATCCTCCGATAACAAACAGAAAGAAGCTTTCTGAGAAACTTCTTTGTGTTCTGTGAAATCATCTCACAGAGTTACAGCTTTCCCCTCAAGAAGCCTTTCGCTAAGACAGTTCTTGTGGAATTGGCAAAGTGATATTTGGAAGCCCATAGAGGGCTATGGTGAAAAAGGAAATATCCTCCGATCAAATCTGGAAAGAAGTTTTCTGAGAAACTGCTCAGTGTTCTGTTAATTCATCTCACAGAGTTATATCTGTATTTCGTGGATCTCTTTGCTAGCCTTATTTCTGTGGAATCTGAGAACAGATATTTCGGATCCCTTTCAAGAATATAGGGCCAAAGGAAATATCCTCCGATAACAAAGAGAAAGAAGCTTTCTGAGAAACTTCTTTGTGTTCTGTGAAATCATCTCACAGAGTTAGAGCTTTCCCCTCAAGAAGCCTTTCGCTAAGACAGTTCTTATGGAATTGGCAAAGTAATATTTGGAATCTCATAGAGGTCTATGTATAAAAAGGAAATATCCTCCGATGAAATCTGTAAAGAAGCTTTCTGAGAAACTGCTAAGTGTTCTGTTAATTAATCTCACAGTGTTACATCTGTATTTCGTGGATCTCTTTGCTAGCCTTATTTCTGTGGAATCTGAGAACAGATATTTCGTTTCCCTTTGAAGAATATAGGTCCAAAGGAAATATCCTCCGATAACAAAGAGAAAGAAGCTTTCTGAGAAACTTCTTTGTGTTCTGTGAACTCATCTCACAGAGTTACAGCTTTCCCCTCAAGAAGCCTTTCGCTAAGACAGTTCTTGTGGAATTGGCAAAGTGATATTTGGAAGCCCATAGAGGGCTATGGTGAAAAAGGAAATATCCTCCGATCAAATCTGGAAAGAAGCTTTCTGAGAAACTGCTCAGTGTTCTGTTAATTCATCTCACAGAGTTATATCTGTATTTCGTGGATCTCTTTGCTAGCCTTATTTCTGTGGAATCTGAGAACAGATATTTCGGATCCCTTTGAAGACTATAGGGCCAAAGGAAATATCCTCCGATAACAAAGAGAAAGAAGCTTTCTGAGAAACTTCTTTGTGTTCTGTGAAATTATCTCACAGAGTTAGAGCTTTCCCCTCAAGAAACCTTTCGCTAAGACAGTTCTTATGGAATTGGCAAAGTGATATTTGGAAGCTCATAGAGGTCTATGGAGAAAAAGGAAATATCCTCCGATGAAATTTGTAAAGAAGCTTTCTCAGAAACTGCTTAGTGTTCTGTTAATTTATCTCACAGAGTTACATCTGTATTTCGTGGATCTCTTTGCTAGCCTTATTTCTGTGGAATCTGAGAACAGATATTACCTTTCCCTTGGAAGACTATAGGGCCAAAGGAAATATCCTCCGATAACAAAGAGAAAGAAGCTATCTGAGAATCTGCTTAGTGTTCTGTTTATTCATCTCACAGAGTTACATCTGTATTTCGTGGATCTCTTTCCTAGCCTTATTTTGTCGAATCTGAGAACAGATATTTCGGATCCCTTTGAAGACTATAGGGCCAAAGGAAATATCCTCCGATAACAAAGAGAAAGAAGCTTTCTGAGAAACTTCTTTGTGTTCTGTGAAATCATCTCACAGAGTTACAGCTTTCCCCTCAAGAAGCCTTTCGCTAAGATAGTTCTTGTGGAATGGGCAAAGTGATGTTCGTAAGCCCTTAGAGGGCTATGGTGAAAAAGGAAATATCCTCCGATGAAATCTGGAAAGAAACTTTCTGAGAAAATGCTTAGTGTTCTGTTAATTCATCTCACAGAGTTACATCTGTATTTCGTGGATCTCTTTGCTAACCCTATTTCTGTGGAATCTGACAACAGATATTTCCTTTCCCTTTGAAGACTATAGGGCCAAAGGAAATATCCTCCGATAACCAAGAGAAAGAAGCTTTCTGAGAAACTTCTCTGTGTTCTGTGAAATCATCTCACAGAGTTACAGCTTTCCAATCAAGAAGTCTTTCGCTAAGATAGTTCTTGTGGAATTGGCAAAGTGATATTTGGAAGCCCATAGGGGGCTATGTTGATAAAGGAAATATCCTCAGATGAAATCTGGAAAGAAGCTTTCTGAGAAACTGCTTAGTGTTCTGTTAATTCATCTCACAGAGTTACATCTGTATTTCATGGATCTCTTTGCTAGCCTTATTTCTGTGGTATCTGAGAACAGATATTTCGGATTCCTTTGAAGACTATAGGGCCAAAGGAAATATCCCCTGATAAGAAAGAGAAAGGAGCATTCTGAGAAACTTCTATGTGTTCTGTGAAATCATCTCACAGAATTTCAGCTTTCCCCTCAAGAAGCCTTTCGCTAAGACAGTTCGTGTGGAATTGGCAAAGTGTTATTTGGAAGCCCATAGAGGGCTATGGTGAAAAAGGAAATATCCTAAGATGAAATCTGGAAAGAAGCTTTCTGAGAAACTGCTTAGTGTTCTGTTAATTCATCTCACAGAGTTACATCTGTATTTCGTGGATCTCTTTGCTAGCCTTACTTCTGTGGAATCTGAGAACAGATATTTCCTTTCCCTTTGAAGACTATAGGGCCAAAGGAAATATCCTCCGATAACAAAGAGAAAGAAGCTTTCTGAGAAACTTCTTTGTGCTCTGTGAAATCATCTCACAGAGTTACAGCTTTCCCCTCAAGAAGCCTTTCGCTAAGACAGTTCTTGTGGAATTGAAAAAGTGATATTTGGAAGCCCATAGAGGGCTATGGTGAAAAAGGAAATATCCTCCGATGAAATCTGGAAAGAAGCTTTCTGAGAAAATGCTTAGTGTTCTCTTAATTCATCTCACAGAGTTACATCTGTATTTCGTGGATCTCTTTGCTAGCCCTATTTCTGTGGAATCTGACAACAGATATTTCGAATCCCTTTGAAGACTATAGGGCCATAGGAAATATCCTCTGATAAAAAAGAGAAATAAGCTTTCTGAGAAACTTCTTTGTGTTCTGTGAAATCATTTCAAACAGTTACAGCTTTCCCCTTAAGAAGCCTTTCGCTACGACAGTTCTTGTGGAATTGGCAATGTGATATTTGGAAGTCCAAAGACGGCTATGGTGAAAAAGGAAATATCATAAGATGAAATCTGGAAAGAAGCCTTCTGAGAAACTGCTTACTGTTCTGTTAATTCATCTCACAGAATTACATCTGTATATCGTGGATCTCTTTGCTAGCCTTATTTCTGTGGAATCTGAGAACAGATATTTGCTTTCCCTTTGAAGACTATAGGGCCAAAGGAAATATCCTCCGATAACAAAGAGAAAGAAGCTTTCTGAGAAACCTCTTTGTGTTCTGTGAAATCATCTCACAGAATTACAGCTTTCCCCTCATGAAGCCTTTCGCGAAGACAGTTCTTGTGGAATTGGCAAAGTGATATTTGCAAGCTCATAGAGGGCTATGGAGAAAAAGGAAATATCCTCCGATGAAATCTGGAAAGAAGCTTTCTGAGAAACTGCTTAGTGTTCTGTTAATTCATCTCACAGAGTTACATCTGTATTTCGTGGATCTCTTTGCTAGCCTTATTTCGGTGGAATCTGAGAACAGATATTTCCTTTCCCTTTGAAGACTATAGGGCCAAAGGAAATATCCTCCGATAACAAAGAGAAAGAAGCTTTCTGAGAAACTTCTTTGTGTTCTGTGAAATCATCTCACAGAGTTACAGCTTTCCCCTCAAGAAGCCTTTCGCTAAGACAGTTCTTGTGGAATGGGCAAAGTGATGTTTGTAAGCCCTTAGAGGGCTATGGTGAAAAAGGAAATATCCTCCGATGAAATCTGGAGGGAGCTTTCTGAGAAAATGCTTAGTGTTCTGTTAATTCATCTCATAGAGTTACATCTGTATTTCGTGGATCTCTTTGCTAGCCCTATTTCTGTGGAATCTGACAACAGATATTTCCTTTCCCTTTGAAGACTATAGGGCCAAAGGAAATATCCTCCGATAACCAAGAGAAAGAAGCTTTCTGAGAAACTTCTCTGTGTTCTGTGAAATCATCTCACAGAGTTACAGCTTTCCAATCAAGAAGTCTTTCGCTAAGATAGTTCTTGTGGAATTGGCAAAGTGATATTTGGAAGCCCATAGGGGGCTATGGTGATAAAGGAAATATCCTCAGATGAAATCTGGAAAGAAGCTTTCTGAGAAACTGCTTAGTGTTCTGTTAATTCATCTCACAGAGTTACATCTGTATTTCATGGATCTCTTTGCTAGCCTTATTTCTGTGGTATCTGAGAACAGATATTTCGGATTACTTTGAAGACTATAGGGCCTAAGGAAATATCCCCCGATAAGAAAGAGAAAGGAGCATTCTGAGAAACTTCTATGTGTTCTGTGAAATCATCTCACAGAATTTCAGCTTTCCCCTCAAGAAGCCTTTAGCTAAGACAGTTCTTGTGAAAATGGCAAAGTGATATTTGGAAGCCCATAGAGGGCTATGGTGAAAAAGGAAATATCCTCCAATGAAATCTGGAAAGAAGCATCTGAGAAACTGCTTAGTGTTCCGTTATTTCATTTCACAGAGTTACATCTGTATTTCGTGGATCTCTTTGCTAGCCTTATTTCTGTGGAATCTGAGAACAGATATTTCGGATCCCTTTCAAGACTATAGGGCCAACGGAAATATCCTCTGATAACAAAGAGAAAGAAGCTTTCTGAGAAACTTCTTTGTTTTCTGTGAAATCATCTCACAGAGTTAGAGCTTTCCCCTCAAGAAGCCTTTCGCTAAGACAGTTCTTATGGAATTGGCAAAGTGATATTTGGAACCCAGAGAGGTTTATGGAGAAAAAGGAAATATCCTACGATGAAATCTGGAAAGAAGTTTCCTGAGAAACTGCTTAGTGTTCTGTTAATTAATCTCACAGAGTTACATCTGTATATCGTGGATCTCTTTGCTAGCCTTATTTCTGTGGAATCTGAGATCAGATATTTCGTTTCCCTTTGAAGAATATAGGTCCAAAGGAAATATCCTCCGATAACAAAGATAAAGAAGCTTTCTGAGAAACTTCTTTGTGTTCTGTGAACTCATCTCACAGAGTTACAGCTTTCCCCTCAAGAAGCCTTTCGCTAAGACAGTTCTTGTGGAATTGGCAAAGTGATATTTGGAAGCCCATAGAGGGCTATGGTGAAAAAGGAAATATCCTCCGATCAAATCTGGAAAGAAGCTTTCTGAGAAACTGCTCAGTGTTCTGTTAATTCATCTCACAGAGTTATATCTGTATTTCGTGGATCTCTTTGCTAGCCTTATTTCTGTGGAATCTGAGAACAGATATTTCGGATCCCTTTGAAGACTATAGGGCCAAAGGAAATATCCTCCGATAACAAAGAGAAAGAAGCTTTCTGAGAAACTTCTTTGTGTTCTGTGAAATCATCTCACAGAGTTAGAGCTTTCCCCTCAAGAAACCTTTCGCTAAGACAGTTCTTATGGAATTGGCAAAGTGATATTTGGAAGCTCATAGAGGTCTATGGAGAAAAAGGAAATATCCTCCGATGAAATTTGTAAAGAAGCTTTCTCAGAAACTGCTTAGTGTTCTGTTAATTTATCTCACAGAGTTACATCTGTATTTCGTGGATCTCTTTGCTAGCCTTATTTCTGTGGAATCTGAGAACAGATATTACCTTTCCCTTGGAAGACTATAGGGCCAAAGGAAATATCCTCCGATAACAAAGAGAAAGAAGCTTTCTGAGAAACTGCTTAGTGTTCTGTTTATTCATCTCACAGAGTTACATCTGTATTTCGTGGATCTCTTTCCTAGCCTTATTTTGTCGAATCTGAGAACAGATATTTCCTTTCCCTTTGAAGACTATAGGGCCAAAGGAAATAAGCTCCGATAACAAAGAGAAAGAAGCTTTCTGAGAAACGTCTTTGTGTTCTGTGAAATCATATCAAAGAGTTACAGCTTTCCACTCCAGAAGCCTTTCGCTAAGACAGTTCTTGTGGAATTGGCAAAGTGATATTTGGAAGCCCATAAATGTCTATGTTGAAAAAGGAAATATCCTCCGATGAAATCTGGAAAGAAGCTTTCTGAGAAACTGCCTAGTGTTCTGTTAATTCATCTCACAGAGTTACATCTGTATTTCGTGGATCTCTTTGCTAGCCTTATTTCTGTGGAATCTGAGAACAGATATTTCCTTTCCATTTGAAGACTATAGGGCCAAAGGAAATATCCTCCGATAACAAAGAGAAAGAAGCTTTCTGAGAAACTTCTTTGTGTTCTGTGAAATCATCTCACAGAGTTACACTTTCCCCTCAAGAAGCCTTTCGCTAAGATAGTTCTTGTGGAATGGGCAAAGTGATGTTTGTAAGCCCTTAGAGGGCTATGGTGAAAAAGGAAATATCCTCCGATGAAATCTGGAAAGAAGCTTTCTGAGAAAATGCTTAGTGTTCTGTTAATTCATCTCACAGAGTTACATCTGTATTTCGTGGATCTCTTTGCTAACCCTATTTCTGTGGAATCTGACAACAGATATTTCCTTTCCCTTTGAAGACTATAGGGCCAAAGGAAATATCCTCCGATAACCAAGAGAAAGAAGCTTTCTGAGAAACTTCTCTGTGTTCTGTGAAATCATCTCACAGAGTTACAGCTTTCCAATCAAGAAGTCTTTCGCTAAGATAGTTCTTGTGGAATTGGCAAAGTGATATTTGGAAGCCCATAGGGGGCTATGTTGATAAAGGAAATATCCTCAGATGAAACCTGGAAAGAAGCTTTCTGAGAAACTGCTTAGTGTTCTGTTAATTCATCTCACAGAGTTACATCTGTATTTCATGGATCTCTTTGCTAGCCTTATTTCTGTGGTATCTGAGAACAGATATTTCGGATTCCTTTGAAGACTATAGGGCCAAAGGAAATATCCCCTGATAAGAAAGAGAAAGGAGCATTCTGAGAAACTTCTATGTGTTCTGTGAAATCATCTCACAGAATTTCAGCTTTCCCCTCAAGAAGCCTTTCGCTAAGACAGTTCGTGTGGAATTGGCAAAGTGTTATTTGGAAGCCCATAGAGGGCTATGGTGAAAAAGGAAATATCCTCCGATGAAATCTGGAAAGAAGCTTTCTGAGAAACTGCTTAGTGTTCTGTTAATTCATCTCACAGAGTTACATCTGTATTTCGTGGATCTCTTTGCTAGCCTTACTTCTGTGGAATCTGAGAACAGATATTTCCTTTCCCTTTGAAGACTATAGGGCCAAAGGAAATATCCTCCGATAACAAAGAGAAAGAAGCTTTCTGAGAAACTTCTTTGTGTTCTGTGAAATCATCTCACAGAGTTACAGCTTTCCCCTCAAGAAGCCTTTCGCTAAGACAGTTCTTGTGGAATTGGCAAAGTGATATTTGGAAGCCCATAGAGGGCTATGGTGAAAAAGGAAATATCCTCCGATGAAATCTGGAAAGAAGCTTTCTGAGAAAATGCTTAGTGTTCTCTTAATTCATCTCACAGAGTTACATCTGTATTTCTTGGATCTCTTTGCTAGCCCTATTTCTGTGGAATCTGACAACAGATATTTCGCATCCCTTTGAAGACTATAGGGCCAAAGGAAATATCCTCTGATAAAAAAGAGAAATAAGCTTTCTGAGAAACTTCTTTGTGTTCTGTGAAATCATTTCAAACAGTTACAGCTTTCCCCTTAAGAAGCCTTTCGCTACGACAGTTCTTGTGGAATTGGCAAAGTAATATTTGGAAGTCCAAAGACGGCTATGGTGAAAAAGGAAATATCATAAGATGAAATCTGGAAAGAAGCCTTCTGAGAAACTGCTTACTGTTCTGTTAATTCATCTCACAGAATTACATCTGTGTATCGTGGATCTCTTTGTTAGCCTTATTTCTGTGGAATCTGAGAACAGATATTTGCTTTCCCTTTGAAGACTATAGGGCCAAAGGAAATATCCTCCGATAACAAAGAGAAAGAAGCTTTCTGAGAAACCTCTTTGTGTTCTGTGAAATCATCTCACAGAATTACAGCTTTCCCCTCATGAAGCCTTTCGCGAAGACAGTTCTTGTGGAATTGGCAAAGTGATATTTGCAAGCTCATAGAGGGCTATGGAGAAAAAGGAAATATCCTCCGATGAAATCTGGAAAGAAGCTTTCTGAGAAACTGCTTAGTGTTCTGTTAATTCATCTCACAGAGTTACATCTGTATTTCGTGGATCTCTTTGCTAGCCTTATTTCGGTGGAATCTGAGAACAGATATTTCCTTTCCCTTTGAAGACTATAGGGCCAAAGGAAATATCCTCCGATAACAAAGAGAAAGAAGCTTTCTGAGAAACTTCTTTGTGTTCTGTGAAATCATCTCACAGAGTTACAGCTTTCCCCTCAAGAAGACTTTCGCTAAGACAGTTCTTGTGGAATGGGCAAAGTGATGTTTGTAAGCCCTTAGAGGGCTATGGTGAAAAAGGAAATATCCTCCGATGAAATCTGGAGGGAGCTTTCTGAGAAAATGCTTAGTGTTCTGTTAATTCATCTCACAGAGTTACATCTGTATTTCGTGGATCTCTTTGCTAGCCCTATTTCTGTGGAATCTGACAACAGATATTTCCTTTCCCTTTGAAGACTATAGGGCCAAAGGAAATATCCTCCGATAACCAAGAGAAAGAAGCTTTCTGAGAAACTTCTCTGTGTTCTGTGAAATCATCTCACAGAGTTACAGCTTTCCAATCAAGAAGTCTTTCGCTAAGATAGTTCTTGTGGAATTGGCAAAGTGATATTTGGAAGCCCATAGGGGGCTATGGTGATAAAGGAAATATCCTCAGATGAAATCTGGAAAGAAGCTTTCTGAGAAACTGCTTAGTGTTCTGTTAATTCATCTCACAGAGTTACATCTGTATTTCATGGATCTCTTTGCTAGCCTTGTTTCTGTGGTATCTGAGAACAGATATTTCGGATTACTTTGAAGACTATAGGGCCTAAGGAAATATCCCCCGATAAGAAAGAGAAAGGAGCATTCTGAGAAACTTCTATGTGTTCTGTGAAATCATCTAACAGAATTTCAGCTTTCCCCTCAAGAAGCCTTTCGCTAAGACAGTTCGTGTGGAATTGGCAAAGTGTTATTTGGAAGCCCATAGAGGGCTATGGTGAAAAAGGAAATATCCTAAGATGAAATCTGGAAAGAAGCTTTCTGAGAAACTGCTTAGTGTTCTGTTAATTCATCTCACAGAGTTACATCTGTATTTCGTGGATCTCTTTGCTAGCCTTACTTCTGTGGAATCTGAGAACAGATATTTCCTTTCCCTTTGAAGACTATAGGACCAAAGGAAATATCCTCCGATAACAAAGAGAAAGAAGCTTTCTGAGAAACTTCTTTGTGTTCTCTGAAATCATCTCACAGAGTTACAGCTTTCCCCTCAAGAAGCCTTTCACTAAGACAGTTCTTGTGGAATTGGCAAAGTGATATTTGCAACTTCATAGAGGGCTATGGTGAAAAAGGAAATATCCTCCGATGAAATCTGGAAAGAAGCTTTCTGAGAAACTGCTTAGTGTTCTGTTAATTCATCTCACAGAGTTACATCTGTATTTCGTGGATCTCTTTGCTAGCCTTATTTCTGTGGAATCTGAGAACAGATATTTCCTTTCCCTTTGAAGACTATAGGGCCAAAGGAAATATCCTCCAATAACAAAGAGAAAGAAGCTTTCTGAGAAACTTCTTTGTGTTCTGTGAAATCATATCACAGAATTACAGCTTCTCCCTCAAGAAGCCTTTCGCTAAGACAGTTCTTGTGGAATTGGCAAAGTGATATTTGGAAGCCCATAGAGGGCTATGGAGAAAAAGGAAATATCCTCCGATGAAATCTGGAAAGAAGTTTTCTGAGAAACTGCTTAGTGTTCTCTTAATTCATCTCACTGAGTTACATCTGTATTTCGTGGATCTCTTTGCTAGCCTTATTTCTGTGGAGTCTGAGAACAGATATTTCCTTTCCATTTGAAGACTATAGGGCCAAAGGAAATATCCTCCGATAACAAAGAGAAAGAAGCTTTCTGAGAAACTTCTTTGTGTTCTGTGAAATCATCTTGCAGAGTTACAGCTTTCCCCTCAAGAAGCCTTTCGCTAAGACAGTTCTTGTTGAATTGGCAGTGTGATATTTGGAAGCTCATAGAGGGCTATGGAGAAAAAGGAAATATCCTCCGATGAAATCTGGAAAGAAGCTTTCTGAGAAACTGCTTAGTGTTCTGTTAATTCATCTCACAGAGTTACATCTGTATTTCGTGGATCTCTTTGCTAGGCTTACTTCTGTGGAATCTGAGAACACATATTTCGGATCCCTTTGAAGACTATAGGGCCAAAGGAAATATCCTCCGATAACAAAGAGAAAGAAGCTTTCTGAGAAACTTCTTTGTGTTCTGTGAAATCATCTCACTGAGTTACAGCTTTCCCCTCAAGAAGCTTTTCGCTAAGACAGTTCTTTTGGAATTGGCAAAGTGATATTTGGAAGCCCATAGAGGGCTATGGTGAAAAAGGAAATATCCTCCGATGAAATTTGGAAAGAAGCTTTCTGAGAAACTGCTTAGTGTTCTGCTAAGACATCTCACAGAGTTACATCTGTATTTCGTGGATCTCTTTGCTAGCCTTATTTCTGTGGAATCTGAGAACAGATATTTCCTTTCCCATTGAAGACTATAGGTCCAAAGGAAATATCCTCCGATAACAAAGAGAAAGAAGCTTTCTGAGAAACTTCTTTGTGTTCTGTGAAATCATCTCACAGAGTTACAGCTTTCCCCTCAAGAAGCCTTTCGCTAAGACAGTTCTTGTGGTATTGGCAAAGTGATATTTGCAAGCTCATAGAGGGCTATGGAGAAAAAGGAAATATCCTCCGATGAAATCTGGAAAGAAGCTTTCTGAGAAAGTGCTTAGTGTTCTGTTAATTCATCTCACAGAGTTACATCTCTATTTCGTGCATCTCTTTGCTAGTCTTATTTCTGTGGAATCTGAGAACAGATATTTCCTTTCCCTTTGAAGACTATAGGGCCAAAGGAAATATCCTCCGATAACCAAGAGAAAGAAGCTTTCTGAGAAACTTCTTTGAGTACAGTGAAATCATCTCACAGAGTTACAGCTTTCGCCTCAAGAAGCCTTTCGCTAAGACAGTTCTTGTGGAATTGGCAAAGTGATATTTGGAAGCCCATAGAGGGCTATGGTGAAAAAGGAAATATCCTCCGATGAAATCTGGAAAGAAGCTTTCTGAGAAACTGCTTAGTGTTCCGTTAATGTATTTCACAGAGTTACATGTGTATTTCGTGGTTCTCCTTGCTACCCTTATTTCTGTGGAATGTGAGAACAGATATTTCGGATCCCTTTGAAGACTATGGGGCCAAAGGAAATAGTCTCCGATAACAAAGAGAAAGAAGCTTTCTGAGAAACTTCTTTGTGTTCTGTGAAATCATCTCACAGAGTTACAGCTTTCCCCTCAAGCAGTCTTTCGCTAAGACAGTTCTTGTGGAATTGGCAAAGTGTTATTTGGAACCCCATAGAGGGCTATGGTGAAAAAGGAAATATCCTCCGATGAAATCTGTAAAGAAGCTTTCTGAGAAACTGCTTAGTGTTCTGTTAATTCATGTCACAGAGTTACATCTGTATTTCGTGGATCTCTTTGCTAGCCTTATTTCTGTGGAATCTGAGAACAGATATTTCGGATCCCTTTGAACACTATAGGGCCAAAGGAAATATCCTCCGATAACAAAGAGAAAGAAGCTTTCTGAGAAACTTCTTTGTGTTCTGTGAAATCATTTCACACAGTTACAGCTTTCCCCTCAAGAAGCCTTTCGCTAAGACAGTTTTTGTGGAATTGGCAAAGTGATATTTGGAAGCCCATAGAGGGCTATGTTGAAAAAGGAAATATCCTCCGATGAAATCTGGAAAGAAGATGTCTGAGAAACTGCTTAGTGTTCTGCTAATTCATCTCACAGAGTTACATCTGTATTTCGTGGATCTCTTTGCTCGCCTTATTTCTGTGGGATCTGAGAACACATATTTCCTTTCCCTTTGAACACTATGGGGCCAAAGGAAATATCCTCCGATAACAAAGAGAAAGAAGCTTTCTGGGAAACTTCTTTGTGTTCTGTGAAATCATCTCACAGAGATACAGCTTTCCCCTCAAGAAGCCTTTCGCGAAGACAGTTCTTGTGGAATTGGCAAAGTGATATTTGCAAGCTCATAGAGGGCTATGGAGAAAAAGGAAATATCCTCCGATGAAATCTGGAAAGAAGCTTTCTGAGAAACTGCTTAGTGTTCTGTTAATTCATCTCACAGAGTTACATCTGTATTTCGTGGATCTCTTTGCTAGCCTTATTTCTGTGGAATCTGAGAAGAGATATTTCGGATCCCTTTGAAGACTATAGGGCCAAAGGAAATATCCCCCGATAAGAAAGAGAAAGAAGCATTCTGAGAAACTTCTTTGTGTTCTGTGAAAACATTTCACAGAGTTACAGCTTTCCCCTCAAGAAGCCTTTCGCTAAGACAGTTCTTGTGGAATAGGCAAAGTGATATTTGGCAGCCCATAGAGGGCTATGGTGAAAAAGGAAATATCCTCCGATGAAATCTGGAAAGAAGCTTTCTGAGAAAATGCTTAGTGTTCTGTTAATTCATCTCATAGAGTTACATCTGTATTTCGTGGATCTCTTTGCTAGCCTTATTTCTGTGGAATCTGAGAACAGATATTTCGGATCCCTTTGAAGACTATAGGGCCAAAGGAAATATCCTCCGATAACAAAGAGAAAGAAGCTTTCTGAGAAACTTCTTTGTGTTCTGTGAACTCATCTCACAGAGTTACAGCTTTCCCCTCAAGAAACCTTTCACTAAGACAGTTCTTGTGGAATTGGCAAAGTGATATTTGCAACTTCATAGAGGGCTATGGTGAAAAAGGAAATATCCTCCGATGAAATCTGGAAAGAAGCTTTCTGAGAAACTGCTTAGTGTTCTGTTAATTCATCTCACAGAGTTACATCTGTATTTCGTGGATCTCTTTGCTAGTCTTATTTCTGTGGAATCTGAGAACAGATATTTCGTTTCCCTTTGAAGACTATAGGGCCAAAGGAAATATCCTCCAATAACAAAGAGAAAGAAGCTTTCTGAGAAACTTCTTTGTGTTCTGTGAAATCATCTCACAGAATTACAGCTTTTCCCTCAAGAAGCCTTTCGCTAAGACAGTTCTTGTGGAATTGGCAAAGTGATATTTGGAAGCCCATAGAGGGCTATGGTGTAAAAGGAAATATCCTCCGATTAAATCTGGAAAGAAGCTTTCTGAGAAACTGCTTAGTGTTCTTTTAATTCATCTCACAGAGTTACATCTGTATTTCGTGGATCTCTTTGCTAGCCTTATTTCTGTGGAATCTGAGAACAGATATTTCGGATCCCTTTTAAGACTATAGGGCCAAAGGAAATATCCTCCGATAACAAAGAGAAAGAAGCTTTCTGAGAAACTTCTTTGTGTTCTGTGAAATCATTTCACACAGTTACATCTTTCCCCTCAAGAAGACTTTCGCTAAGTCAGTTCCTGTGGAATAGGCAAAGTGTTATTTGGAAGCCCATAGAGGGCTATGGTGAAAAAGGAAATATCCTCCGATGAAATCTGGAAAGAAGTTTTCTGAGAAACTGCTTAGTGTTCTCTTAATTCATCTCACTGAGTTACATCTGTATTTCGTGGATCTCTTTGCTAGCCTTATTTCTGTGGAGTCTGAGAACAGATATTTCATTTCTCTTTGAAGACTATAGGGCCAAAGGAAATATCCTCCGATAACAAAGAGAAAGAAGCTTTCTGAGAAACTTCTTTGTGTTCTGTGAAATCATCTTACAGAGTTACAGCTTTCCCCTCAAGAAGCCTTTCGCTAAGACAGTTCTTGTGGAATTGGCAAAGTGATATTTGGAAGCCCATAGAGGGCTATGGAGAAAAAGGAAATATCCTCCGATGAAATCTGGAAAGAAGCTTTCTGAGAAAATGCTTAGTCTTCTGTTAATTCATCTCACTGAGTTACAACTGTATTTCGTGCATCTCTTTGCTAGGCTTATTTCTGTGGAATCTGAGAACAGATATTTCCTTTCCCTTTGAAGACTATAGGGCCAAAGGAAATATCCTCCGATAACAAAGAGAAAGAAGCTTTCTGAGAAACTTCTTTGTGTTCTGTGAAATCATCTCACACAGTTACAGCTTTCCCCTCAAGCAGTCTTTCGCTAAGACAGTTCTTGTGGAATTGGCAAAGTGTTATTTGGAAACCCATAGAGGGCTATTGTGAAAAAGGAAATATCCTCCGATGAAATCTGGAAAGAAGCTTTCTGAGAAACTGCTTAGTCTTCTGTTAATTCATCTCACAGAGTTACGTCTGTATTTCGTGGATCTCTTTGCTAGCCTTATTTCTGTGGAATCTGAGAACAGATATTTCGGATCCCTTTGAAGACTATAGGGCCAAAGGAAATATCCTCCGATAACAAAGAGAAAGAAGCTTTCTGAGAAACTTCTTTGTGTTCTGTGAAATCATCTCACTGAGTTACAGCTTTCCCCTCAAGAAGCTTTTCGCTAAGACAGTTCTTTTGGAATTGGCAAAGTGATATTTGAAAGCCCATAGAGGGCTATGGTGAAAAAGGAAATATCCTCCGATGAAATTTGGAAAGAAGCTTTCTGAGAAACTGCTTAGTGTTCTGTTAAAACATCTCACAGAGTTACATCTGTATTTCGTGGATCTCTTTGCTAGCCTTATTTCTGTGGAATCTGAGAACAGATATTTCCTTTCCCATTAAAGACTATAGGTGCAAAGGAAATATCCTCCGATAACAAAGAGAAAGAAGCTTTCTGAGAAACTTCTTTGTGTTCTGTGAAATCATCTCACAGAGTTACAGCTTTCCCCTCAAGAAGCCTTTCGCTAAGACAGTTCTTGTGGTATTGGCAAAGTGATATTTGCAAGCTCATAGAGGGCTATGGAGAAAAAGGAAATATCCTCCGATGAAATCTGGAAAGAAGCTTTCTGAGAAAGTGCTTACTGTTCTGTTAATTCATCTCACAGAGTTACATCTGTATTTCGTGCATCTCTTTGCTAGTCTTATTTCTGTGGAATCTGAGAACAGATATTTCCTTTCCTTTTGAAGACTATAGGGCCAAAGGAAATATCCTCCGATAACCAAGAGAAAGAAGCTTTCTGAGAAACATCTCTCAGTACAGTGAAATCATCTCACAGAGTTACAGCTTTCGCCTCAAGAAGCCTTTCGCTAAGACAGTTCTTGTGGAATTGGCAAAGTGATATTTGGAAGCCCATAGAGGGCTATGGTGAAAAAGGAAATATCCTCCGATGAAATCTGGAAGGAAGCTTTCTGAGAAACTGCTTAGTGTTCCGTTAATGTATTTCACAGAGTTACATGTGTATTTCGTGGTTCTCCTTGCTAACCTTATTTCTGTGGAATGTGAGAACAGATATTTCGGATCCCTTTGAAGACTATGGGGCCAAAGGAAATAGTCTCCGATAACAAAGAGAAAGAAGCTTTCTGGGAAACTTCTTTGTGTTCTGTGAAATCATCTCACAGAGATACAGCTTTCCCCTCAAGAAGCCTTTCGCGAAGACAGTTCTTGTGGAATTGGCAAAGTGATATTTGCAAGCTCCTAGAGGGCTATGGAGAAAAAGGAAATATCCTCCGATGGAATCTGGAAAGAAGCTTTCTGAGAAACTGCTTAGTGTTCTGTTAATTCATCTCACAGAGTTACATCTGTATTTCGTGGATCTCTTTGCTAGCCTTATTTCTGTGGAATCTGAGAAGAGATATTTCGGATCCCTTTGAAGACTATAGGGCCAAAGGAAATATCCCCCGATAAGAAAGAGAAAGAAGCATTCTGAGAAACTTCTTTGTGTTCTGTGAAAACATTTCACAGAGTTACAGCTTTCCCCTCAAGAAGCCTTTCGCTAAGACAGTTCTTGTGGAATAGGCAAAGTGATATTTGGCAGCCCATAGAGGGCTATGGTGAAAAAGGAAATATCCTCCGATGAAATCTGGAAAGAAGCTTTCTGAGAAAATGCTTAGTGTTCTGTTAATTCATCTCATAGAGTTACATCTGTATTTCGTGGATCTCTTTGCTAGCCTTATTTCTGTGGAATCTGAGAACAGATATTTCGGATCCCTTTGAAGACTATAGGGCCAAAGGAAATATCCTCCGATAACAAAGAGAAAGAAGCTTTCTGAGAAACTTCTTTGTGTTCTGTGAAATCATCTCACAGAGTTACAGCTTTCCCCTCAAGAAACCTTTCACTAAGACAGTTCTTGTGGAATTGGCAAAGTGATATTTGCAACTTCATAGAGGGCTATGGTGAAAAAGGAAATATCCTCCGATGAAATCTGGAAAGAAGCTTTCTGAGAAACTGCTTAGTGTTCTGTTAATTCATCTCACAGAGTTACATCTGTATTTCGTGGATCTCTTTGCTAGTCTTATTTCTGTGGAATCTGAGAACAGATATTTCCTTTCCCTTTGAAGACTATAGGGCCAAAGGAAATATCCTCCAATAACAAAGAGAAAGAAGCTTTCTGAGAAATTTCTTTGTGTTCTGTGAAATCATCTCACAGAATTACAGCTTTTCCCTCAAGAAGCCTTTCGCTAAGACAGTTCTTGTGGAATTGGCAAAGTGATATTTGGAAGCCCATAGAGGGCTATGGTGTAAAAGGAAATATCCTCCGATTAAATCTGGAAAGAAGCTTTCTGAGAAACTGCTTAGTGTTCTTTTAATTCATCTCACAGAGTTACATCTGTATTTCGTGGATCTCTTTGCTAGCCTTATTTCTGTGGAATCTGAGAACAGATATTTCGGATCCCTTTGAAGACTATAGGGCCAAAGGAAATATCCTCCAATAACAAAGAGAAAGAAGCTTTCTGAGAAACTTCTTTGTGTTCTGTGAAATCATTTCACACAGTTACATCTTTCCCCTCAAGAAGCCTTTCGCTAAGTCAGTTCCTGTGGAATAGGCAAAGTGTTATTTGGAAGCCCATAGAGGGCTATGGTGAAAAAGGAAATATCCTCCGATGAAATCTGGAAAGAAGTTTTCTGAGAAACTGCTTAGTGTTCTCTTAATTCATCTCACTGAGTTACATCTGTATTTCGTGGATCTCTTTGCTAGCCTTATTTCTGTGGAGTCTGAGAACAGATATTTCATTTCTCTTTGAAGACTATAGGGCCAAAGGAAATATCCTCCGATAACAAAGAGAAAGAAGCTTTCTGAGAAACTTCTTTGTGTTCTGTGAAATCATCTTACAGAGTTACAGCTTTCCCCTCAAGAAGCCTTTCGCTAAGACAGTTCTTGTGGAATTGGCAAAGTGATATTTGGAAGCCCATAGAGGGCTATGGAGAAAAAGGAAATATCCTCCGATGAAATCTGGAAAGAAGCTTTCTGAGAAAATGCTTAGTCTTCTGTTAATTCATCTCACTGAGTTACAACTGTATTTCGTGCATCTCTTTGCTAGGCTTATTTCTGTGGAATCTGAGAACAGATATTTCCTTTCCCTTTGAAGACTATAGGGCCAAAGGAAATATCCTCCGATAACAAAGAGAAAGAAGCTTTCTGAGAAACTTCTTTGTGTTCTGTGAAATCATCTCACACAGTTACAGCTTTCCCCTCAAGCAGTCTTTCGCTAAGACAGTTCTTGTGGAATTGGCAAAGTGTTATTTGGAAACCCATAGAGGGCTATTGTGAAAAAGGAAATATCCTCCGATGAAATCTGGAAAGAAGCTTTCTGAGAAACTGCTTAGTCTTCTGTTAATTCATCTCACAGAGTTACGTCTGTATTTCGTGGATCTCTTTGCTAGCCTTATTTCTGTGGAATCTGAGAACAGATATTTCGGATCCCTTTGAAGACTATAGGGCCAAAGGAAATATCCTCCGATAACAAAGAGAAAGAAGCTTTCTGAGAAACTTCTTTGTGTTCTGTGAAATCATCTCACTGAGTTACAGCTTTCCCCTCAAGAAGCTTTTCGCTAAGACAGTTCTTTTGGAATTGGCAAAGTGATATTTGAAAGCCCATAGAGGGCTATGGTGAAAAAGGAAATATCCTCCGATGAAATTTGGAAAGAAGCTTTCTGAGAAACTGCTTAGTGTTCTGTTAAAACATCTCACAGAGTTACATCTGTATTTCGTGGATCTCTTTGCTAGCCTTATTTCTGTGGAATCTGAGAACAGATATTTCCTTTCCCATTAAAGACTATAGGTGCAAAGGAAATATCCTCCGATAACAAAGAGAAAGAAGCTTTCTGAGAAACTTCTTTGTGTTCTGTGAAATCATCTCACAGAGTTACAGCTTTCCCCTCAAGAAGCCTTTCGCTAAGACAGTTCTTGTGGTATTGGCAAAGTGATATTTGCAAGCTCATAGAGGGCTATGGAGAAAAAGGAAATATCCTCCGATGAAATCTGGAAAGAAGCTTTCTGAGAAAGTGCTTACTGTTCTGTTAATTCATCTCACAGAGTTACATCTGTATTTCGTGCATCTCTTTGCTAGTCTTATTTCTGTGGAATCTGAGAACAGATATTTCCTTTCCCTTTGAAGACTATAGGGCCAAAGGAAATATCCTCCGATAACCAAGAGAAAGAAGCTTTCTGAGAAACATCTCTCAGTACAGTGAAATCATCTCACAGAGTTACAGCTTTCGCCTCAAGAAGCCTTTCGCTAAGACAGTTCTTGTGGAATTGGCAAAGTGATATTTGGAAGCCCATAGAGGGCTATGGTGAAAAAGGAAATATCCTCCGATGAAATCTGGAAGGAAGCTTTCTGAGAAACTGCTTAGTGTTCCGTTAATGTATTTCACAGAGTTACATGTGTATTTCGTGGTTCTCCTTGCTACCCTTATTTCTGTGGAATGTGAGAACAGATATTTCGGATCCCTTTGAAGACTATGGGGCCAAAGGAAATAGTCTCCGATAACAAAGAGAAAGAAGCTTTCTGAGAAACTTCTTTGTGTTCTGTGAAATCATCTCACAGAGTTACAGTTTTCCCCTCAAGCAGTCTTTCGCTAAGACAGTTCTTGTGGAATTGGCAAAGTGTTATTTGGAACCCCATAGAGGGCTATGGTGAAAAAGGAAATATCCTCCGATGAAATCTGTAAAGAAGCTTTCTGAGAAACTGCTTAGTGTTCTGTTAATTCATCTCACAGAGTTACATCTGTATTTCGTGGATCTCTTTGCTAGCCTTATTTCTGTGGAATCTGAGAACAGATATTTCGGATCCCTTTGAACACTATAGGGCCAAAGGAAATATCCTCCGATAACAAAGAGAAAGAAGCTTTCTGAGAAACTTCTTTGTGTTCTCTGAAATCATTTCACACAGTTACAGCTTTCCCCTCAAGAAGCCTTTCGCTAAGACAGTTTTTGTGGAATTGGCAAAGTGATATTTGGAAGCCCATAGAGGGCTATGTTGAAAAAGGAAATATCCTCCGATGAAATCTGGAAAGAAGATGTCTGAGAAACTGCTTAGTGTTCTGCTAATTCATCTCACAGAGTTACATCTGTATTTCGTGGATCTCTTTGCTCGCCTTATTTCTGTGGAATCTGAGAACACATATTTCCTTTCCCTTTGAACACTATGGGGCCAAAGGAAATATCCTCCGATAACAAAGAGAAAGAAGCTTTCTGGGAAACTTCTTTGTGTTCTGTGAAATCATCTCACAGAGATACAGCTTTCCCCTCAAGAAGTCTTTCGCGAAGACAGTTCTTGTGGAATTGGCAAAGTGATATTTGCAAGCTCATAGAGGGCTATGGAGAAAAAGGAAATATCCTCCGATGAAATCTGGAAAGAAGCTTTCTGAGAAACTGCTTAGTGTTCTGTTAATTCATCTCACAGAGTTACATCTGTATTTCGTGGATCTCTTTGCTAGCCTTATTTCTGTGGAATCTGAGAAGAGATATTTCGGATCCCTTTGAAGACTATAGGGCCAAAGGAAATATCCCCCGATAAGAAAGAGAAAGAAGCATTCTGAGAAACTTCTTTGTGTTCTGTGAAAACATTTCACAGAGTTACAGCTTTCCCCTCAAGAAGCCTTTCGCTAAGACAGTTCTTGTGGAATAGGCAAAGTGATATTTGGCAGCCCATAGAGGGCTATGGTGAAAAAGGAAATATCCTCCGATAAAATCTGGAAAGAAGCTTTCTGAGAAAATGCTTAGTGTTCTGTTAATTCATCTCATAGAGTTACATCTGTATTTCTTGGATCTCTTTGCTAGCCTTATTTCTGTGGAATCTGAGAACAGATATTTCGGATCCCTTTGAAGACTATAGGGCCAAAGGAAATATCCTCCGATAACAAAGAGAAAGAAGCTTTCTGAGAAACTTCTTTGTGTTCTGTGAAATCATCTCACAGAGTTACAGCTTTCCCCTCAAGAAACCTTTCACTAAGACAGTTCTTGTGGAATTGGCAAAGTGATATTTGCAACTTCATAGAGGGCTATGGTGAAAAAGGAAATATCCTCCGATGAAATCTGGAAAGAAGCTTTCTGAGAAACTGCTTAGTGTTCTGTTAATTCATCTCACAGAGTTACATCTGTATTTCGTGGATCTCTTTGCTAGCCTTATTTCTGTGGAATCTGAGAACAGATATTTCCTTTCCCTTTGAAGACTATAGGGCCAAAGGAAATATCCTCCAATAACAAAGAGAAAGAAGCTTTCTGAGAAACTTCTGTGTGTTCTGTGAAATCATCTCACAGAATTACAGCTTTTCCCTCAAGAAGCCTTTCGCTAAGACAGTTCTTGTGGAATTGGCAAAGTGATATTTGGAAGCCCATAGAGGGCTATGGTGTAAAAGGAAATATCCTCCGATTAAATCTGGAAAGAAGCTTTCTGAGAAACTGCTTAGTGTTCTTTTAATTCATCTCACAGAGTTACATCTGTATTTCGTGGATCTCTTTGCTAGCCTTATTTCTGTGAAATCTGAGAACAGATATTTCGGATCCCTTTGAAGACTATAGGGCCAAAGGAAATATCCTCCGATAACAAAGAGAAAGAAGCTTTCTGAGAAACTTCTTTGTGTTCTGTGAAATCATTTCACACAGTTACAGCTTTCCCCTCAAGAAGCCTTTCGCTAAGTCAGTTCCTGTGGAATAGGCAAAGTGTTATTTGGAAGCCCATAGAGGGCTATGGTGAAAAAGGAAATATCCTCCGATGAAATCTGGAAAGAAGTTTTCTGAGAAACTGCTTAGTGTTCTCTTAATTCATCTCACTGAGTTACATCTGTATTTCGTGGATCTCTTTGCTAGCCTTATTTCTGTGGAGTCTGAGAACAGATATTTCATTTCTCTTTGAAGACTATAGGGCCAAAGGAAATATCCTCCGATAACAAAGAGAAAGAAGCTTTCTGAGAAACTTCTTTGTGTTCTGTGAAATCATCTTACAGAGTTACAGCTTTCCCCTCAAGAAGCCTTTCGCTAAGACAGTTCTTGTGGAATTGGCAAAGTGATATTTGGAAGCCCATAGAGGGCTATGGAGAAAAAGGAAATATCCTCCGATGAAATCTGGAAAGAAGCTTTCTGAGAAAATGCTTAGTCTTCTGTTAATTTATCTCACTGAGTTACAACTGTATTTCGTGCATCTCTTTGCTAGGCTTATTTCTGTGGAATCTGAGAACAGATATTTCCTTTCCCTTTGAAGACTATAGGGCCAAAGGAAATATCCTCCGATAACAAAGAGAAAGAAGCTTTCTGAGAAACTTCTTTGTGTTCTGTGAAATCATCTCACACAGTTACAGCTTTCCCCTCAAGCAGTCTTTCGCTAAGACAGTTCTTGTGGAATTGGCAAAGTGTTATTTGGAAACCCATAGAGGGCTATTGTGAAAAAGGAAATATCCTCCGATGAAATCTGGAAAGAAGCTTCCTGAGAAACTGCTTAGTGTTCTGTTAATTCATCTCACAGAGTTACGTCTGTATTTCGTGGATCTCTTTGCTAGGCTTACTTCTGTGGAATCTGAGAACAGATATTTCGGATCCCTTTGAAGACTATAGGGCCAAAGGAAATATCCTCCGATAACAAAGAGAAAGAAGCTTTCTGAGAAACTTCTTTGTGTTCTGTGAAATCATCTCACTGAGTTACAGCTTTCCCCTCAAGAAGCTTTTCGCTAAGACAGTTCTTTTGGAATTGGCAAAGTGATATTTGGAAGCCCATAGAGGGCTATGGTGAAAAAGGAAATATCCTCCGATGAAATTTGGAAAGAAGCTTTCTGAGAAACTGCTTAGTGTTC
This sequence comes from Macaca nemestrina, assembly GCF_043159975.1. Lineage (NCBI taxonomy): Eukaryota > Metazoa > Chordata > Mammalia > Primates > Cercopithecidae > Macaca > Macaca nemestrina. Next base: position 27,079,736 of record NC_092141.1, on the reverse strand, counting down.
TGTTAAAACATCTCACAGAGTTACATCTGTATTTCGTGGATCTCTTTGCTAGCCTTATTTCTGTGGAATCTGAGAACAGATATTTCCTTTCCCATTGAAGACTATAGGTCCAAAGGAAATATCCTCCGATAACAAAGAGAAAGAAGCTTTATGAGAAACTTCTTTGTGTTCCGTGAAATCATCTCACAGAGTTACAGCTTTCGCCTCAAGAAGCCTTTCGCTAAGACAGTTCTTGTGGAATTGGCAAAGTGATATTTGGAAGCCCATAGAGGGCTATGGTGAAAAAGGAAATATCCTCCGATGAAATCTGGAAAGAAGCTTTCTGAGAAACTGCTTAGTGTTCCGTTAATGTATTTCACAGAGTTACATGTGTATTTCGTGGTTCTCCTTGCTACCCTTATTTCTGTGGAATGTGAGAACAGATATTTCGGATCCCTTTGAAGACTATGGGGCCAAAGGAAATAGTCTCCGATAACAAAGAGAAAGAAGCTTTCTGAGAAACTTCTTTGTGTTCTGTGAAATCATCTCACAGAGTTACAGCTTTCCCCTCAAGCAGTCTTTCGCTAAGACAGTTCTTGTGGAATTGGCAAAGTGTTATTTGGAACCCCATAGAGGGCTATGGTGAAAAAGGAAATATCCTCCGATGAAATCTGTAAAGAAGCTTTCTGAGAAACTGCTTAGTGTTCTGTTAATTCATCTCACAGAGTTACATCTGTATTTCGTGGATCTCTTTGCTAGCCTTATTTCTGTGGAATCTGAGAACAGATATTTCGGATCCCTTTGAAGACTATAGGGCCAAAGGAAATATCCTCCGATAACAAAGAGAAAGAAGCTTTCTGAGAAACTTCTTTGTGTTCTGTGAAATCATCTCACAGAGTTACAGCTTTCCCCTCAAGAAACCTTTCACTAAGACAGTTCTTGTGGAATTGGCAAAGTGATATTTGCAACTTCATAGAGGGCTATGGTGAAAAAGGAAATATCCTCCGATGAAATCTGGAAAGAAGCTTTCTGAGAAACTGCTTAGTGTTCTGTTAATTCATCTCACAGAGTTACATCTGTATTTCGTGGATCTCTTTGCTAGCCTTATTTCTGTGGAATCTGAGAACAGATATTTCCTTTCCCTTTGAAGACTATAGGGCCAAAGGAAATATCCTCCAATAACAAAGAGAAAGAAGCTTTCTGAGAAACTTCTGTGTGTTCTGTGAAATCATCTCACAGAATTACAGCTTTTCCCTCAAGAAGCCTTTCGCTAAGACAGTTCTTGTGGAATTGGCAAAGTGATATTTGGAAGCCCATAGAGGGCTATGGTGTAAAAGGAAATATCCTCCGATTAAATCTGGAAAGAAGCTTTCTGAGAAACTGCTTAGTGTTCTTTTAATTCATCTCACAGAGTTACATCTGTATTTCGTGGATCTCTTTGCTAGCCTTATTTCTGTGAAATCTGAGAACAGATATTTCGGATCCCTTTGAAGACTATAGGGCCAAAGGAAATATCCTCCGATAACAAAGAGAAAGAAGCTTTCTGAGAAACTTCTTTGTGTTCTGTGAAATCATTTCACACAGTTACAGCTTTCCCCTCAAGAAGCCTTTCGCTAAGTCAGTTCCTGTGGAATAGGCAAAGTGTTATTTGGAAGCCCATAGAGGGCTATGGTGAAAAAGGAAATATCCTCCGATGAAATCTGGAAAGAAGTTTTCTGAGAAACTGCTTAGTGTTCTCTTAATTCATCTCACTGAGTTACATCTGTATTTCGTGGATCTCTTTGCTAGCCTTATTTCTGTGGAGTCTGAGAACAGATATTTCATTTCTCTTTGAAGACTATAGGGCCAAAGGAAATATCCTCCGATAACAAAGAGAAAGAAGCTTTCTGAGAAACTTCTTTGTGTTCTGTGAAATCATCTTACAGAGTTACAGCTTTCCCCTCAAGAAGCCTTTCGCTAAGACAGTTCTTGTGGAATTGGCAAAGTGATATTTGGAAGCCCATAGAGGGCTATGGAGAAAAAGGAAATATCCTCCGATGAAATCTGGAAAGAAGCTTTCTGAGAAAATGCTTAGTCTTCTGTTAATTTATCTCACTGAGTTACAACTGTATTTCGTGCATCTCTTTGCTAGGCTTATTTCTGTGGAATCTGAGAACAGATATTTCCTTTCCCTTTGAAGACTATAGGGCCAAAGGAAATATCCTCCGATAACAAAGAGAAAGAAGCTTTCTGAGAAACTTCTTTGTGTTCTGTGAAATCATCTCACACAGTTACAGCTTTCCCCTCAAGCAGTCTTTCGCTAAGACAGTTCTTGTGGAATTGGCAAAGTGTTATTTGGAAACCCATAGAGGGCTATTGTGAAAAAGGAAATATCCTCCGATGAAATCTGGAAAGAAGCTTCCTGAGAAACTGCTTAGTGTTCTGTTAATTCATCTCACAGAGTTACGTCTGTATTTCGTGGATCTCTTTGCTAGCCTTATTTCTGTGGAATCTGAGAACAGATATTTCGGATCCCTTTGAAGTCTATAGGGCCAAAGGAAATATCCTCCGATAACAAAGAGAAAGACGCTTTCTGAGAAACTTCTTTGTGTTCTGTGAAATCATCTCACAGAGTTACAGCTTTCCACTCCAGAAGCCTTTCGCTAAGACAGTTCTTCTGGAATTGGCAAAGTGATATTTGGAAGCCCATAGAGGGCTACGGTGAAAAAAGAAATATCCTCAGATGAAATCTGGAAAGAACCTTCTGAGAAACTGCTTAGTGTTCTGTTAATTCATCTCACAGAGTTACATCTGTATTTCGTGGATCTCTTTGCTAGCCTTATTTCTGTGGAATCTGAGAACAGATATTTCCTTTCCCTTGGAAGACTATAGGGCCAAAGGAAATATCCTCCGATAACAAAGAGAAAGAAGCTTTCTGAGAAACTTCTTTATGTTCTGTGAAATCATCTCACAGAGTTACAGCTTTCACCTCAAGAAGCCTTTCGCTAAGACAGTTCTTGTGGAATTGGCAAAGTGATATTTTGAAGCCCATAGAGGGCTATGGTGAAAAAGGAAATATCCTCCGATGAAATCTGGAAAGAAGCTTTCTGAGAAAATGCTTAGTCTTCTGTTAATTCATCTCACAGAGTTACATCTGTATTTCGTGGATCTCTTTGCTAGGCTTACTTCTGTGGAATCTGAGAACAGATATTTCGGATCCCTTTGAAGACTATAGGGCCAAAGGAAATATCCTCCGATAACAAAGAGAAAGAAGCTTTCTGAGAAACTTCTTTGTGTTCTGTGAAATCATCTCACTGAGTTACAGCTTTCCCCTCAAGAAGCTTTTCGCTAAGACAGTTCTTTTGGAATTGGCAAAGTGATATTTGGAAGCCCATAGAGGGCTATGGTGAAAAAGGAAATATCCTCCGATGAAATTTGGAAAGAAGCTTTCTGAGAAACTGCTTAGTGTTCTGTTAAAACATCTCACAGAGTTACATCTGTATTTCGTGGATCTCTTTGCTAGCCTTATTTCTGTGGAATCTGAGAACAGATATTTCCTTTCCCATTGAAGACTATAGGTCCAAAGGAAATATCCTCCGATAACAAAGAGAAAGAAGCTTTATGAGAAACTTCTTTGTGTTCCGTGAAATCATCTCACAGAGTTACAGCTTTCGCCTCAAGAAGCCTTTCGCTAAGACAGTTCTTGTGGAATTGGCAAAGTGATATTTGGAAGCCCATAGAGGGCTATGGTGAAAAAGGAAATATCCTCCGATGAAATCTGGAAAGAAGCTTTCTGAGAAACTGCTTAGTGTTCCGTTAATGTATTTCACAGAGTTACATGTGTATTTCGTGGTTCTCCTTGCTACCCTTATTTCTGTGGAATGTGAGAACAGATATTTCGGATCCCTTTGAAGACTATGGGGCCAAAGGAAATAGTCTCCGATAACAAAGAGAAAGAAGCTTTCTGAGAAACTTCTTTGTATTCTGTGAAATCATCTCACAGAGTTACAGCTTTCCCCTCAAGCAGTCTTTCGCTAAGACAGTTCTTGTGGAATTGGCAAAGTGTTATTTGGAACCCCATAGAGGGCTATGGTGAAAAAGGAAATATCCTCCGATGAAATCTGTAAAGAAGCTTTCTGAGAAACTGCTTAGTGTTCTGTTAATTCATCTCACAGAGTTACATCTGTATTTCGTGGATCTCTTTGCTAGCCTTATTTCTGTGGAATCTGAGAACAGATATTTCGGATCCCTTTGAAGACTATAGGGCCAAAGGAAATATCCTCCGATAACAAAGAGAAAGAAGCTTTCTGAGAAACTTCTTTGTGTTCTGTGAAATCATTTCACACAGTTACAGCTTTCCCCTCAAGAAGTCTTTCGCTAAGACAGTTTTTGTGGAATTGGCAAAGTGATATTTGGAAGCCCATAGAGGGCTATGTTGAAAAAGGAAATATCCTCCGATGAAATCTGGAAAGAAGATGTCTGAGAAACTGCTTAGTGTTCTGCTAATTCATCTCACAGAGTTACATCTGTATTTCGTGGATCTCTTTGCTCGCCTTATTTCTGTGGGATCTGAGAACACATATTTCCTTTCCCTTTGAACACTATGGGGCCAAAGGAAATATCCTCCGATAACAAAGAGAAAGAAGCTTTCTGGGAAACTTCTTTGTGTTCTGTGAAATCATCTCACAGAGATACAGCTTTCCCCTCAAGAAGCCTTTCGCGAAGACAGTTCTTGTGGAATTGGCAAAGTGATATTTGCAAGCTCATAGAGGGCTATGGAGAAAAAGGAAATATACTCCGATGAAATCTGGAAAGAAGCTTTCTGAGAAACTGCTTAGTGTTCTGTTAATTCATCTCACAGAGTTACATCTGTATTTCGTGGATCTCTTTGCTAGCCTTATTTCTGTGGAATCTGAGAAGAGATATTTCGGATCCCTTTGAAGACTATAGGGCCAAAGGAAATATCCCCCGATAAGAAAGAGAAAGAAGCATTCTGAGAAACTTCTTTGTGTTCTGTGAAAACATTTCACAGAGTTACAGCTTTCCCCTCAAGAAGCCTTTCGCTAAGACAGTTCTTGTGGAATAGGCAAAGTGATATTTGGCAGCCCATAGAGGGCTATGGTGAAAAAGGAAATATCCTCCGATGAAATCTGGAAAGAAGCTTTCTGAGAAAATGCTTAGTGTTCTGTTAATTCATCTCATAGAGTTACATCTGTATTTCGTGGATCTCTTTGCTAGCCTTATTTCTGTGGAATCTGAGAACAGATATTTCGGATCCCTTTGAAGACTATAGGGCCAAAGGAAATATCCTCCGATAACAAAGAGAAAGAAGCTTTCTGAGAAACTTCTTTGTGTTCTGTGAAATCATCTCACAGAGTTACAGCTTTCCCCTCAAGAAACCTTTCACTAAGACAGTTCTTGTGGAATTGGCAAAGTGATATTTGCAACTTCATAGAGGGCTATGGTGAAAAAGGAAATATCCTCCGATGAAATCTGGAAAGAAGCTTTCTGAGAAACTGCTTAGTGTTCTGTTAATTCATCTCACAGAGTTACATCTGTATTTCGTGGATCTCTTTGCTAGCCTTATTTCTGTGGAATCTGAGAACAGATATTTCCTTTCCCTTTGAAGACTATAGGGCCAAAGGAAATATCCTAAAATAACAAAGAGAAAGAAGCTTTCTGAGAAACTTCTTTGTGTTCTGTGAAATCATCTCAGAGAATTACAGCTTTTCCCTCAAGAAGCCTTTCGCTAAGACAGTTCTTGTGGAATTGGCCAAGTGATATTTGGAAGCCCATAGAGGGCTATGGTGTAAAAGGAAATATCCTCCGATTAAATCTGGAAAGAAGCTTTCTGAGAAACTGCTTAGTGTTCTTTTAATTCATCTCACAGAGTTACATCTGTATTTCGTGGATCTCTTTGCTAGCCTTATTTCTGTGGAATCTGAGAACAGATATTTCGGATCCCTTTGAAGACTATAGGGCCAAAGGAAATATCCTCCGATAACAAAGAGAAAGAAGCTTTCTGAGAAACTTCTTTGTGTTCTGTGAAATCATCTTACAGAGTTACAGCTTTCCCCTCAAGAAGCCTTTCGCTAAGACAGTTCTTGTGGAATTGGCAAAGTGATATTTGGAAGCCCATAGAGGGCTATGGAGAAAAAGGAAATATCCTCCGATGAAATCTGGAAAGAAGCTTTCTGAGAAAATGCTTAGTCTTCTGTTAATTCATCTCACTGAGTTACAACTGTATTTCGTGCATCTCTTTGATAGGCCTATTTCTGTGGAATCTGAGAACAGATATTTTCTTTCCCTTTGAAGATTATAGGGCCAAAGGAAATATCCTCCGATAACAAAGAGAAAGAAGCTTTCTGAGAAACTTCTTTGTGTTCTGTGAAATCACCTCACACAGTTACAGCTTTCCCCTCAAGCAGTCTTTCGCTAAGACAGTTCTTGTGGAATTGGCAAAGTGTTATTTGTAAACCCATAGAGGGCTATTGTGAAAAAGGAAATATCCTCCGATGAAATCTGGAAAGAAGCTTTCTGAGAAACTGCTTAGTGTTCTGTTAATTCATCTCACAGAGTTACATCTGTATTTCGTGGATCTCTTTTCTAGCCTTATTTCTGTGGAATCTGAGAACAGATATTTCGGATCCCTTTGAAGTCTGTAGGGCCAAAGGAAATATCCTCCGATAACAAAGAGAAAGACGCTTTCTGAGAAACTTCTTTGTGTTCTGTGAAATCATCTCACAGAGTTACAGCTTTCCACTCCAGAAGCCTTTCGCTAAGACAGTTCTTCTGGAATTGGCAAAGTGATATTTGGAAGCCCATAGAGGGCTACGGTGAAAAAAGAAATATCCTCAGATGAAATCTGGAAAGAACCTTCTGAGAAACTGCTTAGTGTTCTGTTAATTCATCTCACAGAGTTACATCTGTATTTCGTGGATCTCTTTGCTAGCCTTATTTCTCTGGAATCTGAGAACAGATATTTCCTTTCCCTTGGAAGACTATAGGGCCAAAGGAAATATCCTCCGATAACAAAGAGAAAGAAGCTTTATGAGAAACTTCTTTATGTTCTGTGAAATCATCTCACAGAGTTACAGCTTTCACCTCAAGAAGCCTTTCGCTAAGACAGTTCTTGTGGAATTGGCAAAGTGATATTTTGAAGCCCATAGAGGGCTATGGTGAAAAAGGAAATATCCTCCGATGAAATCTGGAAAGAAGCTTTCTGAGAAAATGCTTAGTCTTCTGTTAATTCATCTCACAGAGTTACATCTGTATTTCGTGGATCTCTTTGCTAGGCTTACTTCTGTGGAATCTGAGAACACATATTTCGGATCCCTTTGAAGACTATAGGGCCAAAGGAAATATCCTCCGATAACAAAGAGAAAGAAGCTTTCTGAGAAACTTCTTTGTGTTCTGTGAAATCATCTCACTGAGTTACAGCTTTCCCCTCAAGAAGCTTTTCGCTAAGACAGTTCTTTTGGAATTGGCAAAGTGATATTTGGAAGCCCATAGAGGGCTATGGTGAAAAAGGAAATATCCTCCGATGAAATATGGAAAGAAGCTTTCTGAGAAACTGCTTAGTGTTCTGTTAAAACATCTCACAGAGTTACATCTGTATTTCGTGGATCTCTTTGCTAGCCTTATTTCTGTGGAATCTGAGAACAGATATTTCCTTTCCCATTGAAGACTATAGGTCCAAAGGAAATATCCTCCGATAACAAAGAGAAAGAAGCTTTCTGAGAAACTTCTTTGTGTTCTGTGAAATCATCTCACAGAGTTACAGCTTTCCCCTCAAGAAGCCTTTCGCTAAGACAGTTCTTGTGGTATTGGCAAAGTGATATTTGCAAGCTCATAGAGGGCTATGGAGAAAAAGGAAATATCCTCCGATGAAATCTGGAAAGAAGCTTTCTGAGAAACTGCTTAGTGTTCCGTTAATGTATTTCACAGAGTTACATGTGTATTTCGTGGTTCTCCTTGCTACCCTTATTTCTGTGGAATGTGAGAACAGATATTTCGGATCCCTTTGAAGACTATGGGGCCAAAGGAAATAGTCTCCGATAACAAAGAGAAAGAAGCTTTCTGAGAAACTTCTTTGTGTTCTGTGAAATCATCTTACAGAGTTACAGCTTTCCCCTCAAGAAGCCTTTCGCTAAGACAGTTCTTTTGGAATTGGCAAAGTGATATTTGGAAGCCCATAGAGGGCTATGGAGAAAAAGGAAATATCCTCCGATGAAATCTGGAAAGAAGTTTTCTGAGAAAATGCTTAGTCTTCTGTTAATTCATCTCACTGAGTTACAACTGTATTTCGTGCATATCTTTGCTAGGCTTATTTCTGTGGAATCTGAGAACAGATATTTCCTTTCCCTTTGAAGATTATAGGGCCAAAGGAAATATCCTCCGATAACAAAGAGAAAGAAGCTTTCTGAGAAACTTCTTTGTGTTCTGTGAAATCATCTCACACAGTTACAGCTTTCCCCTCAAGCAGTCTTTCGCTAAGACAGTTCTTGTGGAATTGGCAAAGTGTTATTTGGAAACCCATAGAGGGCTATTGTGAAAAAGGAAATATCCTCCGATGAAATCTGGAAAGAAGCTTTCTGAGAAACTGCTTAGTGTTCTGTTAATTCATCTCACAGAGTTACATCTGTATTTCGTGGATCTCTTTGCTAGCCTTATTTCTGTGGAATCTGAGAACAGATATTTGGATCCCTTTGAAGTCTATAGGGCCAAAGGAAATATCCTCCGATAACAAAGAGAAAGACGCTTTCTGAGAAACTTCTTTGTGTTCTGTGAAATCATCTCACAGAGTTACAGCTTTCCACTCCAGAAGCCTTTCGCTAAGACAGTTCTTCTGGAATTGGCAAAGTGATATTTGGAATCCCATAGAGGGCTACGGTGAAAAAAGAAATATCCTCAGATGAAATCTGGAAAGAACCTTCTGAGAAACTGCTTAGTGTTCTGTTAATTCATCTCACAGAGTTACATCTGTATTTCGTGGATCTCTTTGCTAGCCTTATTTCTGTGGAATCTGAGAATAGATATTTCCTTTCCCTTGGAAGACTATAGGGCCAAAGGAAATATCCTCCGATAACAAAGAGAAAGAAGCTTTCTGAGAAACTTCTTTGTGTTTTGTGAAATCATCTCACTGAGTTACAGCTTTCCCCTCAAGAAGCTTTTCGCTAAGACTGTTCTTTTGGAATTGGCAAAGTGATATATGGAAGCCCATAGAGGGCTATGGTGAAAAAGGAAATATCCTCCGATGAAATTTGGAAAGAAGTTTTCTGAGAAAATGCTTAGTGTTCTGTTAATTCATCTCACTGAGTTACATCTGTATTTCGTGGATGTCATTGCTAGCCTTATTTCTGTGGAGTCTGAGAACAGATATTTCCTTTCCCTTTGAAGACTATAGGGCCAAAGGAAATATCCTCCGATAACAAAGAGAAAGAAGCTTTCTGAGAAACTTCTTTGTGTTCTGTGAAATCATCTCACACAGTTACAGCTTTCCCCTCAAGCAGTCTTTCGCTAAGACAGTTCTTGTGGAATTGGCAAAGTGTTATTTGGAAACCCATAGAGGGCTATTGTGAAAAAGGAAATATCCTCCGATGAAATCTGGAAAGAAGCTTTCTGAGAAACTGCTTAGTCTTCTGTTAATTCATCTCACAGAGTTACGTCTGTATTTCGTGGATCTCTTTGCTAGCCTTATTTCTGTGGAATCTGAGAACAGATATTTCGGATCCCTTTGAAGACTATAGGGCCAAAGGAAATATCCTCCGATAACAAAGAGAAAGAAGCTTTCTGAGAAACTTCTTTGTGTTCTGTGAAATCATCTCACTGAGTTACAGCTTTCCCCTCAAGAAGCTTTTCGCTAAGACAGTTCTTTTGGAATTGGCAAAGTGATATTTGAAAGCCCATAGAGGGCTATGGTGAAAAAGGAAATATCCTCCGATGAAATTTGGAAAGAAGCTTTCTGAGAAACTGCTTAGTGTTCTGTTAAAACATCTCACAGAGTTACATCTGTATTTCGTGGATCTCTTTGCTAGCCTTATTTCTGTGGAATCTGAGAACAGATATTTCCTTTCCCATTAAAGACTATAGGTGCAAAGGAAATATCCTCCGATAACAAAGAGAAAGAAGCTTTCTGAGAAACTTCTTTGTGTTCTGTGAAATCATCTCACAGAGTTACAGCTTTCCCCTCAAGAAGCCTTTCGCTAAGACAGTTCTTGTGGTATTGGCAAAGTGATATTTGCAAGCTCATAGAGGGCTATGGAGAAAAAGGAAATATCCTCCGATGAAATCTGGAAAGAAGCTTTCTGAGAAAGTGCTTACTGTTCTGTTAATTCATCTCACAGAGTTACATCTGTATTTCGTGCATCTCTTTGCTAGTCTTATTTCTGTGGAATCTGAGAACAGATATTTCCTTTCCCTTTGAAGACTATAGGGCCAAAGGAAATATCCTCCGATAACCAAGAGAAAGAAGCTTTCTGAGAAACATCTCTCAGTACAGTGAAATCATCTCACAGAGTTACAGCTTTCGCCTCAAGAAGCCTTTCGCTAAGACAGTTCTTGTGGAATTGGCAAAGTGATATTTGGAAGCCCATAGAGGGCTATGGTGAAAAAGGAAATATCCTCCGATGAAATCTGGAAGGAAGCTTTCTGAGAAACTGCTTAGTGTTCCGTTAATGTATTTCACAGAGTTACATGTGTATTTCGTGGTTCTCCTTGCTAACCTTATTTCTGTGGAATGTGAGAACAGATATTTCGGATCCCTTTGAAGACTATGGGGCCAAAGGAAATAGTCTCCGATAACAAAGAGAAAGAAGCTTTCTGGGAAACTTCTTTGTGTTCTGTGAAATCATCTCACAGAGATACAGCTTTCCCCTCAAGAAGCCTTTCGCGAAGACAGTTCTTGTGGAATTGGCAAAGTGATATTTGCAAGCTCCTAGAGGGCTATGGAGAAAAAGGAAATATCCTCCGATGGAATCTGGAAAGAAGCTTTCTGAGAAACTGCTTAGTGTTCTGTTAATTCATCTCACAGAGTTACATCTGTATTTCGTGGATCTCTTTGCTAGCCTTATTTCTGTGGAATCTGAGAAGAGATATTTCGGATCCCTTTGAAGACTATAGGGCCAAAGGAAATATCCCCCGATAAGAAAGAGAAAGAAGCATTCTGAGAAACTTCTTTGTGTTCTGTGAAAACATTTCACAGAGTTACAGCTTTCCCCTCAAGAAGCCTTTCGCTAAGACAGTTCTTGTGGAATAGGCAAAGTGATATTTGGCAGCCCATAGAGGGCTATGGTGAAAAAGGAAATATCCTCCGATGAAATCTGGAAAGAAGCTTTCTGAGAAAATGCTTAGTGTTCTGTTAATTCATCTCATAGAGTTACATCTGTATTTCGTGGATCTCTTTGCTAGCCTTATTTCTGTGGAATCTGAGAACAGATATTTCGGATCCCTTTGAAGACTATAGGGCCAAAGGAAATATCCTCCGATAACAAAGAGAAAGAAGCTTTCTGAGAAACTTCTTTGTGTTCTGTGAAATCATCTCACAGAGTTACAGCTTTCCCCTCAAGAAACCTTTCACTAAGACAGTTCTTGTGGAATTGGCAAAGTGATATTTGCAACTTCATAGAGGGCTATGGTGAAAAAGGAAATATCCTCCGATGAAATCTGGAAAGAAGCTTTCTGAGAAACTGCTTAGTGTTCTGTTAATTCATCTCACAGAGTTACATCTGTATTTCGTGGATCTCTTTGCTAGTCTTATTTCTGTGGAATCTGAGAACAGATATTTCCTTTCCCTTTGAAGACTATAGGGCCAAAGGAAATATCCTCCAATAACAAAGAGAAAGAAGCTTTCTGAGAAATTTCTTTGTGTTCTGTGAAATCATCTCACAGAATTACAGCTTTTCCCTCAAGAAGCCTTTCGCTAAGACAGTTCTTGTGGAATTGGCAAAGTGATATTTGGAAGCCCATAGAGGGCTATGGTGTAAAAGGAAATATCCTCCGATTAAATCTGGAAAGAAGCTTTCTGAGAAACTGCTTAGTGTTCTTTTAATTCATCTCACAGAGTTACATCTGTATTTCGTGGATCTCTTTGCTAGCCTTATTTCTGTGGAATCTGAGAACAGATATTTCGGATCCCTTTGAAGACTATAGGGCCAAAGGAAATATCCTCCAATAACAAAGAGAAAGAAGCTTTCTGAGAAACTTCTTTGTGTTCTGTGAAATCATTTCACACAGTTACATCTTTCCCCTCAAGAAGCCTTTCGCTAAGTCAGTTCCTGTGGAATAGGCAAAGTGTTATTTGGAAGCCCATAGAGGGCTATGGTGAAAAAGGAAATATCCTCCGATGAAATCTGGAAAGAAGTTTTCTGAGAAACTGCTTAGTGTTCTCTTAATTCATCTCACTGAGTTACATCTGTATTTCGTGGATCTCTTTGCTAGCCTTATTTCTGTGGAGTCTGAGAACAGATATTTCATTTCTCTTTGAAGACTATAGGGCCAAAGGAAATATCCTCCGATAACAAAGAGAAAGAAGCTTTCTGAGAAACTTCTTTGTGTTCTGTGAAATCATCTTACAGAGTTACAGCTTTCCCCTCAAGAAGCCTTTCGCTAAGACAGTTCTTGTGGAATTGGCAAAGTGATATTTGGAAGCCCATAGAGGGCTATGGAGAAAAAGGAAATATCCTCCGATGAAATCTGGAAAGAAGCTTTCTGAGAAAATGCTTAGTCTTCTGTTAATTCATCTCACTGAGTTACAACTGTATTTCGTGCATCTCTTTGCTAGGCTTATTTCTGTGGAATCTGAGAACAGATATTTCCTTTCCCTTTGAAGACTATAGGGCCAAAGGAAATATCCTCCGATAACAAAGAGAAAGAAGCTTTCTGAGAAACTTCTTTGTGTTCTGTGAAATCATCTCACACAGTTACAGCTTTCCCCTCAAGCAGTCTTTCGCTAAGACAGTTCTTGTGGAATTGGCAAAGTGTTATTTGGAAACCCATAGAGGGCTATTGTGAAAAAGGAAATATCCTCCGATGAAATCTGGAAAGAAGCTTTCTGAGAAACTGCTTAGTCTTCTGTTAATTCATCTCACAGAGTTACGTCTGTATTTCGTGGATCTCTTTGCTAGCCTTATTTCTGTGGAATCTGAGAATAGATATTTCGGATCCCTTTGAAGACTATAGGGCCAAAGGAAATATCCTCCGATAACAAAGAGAAAGAAGCTTTCTGAGAAACTTCTTTGTGTTCTGTGAAATCATCTCACTGAGTTACAGCTTTCCCCTCAAGAAGCTTTTCGCTAAGACAGTTCTTTTGGAATTGGCAAAGTGATATTTGAAAGCCCATAGAGGGCTATGGTGAAAAAGGAAATATCCTCCGATGAAATTTGGAAAGAAGCTTTCTGAGAAACTGCTTAGTGTTCTGTTAAAACATCTCACAGAGTTACATCTGTATTTCGTGGATCTCTTTGCTAGCCTTATTTCTGTGGAATCTGAGAACAGATATTTCCTTTCCCATTAAAGACTATAGGTGCAAAGGAAATATCCTCCGATAACAAAGAGAAAGAAGCTTTCTGAGAAACTTCTTTGTGTTCTGTGAAATCATCTCACAGAGTTACAGCTTTCCCCTCAAGAAGCCTTTCGCTAAGACAGTTCTTGTGGTATTGGCAAAGTGATATTTGCAAGCTCATAGAGGGCTATGGAGAAAAAGGAAATATCCTCCGATGAAATCTGGAAAGAAGCTTTCTGAGAAAGTGCTTACTGTTCTGTTAATTCATCTCACAGAGTTACATCTGTATTTCGTGCATCTCTTTGCTAGTCTTATTTCTGTGGAATCTGAGAACAGATATTTCCTTTCCCTTTGAAGACTATAGGGCCAAAGGAAATATCCTCCGATAACCAAGAGAAAGAAGCTTTCTGAGAAACATCTCTCAGTACAGTGAAATCATCTCACAGAGTTACAGCTTTCGCCTCAAGAAGCCTTTCGCTAAGACAGTTCTTGTGGAATTGGCAAAGTGATATTTGGAAGCCCATAGAGGGCTATGGTGAAAAAGGAAATATCCTCCGATGAAATCTGGAAGGAAGCTTTCTGAGAAACTGCTTAGTGTTCCGTTAATGTATTTCACAGAGTTACATGTGTATTTCGTGGTTCTCCTTGCTACCCTTATTTCTGTGGAATGTGAGAACAGATATTTCGGATCCCTTTGAAGACTATGGGGCCAAAGGAAATAGTCTCCGATAACAAAGAGAAAGAAGCTTTCTGAGAAACTTCTTTGTGTTCTGTGAAATCATCTCACAGAGTTACAGTTTTCCCCTCAAGCAGTCTTTCGCTAAGACAGTTCTTGTGGAATTGGCAAAGTGTTATTTGGAACCCCATAGAGGGCTATGGTGAAAAAGGAAATATCCTCCGATGAAATCTGTAAAGAAGCTTTCTGAGAAACTGCTTAGTGTTCTGTTAATTCATCTCACAGAGTTACATCTGTATTTCGTGGATCTCTTTGCTAGCCTTATTTCTGTGGAATCTGAGAACAGATATTTCGGATCCCTTTGAACACTATAGGGCCAAAGGAAATATCCTCCGATAACAAAGAGAAAGAAGCTTTCTGAGAAACTTCTTTGTGTTCTCTGAAATCATTTCACACAGTTACAGCTTTCCCCTCAAGAAGCCTTTCGCTAAGACAGTTTTTGTGGAATTGGCAAAGTGATATTTGGAAGCCCATAGAGGGCTATGTTGAAAAAGGAAATATCCTCCGATGAAATCTGGAAAGAAGATGTCTGAGAAACTGCTTAGTGTTCTGCTAATTCATCTCACAGAGTTACATCTGTATTTCGTGGATCTCTTTGCTCGCCTTATTTCTGTGGAATCTGAGAACACATATTTCCTTTCCCTTTGAACACTATGGGGCCAAAGGAAATATCCTCCGATAACAAAGAGAAAGAAGCTTTCTGGGAAACTTCTTTGTGTTCTGTGAAATCATCTCACAGAGATACAGCTTTCCCCTCAAGAAGTCTTTCGCGAAGACAGTTCTTGTGGAATTGGCAAAGTGATATTTGCAAGCTCATAGAGGGCTATGGAGAAAAAGGAAATATCCTCCGATGAAATCTGGAAAGAAGCTTTCTGAGAAACTGCTTAGTGTTCTGTTAATTCATCTCACAGAGTTACATCTGTATTTCGTGGATCTCTTTGCTAGCCTTATTTCTGTGGAATCTGAGAAGAGATATTTCGGATCCCTTTGAAGACTATAGGGCCAAAGGAAATATCCCCCGATAAGAAAGAGAAAGAAGCATTCTGAGAAACTTCTTTGTGTTCTGTGAAAACATTTCACAGAGTTACAGCTTTCCCCTCAAGAAGCCTTTCGCTAAGACAGTTCTTGTGGAATAGGCAAAGTGATATTTGGCAGCCCATAGAGGGCTATGGTGAAAAAGGAAATATCCTCCGATAAAATCTGGAAAGAAGCTTTCTGAGAAAATGCTTAGTGTTCTGTTAATTCATCTCATAGAGTTACATCTGTATTTCTTGGATCTCTTTGCTAGCCTTATTTCTGTGGAATCTGAGAACAGATATTTCGGATCCCTTTGAAGACTATAGGGCCAAAGGAAATATCCTCCGATAACAAAGAGAAAGAAGCTTTCTGAGAAACTTCTTTGTGTTCTGTGAAATCATCTCACAGAGTTACAGCTTTCCCCTCAAGAAACCTTTCACTAAGACAGTTCTTGTGGAATTGGCAAAGTGATATTTGCAACTTCATAGAGGGCTATGGTGAAAAAGGAAATATCCTTCGATGAAATCTGGAAAGAAGCTTTCTGAGAAACTGCTTAGTGTTCTGTTAATTCATCTCACAGAGTTACATCTGTATTTCGTGGATCTCTTTGCTAGCCTTATTTCTGTGGAATCTGAGAACAGATATTTCCTTTCCCTTTGAAGACTATAGGGCCAAAGGAAATATCCTCCAATAACAAAGAGAAAGAAGCTTTCTGAGAAACTTCTGTGTGTTCTGTGAAATCATCTCACAGAATTACAGCTTTTCCCTCAAGAAGCCTTTCGCTAAGACAGTTCTTGTGGAATTGGCAAAGTGATATTTGGAAGCCCATAGAGGGCTATGGTGTAAAAGGAAATATCCTCCGATTAAATCTGGAAAGAAGCTTTCTGAGAAACTGCTTAGTGTTCTTTTAATTCATCTCACAGAGTTACATCTGTATTTCGTGGATCTCTTTGCTAGCCTTATTTCTGTGAAATCTGAGAACAGATATTTCGGATCCCTTTGAAGACTATAGGGCCAAAGGAAATATCCTCCGATAACAAAGAGAAAGAAGCTTTCTGAGAAACTACTTTGTGTTCTGTGAAATCATTTCACACAGTTACAGCTTTCCCCTCAAGAAGCCTTTCGCTAAGTCAGTTCCTGTGGAATAGGCAAAGTGTTATTTGGAAGCCCATAGAGGGCTATGGTGAAAAAGGAAATATCCTCCGATGAAATCTGGAAAGAAGTTTTCTGAGAAACTGCTTAGTGTTCTCTTAATTCATCTCACTGAGTTACATCTGTATTTCGTGGATCTCTTTGCTAGCCTTATTTCTGTGGAGTCTGAGAACAGATATTTCATTTCTCTTTGAAGACTATAGGGCCAAAGGAAATATCCTCCGATAACAAAGAGAAAGAAGCTTTCTGAGAAACTTCTTTGTGTTCTGTGAAATCATCTTACAGAGTTACAGCTTTCCCCTCAAGAAGCCTTTCGCTAAGACAGTTCTTGTGGAATTGGCAAAGTGATATTTGGAAGCCCATAGAGGGCTATGGAGAAAAAGGAAATATCCTCCGATGAAATCTGGAAAGAAGCTTTCTGAGAAAATGCTTAGTCTTCTGTTAATTTATCTCACTGAGTTACAACTGTATTTCGTGCATCTCTTTGCTAGGCTTATTTCTGTGGAATCTGAGAACAGATATTTCCTTTCCCTTTGAAGACTATAGGGCCAAAGGAAATATCCTCCGATAACAAAGAGAAAGAAGCTTTCTGAGAAACTTCTTTGTGTTCTGTGAAATCATCTCACACAGTTACAGCTTTCCCCTCAAGCAGTCTTTCGCTAAGACAGTTCTTGTGGAATTGGCAAAGTGTTATTTGGAAACCCATAGAGGGCTATTGTGAAAAAGGAAATATCCTCCGATGAAATCTGGAAAGAAGCTTCCTGAGAAACTGCTTAGTGTTCTGTTAATTCATCTCACAGAGTTACGTCTGTATTTCGTGGATCTCTTTGCTAGGCTTACTTCTGTGGAATCTGAGAACAGATATTTCGGATCCCTTTGAAGACTATAGGGCCAAAGGAAATATCCTCCGATAACAAAGAGAAAGAAGCTTTCTGAGAAACTTCTTTGTGTTCTGTGAAATCATCTCACTGAGTTACAGCTTTCCCCTCAAGAAGCTTTTCGCTAAGACAGTTCTTTTGGAATTGGCAAAGTGATATTTGGAAGCCCATAGAGGGCTATGGTGAAAAAGGAAATATCCTCCGATGAAATTTGGAAAGAAGCTTTCTGAGAAACTGCTTAGTGTTCTGTTAAAACATCTCACAGAGTTACATCTGTATTTCGTGGATCTCTTTGCTAGCCTTATTTCTGTGGAATCTGAGAACAGATATTTCCTTTCCCATTGAAGACTATAGGTCCAAAGGAAATATCCTCCGATAACAAAGAGAAAGAAGCTTTATGAGAAACTTCTTTGTGTTCCGTGAAATCATCTCACAGAGTTACAGCTTTCGCCTCAAGAAGCCTTTCGCTAAGACAGTTCTTGTGGAATTGGCAAAGTGATATTTGGAAGCCCATAGAGGGCTATGGTGAAAAAGGAAATATCCTCCGATGAAATCTGGAAAGAAGCTTTCTGAGAAACTGCTTAGTGTTCCGTTAATGTATTTCACAGAGTTACATGTGTATTTCGTGGTTCTCCTTGCTACCCTTATTTCTGTGGAATGTGAGAACAGATATTTCGGATCCCTTTGAAGACTATGGGGCCAAAGGAAATAGTCTCCGATAACAAAGAGAAAGAAGCTTTCTGAGAAACTTCTTTGTGTTCTGTGAAATCATCTCACAGAGTTACAGCTTTCCCCTCAAGCAGTCTTTCGCTAAGACAGTTCTTGTGGAATTGGCAAAGTGTTATTTGGAACCCCATAGAGGGCTATGGTGAAAAAGGAAATATCCTCCGATGAAATCTGTAAAGAAGCTTTCTGAGAAACTGCTTAGTGTTCTGTTAATTCATCTCACAGAGTTACATCTGTATTTCGTGGATCTCTTTGCTAGCCTTATTTCTGTGGAATCTGAGAACAGATATTTCGGATCCCTTTGAAGACTATAGGGCCAAAGGAAATATCCTCCGATAACAAAGAGAAAGAAGCTTTCTGAGAAACTTCTTTGTGTTCTGTGAAATCATTTCACAGAGTTACAGCTTTCCCCTCAAGAAGCCTTTCGCTAAGACAGTTCTTGTGGAATAGGCAAAGTGATATTTGGCAGCCCATAGAGGGCTATGGTGAAAAAGGAAATATCCTCCGATGAAATCTGGAAAGAAGCTTTCTGAGAAAATGCTTAGTGTTCTGTTAATTCATCTCATAGAGTTACATCTGTATTTCTTGGATCTCTTTGCTAGCCTTATTTCTGTGGAATCTGAGAACAGATATTTCGGATCCCTTTGAAGACTATAGGGCCAAAGGAAATATCCTCCGATAACAAAGAGAAAGAAGCTTTCTGAGAAACTTCTTTGTGTTCTGTGAAATCATCTCACAGAGTTACAGCTTTCCCCTCAAGAAACCTTTCACTAAGACAGTTCTTGTGGAATTGGCAAAGTGATATTTGCAACTTCATAGAGGGCTATGGTGAAAAAGGAAATATCCTCCGATGAAATCTGGAAAGAAGCTTTCTGAGAAACTGCTTAGTGTTCTGTTAATTCATCTCACAGAGTTACATCTGTATTTCGTGGATCTCTTTGCTAGCCTTATTTCTGTGGAATCTGAGAACAGATATTTCCTTTCCCTTTGAAGACTATAGGGCCAAAGGAAATATCCTCCAATAACAAAGAGAAAGAAGCTTTCTGAGAAACTTCTGTGTGTTCTGTGAAATCATCTCACAGAATTACAGCTTTTCCCTCAAGAAGCCTTTCGCTAAGACAGTTCTTGTGGAATTGGCAAAGTGATATTTGGAAGCCCATAGAGGGCTATGGTGTAAAAGGAAATATCCTCCGATTAAATCTGGAAAGAAGCTTTCTGAGAAACTGCTTAGTGTTCTTTTAATTCATCTCACAGAGTTACATCTGTATTTCGTGGATCTCTTTGCTAGCCTTATTTCTGTGAAATCTGAGAACAGATATTTCGGATCCCTTTGAAGACTATAGGGCCAAAGGAAATATCCTCCGATAACAAAGAGAAAGAAGCTTTCTGAGAAACTTCTTTGTGTTCTGTGAAATCATTTCACACAGTTACAGCTTTCCCCTCAAGAAGCCTTTCGCTAAGTCAGTTCCTGTGGAATAGGCAAAGTGTTATTTGGAAGCCCATAGAGGGCTATGGTGAAAAAGGAAATATCCTCCGATGAAATCTGGAAAGAAGTTTTCTGAGAAACTGCTTAGTGTTCTCTTAATTCATCTCACTGAGTTACATCTGTATTTCGTGGATCTCTTTGCTAGCCTTATTTCTGTGGAGTCTGAGAACAGATATTTCATTTCTCTTTGAAGACTATAGGGCCAAAGGAAATATCCTCCGATAACAAAGAGAAAGAAGCTTTCTGAGAAACTTCTTTGTGTTCTGTGAAATCATCTTACAGAGTTACAGCTTTCCCCTCAAGAAGCCTTTCGCTAAGACAGTTCTTGTGGAATTGGCAAAGTGATATTTGGAAGCCCATAGAGGGCTATGGAGAAAAAGGAAATATCCTCCGATGAAATCTGGAAAGAAGCTTTCTGAGAAAATGCTTAGTCTTCTGTTAATTTATCTCACTGAGTTACAACTGTATTTCGTGCATCTCTTTGCTAGGCTTATTTCTGTGGAATCTGAGAACAGATATTTCCTTTCCCTTTGAAGACTATAGGGCCAAAGGAAATATCCTCCGATAACAAAGAGAAAGAAGCTTTCTGAGAAACTTCTTTGTGTTCTGTGAAATCATCTCACACAGTTACAGCTTTCCCCTCAAGCAGTCTTTCGCTAAGACAGTTCTTGTGGAATTGGCAAAGTGTTATTTGGAAACCCATAGAGGGCTATTGTGAAAAAGGAAATATCCTCCGATGAAATCTGGAAAGAAGCTTCCTGAGAAACTGCTTAGTGTTCTGTTAATTCATCTCACAGAGTTACGTCTGTATTTCGTGGATCTCTTTGCTAGCCTTATTTCTGTGGAATCTGAGAACAGATATTTCGGATCCCTTTGAAGTCTATAGGGCCAAAGGAAATATCCTCCGATAACAAAGAGAAAGACGCTTTCTGAGAAACTTCTTTGTGTTCTGTGAAATCATCTCACAGAGTTACAGCTTTCCACTCCAGAAGCCTTTCGCTAAGACAGTTCTTCTGGAATTGGCAAAGTGATATTTGGAAGCCCATAGAGGGCTACGGTGAAAAAAGAAATATCCTCAGATGAAATCTGGAAAGAACCTTCTGAGAAACTGCTTAGTGTTCTGTTAATTCATCTCACAGAGTTACATCTGTATTTCGTGGATCTCTTTGCTAGCCTTATTTCTGTGGAATCTGAGAACAGATATTTCCTTTCCCTTGGAAGACTATAGGGCCAAAGGAAATATCCTCCGATAACAAAGAGAAAGAAGCTTTCTGAGAAACTTCTTTATGTTCTGTGAAATCATCTCACAGAGTTACAGCTTTCACCTCAAGAAGCCTTTCGCTAAGACAGTTCTTGTGGAATTGGCAAAGTGATATTTTGAAGCCCATAGAGGGCTATGGTGAAAAAGGAAATATCCTCCGATGAAATCTGGAAAGAAGCTTTCTGAGAAAATGCTTAGTCTTCTGTTAATTCATCTCACAGAGTTACATCTGTATTTCGTGGATCTCTTTGCTAGGCTTACTTCTGTGGAATCTGAGAACAGATATTTCGGATCCCTTTGAAGACTATAGGGCCAAAGGAAATATCCTCCGATAACAAAGAGAAAGAAGCTTTCTGAGAAACTTCTTTGTGTTCTGTGAAATCATCTCACTGAGTTACAGCTTTCCCCTCAAGAAGCTTTTCGCTAAGACAGTTCTTTTGGAATTGGCAAAGTGATATTTGGAAGCCCATAGAGGGCTATGGTGAAAAAGGAAATATCCTCCGATGAAATTTGGAAAGAAGCTTTCTGAGAAACTGCTTAGTGTTCTGTTAAAACATCTCACAGAGTTACATCTGTATTTCGTGGATCTCTTTGCTAGCCTTATTTCTGTGGAATCTGAGAACAGATATTTCCTTTCCCATTGAAGACTATAGGTCCAAAGGAAATATCCTCCGATAACAAAGAGAAAGAAGCTTTATGAGAAACTTCTTTGTGTTCCGTGAAATCATCTCACAGAGTTACAGCTTTCGCCTCAAGAAGCCTTTCGCTAAGACAGTTCTTGTGGAATTGGCAAAGTGATATTTGGAAGCCCATAGAGGGCTATGGTGAAAAAGGAAATATCCTCCGATGAAATCTGGAAAGAAGCTTTCTGAGAAACTGCTTAGTGTTCCGTTAATGTATTTCACAGAGTTACATGTGTATTTCGTGGTTCTCCTTGCTACCCTTATTTCTGTGGAATG
Organism: Macaca nemestrina; assembly: GCF_043159975.1. NCBI lineage: Eukaryota > Metazoa > Chordata > Mammalia > Primates > Cercopithecidae > Macaca > Macaca nemestrina. The sequence continues at coordinate 27,058,062 of NC_092141.1, read as the reverse complement.
TGAGAACAGATATTTCGGATCCCTTTGAAGACTATGGGGCCAAAGGAAATAGTCTCCGATAACAAAGAGAAAGAAGCTTTCTGAGAAACTTCTTTGTGTTCTGTGAAATCATCTCACAGAGTTACAGCTTTCCCCTCAAGCAGTCTTTCGCTAAGACAGTTCTTGTGGAATTGGCAAAGTGTTATTTGGAACCCCATAGAGGGCTATGGTGAAAAAGGAAATATCCTCCGATGAAATCTGTAAAGAAGCTTTCTGAGAAACTGCTTAGTGTTCTGTTAATTCATCTCACAGAGTTACATCTGTATTTCGTGGATCTCTTTGCTAGCCTTATTTCTGTGGAATCTGAGAACAGATATTTCGGATCCCTTTGAAGACTATAGGGCCAAAGGAAATATCCTCCGATAACAAAGAGAAAGAAGCTTTCTGAGAAACTTCTTTGTGTTCTGTGAAATCATTTCACACAGTTACAGCTTTCCCCTCAAGAAGTCTTTCGCTAAGACAGTTTTTGTGGAATTGGCAAAGTGATATTTGGAAGCCCATAGAGGGCTATGTTGAAAAAGGAAATATCCTCCGATGAAATCTGGAAAGAAGATGTCTGAGAAACTGCTTAGTGTTCTGCTAATTCATCTCACAGAGTTACATCTGTATTTCGTGGATCTCTTTGCTCGCCTTATTTCTGTGGGATCTGAGAACACATATTTCCTTTCCCTTTGAACACTATGGGGCCAAAGGAAATATCCTCCGATAACAAAGAGAAAGAAGCTTTCTGGGAAACTTCTTTGTGTTCTGTGAAATCATCTCACAGAGATACAGCTTTCCCCTCAAGAAGCCTTTCGCGAAGACAGTTCTTGTGGAATTGGCAAAGTGATATTTGCAAGCTCATAGAGGGCTATGGAGAAAAAGGAAATATACTCCGATGAAATCTGGAAAGAAGCTTTCTGAGAAACTGCTTAGTGTTCTGTTAATTCATCTCACAGAGTTACATCTGTATTTCGTGGATCTCTTTGCTAGCCTTATTTCTGTGGAATCTGAGAAGAGATATTTCGGATCCCTTTGAAGACTATAGGGCCAAAGGAAATATCCCCCGATAAGAAAGAGAAAGAAGCATTCTGAGAAACTTCTTTGTGTTCTGTGAAAACATTTCACAGAGTTACAGCTTTCCCCTCAAGAAGCCTTTCGCTAAGACAGTTCTTGTGGAATAGGCAAAGTGATATTTGGCAGCCCATAGAGGGCTATGGTGAAAAAGGAAATATCCTCCGATGAAATCTGGAAAGAAGCTTTCTGAGAAAATGCTTAGTGTTCTGTTAATTCATCTCATAGAGTTACATCTGTATTTCGTGGATCTCTTTGCTAGCCTTATTTCTGTGGAATCTGAGAACAGATATTTCGGATCCCTTTGAAGACTATAGGGCCAAAGGAAATATCCTCCGATAACAAAGAGAAAGAAGCTTTCTGAGAAACTTCTTTGTGTTCTGTGAAATCATCTCACAGAGTTACAGCTTTCCCCTCAAGAAACCTTTCACTAAGACAGTTCTTGTGGAATTGGCAAAGTGATATTTGCAACTTCATAGAGGGCTATGGTGAAAAAGGAAATATCCTCCGATGAAATCTGGAAAGAAGCTTTCTGAGAAACTGCTTAGTGTTCTGTTAATTCATCTCACAGAGTTACATCTGTATTTCGTGGATCTCTTTGCTAGCCTTATTTCTGTGGAATCTGAGAACAGATATTTCCTTTCCCTTTGAAGACTATAGGGCCAAAGGAAATATCCTAAAATAACAAAGAGAAAGAAGCTTTCTGAGAAACTTCTTTGTGTTCTGTGAAATCATCTCAGAGAATTACAGCTTTTCCCTCAAGAAGCCTTTCGCTAAGACAGTTCTTGTGGAATTGGCCAAGTGATATTTGGAAGCCCATAGAGGGCTATGGTGTAAAAGGAAATATCCTCCGATTAAATCTGGAAAGAAGCTTTCTGAGAAACTGCTTAGTGTTCTTTTAATTCATCTCACAGAGTTACATCTGTATTTCGTGGATCTCTTTGCTAGCCTTATTTCTGTGGAATCTGAGAACAGATATTTCGGATCCCTTTGAAGACTATAGGGCCAAAGGAAATATCCTCCGATAACAAAGAGAAAGAAGCTTTCTGAGAAACTTCTTTGTGTTCTGTGAAATCATCTTACAGAGTTACAGCTTTCCCCTCAAGAAGCCTTTCGCTAAGACAGTTCTTGTGGAATTGGCAAAGTGATATTTGGAAGCCCATAGAGGGCTATGGAGAAAAAGGAAATATCCTCCGATGAAATCTGGAAAGAAGCTTTCTGAGAAAATGCTTAGTCTTCTGTTAATTCATCTCACTGAGTTACAACTGTATTTCGTGCATCTCTTTGATAGGCCTATTTCTGTGGAATCTGAGAACAGATATTTTCTTTCCCTTTGAAGATTATAGGGCCAAAGGAAATATCCTCCGATAACAAAGAGAAAGAAGCTTTCTGAGAAACTTCTTTGTGTTCTGTGAAATCACCTCACACAGTTACAGCTTTCCCCTCAAGCAGTCTTTCGCTAAGACAGTTCTTGTGGAATTGGCAAAGTGTTATTTGTAAACCCATAGAGGGCTATTGTGAAAAAGGAAATATCCTCCGATGAAATCTGGAAAGAAGCTTTCTGAGAAACTGCTTAGTGTTCTGTTAATTCATCTCACAGAGTTACATCTGTATTTCGTGGATCTCTTTTCTAGCCTTATTTCTGTGGAATCTGAGAACAGATATTTCGGATCCCTTTGAAGTCTGTAGGGCCAAAGGAAATATCCTCCGATAACAAAGAGAAAGACGCTTTCTGAGAAACTTCTTTGTGTTCTGTGAAATCATCTCACAGAGTTACAGCTTTCCACTCCAGAAGCCTTTCGCTAAGACAGTTCTTCTGGAATTGGCAAAGTGATATTTGGAAGCCCATAGAGGGCTACGGTGAAAAAAGAAATATCCTCAGATGAAATCTGGAAAGAACCTTCTGAGAAACTGCTTAGTGTTCTGTTAATTCATCTCACAGAGTTACATCTGTATTTCGTGGATCTCTTTGCTAGCCTTATTTCTCTGGAATCTGAGAACAGATATTTCCTTTCCCTTGGAAGACTATAGGGCCAAAGGAAATATCCTCCGATAACAAAGAGAAAGAAGCTTTATGAGAAACTTCTTTATGTTCTGTGAAATCATCTCACAGAGTTACAGCTTTCACCTCAAGAAGCCTTTCGCTAAGACAGTTCTTGTGGAATTGGCAAAGTGATATTTTGAAGCCCATAGAGGGCTATGGTGAAAAAGGAAATATCCTCCGATGAAATCTGGAAAGAAGCTTTCTGAGAAAATGCTTAGTCTTCTGTTAATTCATCTCACAGAGTTACATCTGTATTTCGTGGATCTCTTTGCTAGGCTTACTTCTGTGGAATCTGAGAACACATATTTCGGATCCCTTTGAAGACTATAGGGCCAAAGGAAATATCCTCCGATAACAAAGAGAAAGAAGCTTTCTGAGAAACTTCTTTGTGTTCTGTGAAATCATCTCACTGAGTTACAGCTTTCCCCTCAAGAAGCTTTTCGCTAAGACAGTTCTTTTGGAATTGGCAAAGTGATATTTGGAAGCCCATAGAGGGCTATGGTGAAAAAGGAAATATCCTCCGATGAAATATGGAAAGAAGCTTTCTGAGAAACTGCTTAGTGTTCTGTTAAAACATCTCACAGAGTTACATCTGTATTTCGTGGATCTCTTTGCTAGCCTTATTTCTGTGGAATCTGAGAACAGATATTTCCTTTCCCATTGAAGACTATAGGTCCAAAGGAAATATCCTCCGATAACAAAGAGAAAGAAGCTTTCTGAGAAACTTCTTTGTGTTCTGTGAAATCATCTCACAGAGTTACAGCTTTCCCCTCAAGAAGCCTTTCGCTAAGACAGTTCTTGTGGTATTGGCAAAGTGATATTTGCAAGCTCATAGAGGGCTATGGAGAAAAAGGAAATATCCTCCGATGAAATCTGGAAAGAAGCTTTCTGAGAAACTGCTTAGTGTTCCGTTAATGTATTTCACAGAGTTACATGTGTATTTCGTGGTTCTCCTTGCTACCCTTATTTCTGTGGAATGTGAGAACAGATATTTCGGATCCCTTTGAAGACTATGGGGCCAAAGGAAATAGTCTCCGATAACAAAGAGAAAGAAGCTTTCTGAGAAACTTCTTTGTGTTCTGTGAAATCATCTTACAGAGTTACAGCTTTCCCCTCAAGAAGCCTTTCGCTAAGACAGTTCTTTTGGAATTGGCAAAGTGATATTTGGAAGCCCATAGAGGGCTATGGAGAAAAAGGAAATATCCTCCGATGAAATCTGGAAAGAAGTTTTCTGAGAAAATGCTTAGTCTTCTGTTAATTCATCTCACTGAGTTACAACTGTATTTCGTGCATATCTTTGCTAGGCTTATTTCTGTGGAATCTGAGAACAGATATTTCCTTTCCCTTTGAAGATTATAGGGCCAAAGGAAATATCCTCCGATAACAAAGAGAAAGAAGCTTTCTGAGAAACTTCTTTGTGTTCTGTGAAATCATCTCACACAGTTACAGCTTTCCCCTCAAGCAGTCTTTCGCTAAGACAGTTCTTGTGGAATTGGCAAAGTGTTATTTGGAAACCCATAGAGGGCTATTGTGAAAAAGGAAATATCCTCCGATGAAATCTGGAAAGAAGCTTTCTGAGAAACTGCTTAGTGTTCTGTTAATTCATCTCACAGAGTTACATCTGTATTTCGTGGATCTCTTTGCTAGCCTTATTTCTGTGGAATCTGAGAACAGATATTTGGATCCCTTTGAAGTCTATAGGGCCAAAGGAAATATCCTCCGATAACAAAGAGAAAGACGCTTTCTGAGAAACTTCTTTGTGTTCTGTGAAATCATCTCACAGAGTTACAGCTTTCCACTCCAGAAGCCTTTCGCTAAGACAGTTCTTCTGGAATTGGCAAAGTGATATTTGGAATCCCATAGAGGGCTACGGTGAAAAAAGAAATATCCTCAGATGAAATCTGGAAAGAACCTTCTGAGAAACTGCTTAGTGTTCTGTTAATTCATCTCACAGAGTTACATCTGTATTTCGTGGATCTCTTTGCTAGCCTTATTTCTGTGGAATCTGAGAATAGATATTTCCTTTCCCTTGGAAGACTATAGGGCCAAAGGAAATATCCTCCGATAACAAAGAGAAAGAAGCTTTCTGAGAAACTTCTTTGTGTTTTGTGAAATCATCTCACTGAGTTACAGCTTTCCCCTCAAGAAGCTTTTCGCTAAGACTGTTCTTTTGGAATTGGCAAAGTGATATATGGAAGCCCATAGAGGGCTATGGTGAAAAAGGAAATATCCTCCGATGAAATTTGGAAAGAAGTTTTCTGAGAAAATGCTTAGTGTTCTGTTAATTCATCTCACTGAGTTACATCTGTATTTCGTGGATGTCATTGCTAGCCTTATTTCTGTGGAGTCTGAGAACAGATATTTCCTTTCCCTTTGAAGACTATAGGGCCAAAGGAAATATCCTCTGTTAACAAAGAGAAAGAAGCTTTCTGAGAAACTTCTTTGTGTTCTGTGAAATCATCTCACAGAGTTAGAGCTTTCCCCTCAAGAAGCCTTTCGCTAAAACAGTTCTTGTGGAATTGGCAAATTGATATTTGGAAGCCCTTAGAGGGCTATGGTGAAAAAGGAAATATCCTCCGATGAAATCTGAAAAGAAGCTTACTGAGAAACTGCTCAGTGTTCTTTTAATTCATCTCACAGAGTTACATCTTTATTTCGTGGATCTCTTTGCTAGCCTTATTTCTGTGGAATCTGAGAACAGATATTTCCTTTCCCTTTGAAGACTATAGGGCCAAAGGAAATATACTCCGATAACAAAGAGAAAGAAGCTTTCTGAGAAACTTCTTTGTATTCTGTGAAATCATTTCACACAGTTACAGCTTTCCCCTCAAGAAGGCTTTCGCTAAGTCAGTTCTTGTGGAATTGGCAAAGTGTAATTTGGAAGCCCATAGAGGGTTATGGTAAAAAGGAAATATCCTCCGATGACATCTGGAAAGATGCTTTCTGAGAAACTGCTTAGTGTTCTGTTAATTCATCTCACTGAGTTACATCTGTATTTCGTGGATCTCTTTGCTAGCCTTATTTCTGTGGAATCTGAGAACAGATATTTCGGATCCCTTTGAAGTCTATAGGGCCAAAGGAAATATCCTCCGATAACAAAGAGAAAGAAGCTTTCTGAGAAACTTCTTTGTGTTCTGTGAAATCATCTCACAGAGTTACAGCTTTCCCCTCAAGAAGCCTTTCGCTAAGACAGTTCTTGTGGAATTGGCAAATTGATATTTGGAAGCCCTTAGAGGGCTATGGTGAAAAAGGAAATATCTTCCGATGAAATCTGAAAAGAAGCTTTCTGAGAAACTGCTCAGTGTTCTGTTAATTCATCTCACAGAGGTACATCTGTATTTCGTGGATCTCTTTGTTAGCCTTATTTCTGTGGAACTGGCAACAGATATTTCCTTTCCCTTTGAAGACTATAGGGCCAAAAGAAATATACTCCGATAACAAAGAGAAAGAAGCTTTCTGGGAAACTTCTTTGTGTTCTGTGAAATCATCTCACAGAGATACAGCTTTCCCCTCAAGAAGCCTTTCGCTAAGACAGTTCTTGTGGAATTGGCAAAGTGATATTTGTAATCCCATAGAGGGCTATGGTGAAAAAGGAAATATCCTCTGATGAAATCTGGAAAGAAGCTTTGTGAGAAACTGCTTAGTGTTCTTTTAATTCATCTCACAGAGTTACATCTGTATTTCGTGGATCTCTTTGCTAGCCTTATTTCTGTGGAATCTGAGAACAGATATTTCGGATCCCTTTGAAGACTATAGGGCCAAAGGAAATATCCTCCGATAACAAAGAGAAAGAAGCTTTCTGAGAAACTTCTTTGTATTCTGTGAAATCATTTCACACAGTTACAGCTTTCCCCTCAAGAAGGCTTTCGCTATGTCAGTTCTTGTGGAATTGGCAAAGTGTTATTTGGAAGCCCATAGAGGGCTATGGTGAAAAGGGAAATATCCTCCGATGAAATCTGGAAAGAAGGTTTCTGAGAAACTGCTTAGTGTTCTGTTAATTCATCTCACTGAGTTACATCTGTATTTCGTGGATCTCTTTGCTAGCCTTATTTCTGTGGAGTCTGAGAACAGATATTTCCTTTCCCTGTGAACACTATAGGGCCAAAGGAAATATCCTCCGATAACAAAGAGAAAAAAGCTTTCTGAGAAACTTCTTTGTGTTCTGTGAAATCATCTCACAGAATTACAGCTTTCCCCTCAAGAAGCCTTTCGCTAAGACAGTTCTTGTGGAATTGGCAAAGTGATATTTGGAATCCCATAGAGGGCTATGGTGAAAAAAGAAATATCCTCCGATGAAATCTGGAAAGAAGCTTTGTGGAAACTGCTTAGTGTTCTTTTAATTCATCTCACAGAGTTACATCTGTATTTCGTGGATCTCTTTGCTAGCCTTATTTCTGTGGAATCTGAGAACAGATATTTCCTTTCCCTTTGAAGACTATAGGGCCAAAGGAAATATCCTCCGATAACAAAGAGAAAGAAGCTTTCTGAGAAACTTCTTTGTATTCTGTGAAATCATTTCACACAGTTACAGCTTTCCCCTCAAGAAGGCTTTCGCTATGTCATTTCTTGTGGAATTGGCAAAGTGTTATTTGGAAGTCCATAGAGGGCTATGGTGAAAAAGGAAATATCCTCCGATGAAATCTGGAAAGAAGCTTTCTGAGAAATTGCTTAGTGTTCTCTTAATTCATCTCACTGAGTTACATCTGTATTTCGTGGATCTCTTTGCTAGCCTTATTTCTGTGGAGTCTGAGAACAGATATTTCCTTTCCCTGTGAAGACTATAGGGCCAAAGGAAATATCCTCCGATAACAAAGAGAAAGAAGCTTTCTGAGAATCTTCTTTGTGTTCTGTGAAATCATCTCACAGAGATACAGCTTTCCAATCAAGAAGTCTTTCGCTAAGATAATTTTGTGGAATTGGCGAAGTGATATTTGGAAGCCCTTAGAGGGCTATGGTGAAAAAGGAAATATCTTCCGATGAAATCTGGAAAGATGCTTTCTGAGAAACTGCTTAGTGTTCTGTTAATTCATGTCACAGCGTTATATCTGTATTTCGTGGATCTCTTTGCTAGCCTTATTTCTGTGGAATCTGAGAACAGATATTTCTTATCCCTTTGAAGACTATAGGGCCAAAGGAAATATCCTCCGATAACCAAGAGAAAGAAGCTTTCTGAGAATCTTCTTTGTGTTCTGTGAAATCATCTCACAGAGATACAGCTTTCCAATCAAGAAGTCTTTTGCTAAGATAGTTCTTGTGGAATTGGCAAAGAGATATTTGGAAGCCCTTAGAGGGCTATGGTGAAAAAGGAAATATCCTCAGATGAAATCTGGAAAGAAGCTTTCTGAGAAACTGCTTAGTGTTCTGTTAATTCATCTCACAGAGTTACATCTGTATTTCGTGGATCTCTTTGCTAGCTTTATTTCGGTGGAATCTGAGAACAGATATTTCGGATCCCTTGGAAGACTATAGGGCCAAAGGAAATATCCTCCGATAAAAAAGAGAAAGAAGCTTTCTGAGAAACTTCGTTTTCTTCTGTGAAATCCTCTCACAGAGTTACAGCTTTCCCCTCAAGAAGCCTTTCGCTAAGACAGTTCTTGTGGAATTGGCAATGTGATATTTGGAAGCCCATAGAGGGCTACGGTGAAAAAGGAAATATCCTCCGATGAAATCTGGAAAGTACCTTTCTGAGAAAATGCTTAGTGTTCTGTTAATTCATCTCACAGTGTTACATCTGTATTTCGTGGATGTCTTTGCTCCCCTTATTTCTGTGGAATCTGAGAACAGATATTTCGGATCCCTTTGAAGACTATAGGGCCAAAGGAAATATCCCCCTATAAGATAGAGAAAGAAGCATTCTGAGAAACTTCTTTGTGTTCAGTGAAATCATCTCACAGAGTTACAGCTTTCCCATGAAGAAGCCTTTCGCTAAGACAGTTCTTGTGGAATAGGCAAAGTGATATTTGGTAGCCCATAGAGGGCTATGGTGAAAAAGGAAATATCCTCCGATGAAATCTGGAAAGAAGCTTTCTGAGAAACTGCTTATTGTTCTGTTAATTCATCGCACAGAGTTACATCTGTATTTCGTGGATCTCTTTGCTAGACTTATATCTGTGGAATCTGAGAACAGATATTTCCTTTCCCTTTGAAGACTATAGGGCCAAAGGAAATATCCTCCGATAACAAAGAGAAAGACGCTTTCTGAGAAATTTCTTTGTGTTCTGTGAAATCATCTCACAGAGTTACAGCTTTCCCCTCAAGAAGCCTTTCGCTAAGACAGTTCTTGTGGAATTGGCAAAGTGATATTTGGAAGCCCATAGATGGCTATGTTGAAAAAGGAAATATCCTCCGATGAAATCTGGAAAGAAGCTTTCTGAGAAACTGCTTAGTGTTCTGTTAATTCATCTCACAGAGTTACATCTGTATTTCGTGGATCTCGTTGCTAGCTTTATTACTGTGGAATGTGAGAACAGATATTTCCTTTCCCTTTGAAGACTATAGGGCCAAAGGAAATATCCTTCGATAACCAAGAGAAAGAATCTTTCTGAGAAACTTCTTTGTGTTCTGTGAAATCATCTCACAGAGATACAGCTTTCCAATCAAGAAGTCTTTCGCTAAGATAGTTCTTGTGGAATTGTCAAAGTGATATTTGGAAGCCCTTAGAGGGCTATGGTGATAAAGGAAATATCCTCAGATGAAATCTGGAAAGAAGCTTTCTGAGAAACTGCTTAGTGTTCTGTTAATTCATCTCACAGAGTTACATCTGTACTTCGTGGATCTCTTTGCTAGCCTTATTTCAGTGGAATCTGAGAACAGATATTTCGGATCCCTTTGAAGACTATAGGGCCAAAGGAAATATCCCCCGATAAGAAAGAGAAAGAAGCATTCTGAGAAACTTCTTTGTGTTCTGTGAAATCATCTCACAGAGTTACAGCTTTCCCCTCAAGAAGCCTTTCGCTAAAACAGTTCTTGTGGGATAGGCAAAGTGATATTTGGCAGCCCATAGAGGGCTATGGTGAAAAAGGAAATATCCTCCGATGAAATCTGGAAAGAAGCTTTCTGAGAAAATTCTTAGTGTTCTGTTAATTCATCTCACAGTGTTACATCTGTATTTCATGGATCTCTTTGCTAGCCTTATTTCTGTGGAATCTGAGAACAGATATTTCGGATCCCTTTGAAGACTATAGGGCCAAAGGAAATATCCTCTGATAAAAAAGAGAAAGAAGCTTTCTGACAAACTTCTTTGTGTTCTGTGAAATCATTTCACACAGTTACAGCTTTCCCCTCAAGAAGCCTTTCGCTAAGAGAGTTCTTGTGGAATTGGCAAAGTGATATTTGGAAGCCCTTAGAGGGCTATGGTGAAAAAGGAAATATCCTCCGATGAAATCTGGAAAGAAGATGTCTGAGAAACTGCTTAGTGTTCTGTTAATTCATCTCACAGAGTTACATCTGTATTTCGTGGATCTCTTTGCTAGCCTTATTTCTGTGGAATCTGAGAACACATATTTCCTTTCCCTTTGAAGACTATAGGGCCAAAGGAAATATCCTCCGATAACAAAGAGAAAGAAGCTTTCTGAGAAACTTCTTTGTGTTCTGTGAAATCATCTCACAGAGTTACAGCTTTCCCCTCAAGAAGCCTTTCGCTAAGACAGTTCTTGTGGAATTGGCAAAGTGATATTTGGAAGCCCATAGATGGCTATGTTGAAAAAGGAAATATCCTCCGATGAAATCTGGAAAGAAGCTTTCTGAGAAACTGCTTAGTGTTCTGTTAATTCATCTCACAGAGTTACATCTGTATTTCGTGGATCTCGTTGCTAGCTTTATTACTGTGGAATGTGAGAACAGATATTTCCTTTCCCTTTGAAGACTATAGGGCCAAAGGAAATATCCTTCGATAACCAAGAGAAAGAATCTTTCTGAGAAACTTCTTTGTGTTCTGTGAAATCATCTCACAGAGATACAGCTTTCCAATCAAGAAGTCTTTCGCTAAGATAGTTCTTGTGGAATTGTCAAAGTGATATTTGGAAGCCCTTAGAGGGCTATGGTGAAAAAGGAAATATCCTCAGATGAAATCTGGAAAGAAGCTTTCTGAGAAACTGCTTAGTGTTCTGTTAATTCATCTCACAGAGTTACATCTGTACTTCGTGGATCTCTTTGCTAGCCTTATTTCAGTGGAATCTGAGAACAGATATTTCGGATCCCTTTGAAGACTATAGGGCCAAAGGAAATATCCCCCGATAAGAAAGAGAAAGAAGCATTCTGAGAAACTTCTTTGTGTTCTGTGAAATCATCTCACAGAGTTACAGCTTTCCCCTCAAGAAGCCTTTCGCTAAAACAGTTCTTGTGGAATAGGCAAAGTGATATTTGGCAGCCCATAGAGGGCTATGGTGAAAAAGGAAATATCCTCCGATGAAATCTGGAAAGAAGCTTTCTGAGAAAATTCTTAGTGTTCTGTTAATTCATCTCACAGTGTTACATCTGTATTTCGTGGATCTCTTTGCTAGCCTTATTTCTGTGGAATCTGAGAACAGATATTTCGGATCCCTTTGAAGACTATAGGGCCAAAGGAAATATCCTCTGATAAAAAAGAGAAAGAAGCTTTCTGACAAACTTCTTTGTGTTCTGTGAAATCATTTCACACAGTTACAGCTTTCCCCTCAAGAAGCCTTTCGCTAAGAGAGTTCTTGTGGAATTGGCAAAGTGATATTTGGAAGCCCTTAGAGGGCTATGGTGAAAAAGGAAATATCCTCCGATGAAATCTGGAAAGAAGATGTCTGAGAAACTGCTTAGTGTTCTGTTAATTCATCTCACAGAGTTACATCTGTATTTCGTGGATCTCTTTGCTAGCCTTATTTCTGTGGAATCTGAGAACACATATTTCCTTTCCCTTTGAAGACTATAGGGCCAAAGGAAATATCCTCCGATAACAAAGAGAAAGAAGCTTTCTGAGAAACTTCTTTGTGTTCTGTGAAATCATCTCACAGAGTTACAGCTTTCCCCTCAAGAAAACTTTCACTAAGACAGTTCTTGTGGAATTGGCAAAGTGAGATTTGCAAGCTCATAGAGGGCTATGGTGAAAAAGGAAATATCCTCCCATGAAATCTGGAAAGAAGCTTTCTGAGAAACTGCTTAGTGTTCTGTTAATTCATCTCACAGAGTTACATCTGTATTTCGTGGATCTCTTTGCTAGCCTTATTTCTGTGGAATCTGAGAACAGATATTTCCTTTCCCTTTGAAGACTATAGGGCCAAAGGAAATATCCTCCAATAACAAAGAGATAGAAGCTTTCTGAGAAACTTCTTTGTGTTCTGTGAAATCATCTCACAGAATTACAGCTTTCCCCTCAAGAAGCCTTTCGCTAAGACAGTTCTTGTGGAATTGGCAAAGTGATATTTGGAAGCCCATAGAGGGCTATGGTGAAAAAGGAAATATCCTCCGATGAAATCTGGAAAGAAGTTTTCTGAGAAACTGCTTAATGTTCTGTTAATTCATATCACTGAGTTACATCTGTATTTCGTGGATCTCTTTGCTAGCCTTATTTCTGTGGAGTCTGAGAACAGATATTTCCTTTCCCTTTGAAGACTATAGGGCCAAAGGAAATATCCTCCGATAACAAAGAGAAAGAAGCTTTCTGAGAAACTTCTTTGTGTTCTGTGAAATCATCTCACAGAGTTAGAGCTTTCCCCTCAAGAAGCCTTTTGCTAAGACAGTTCTTGTGGAATTGGCAAAGTGATATTTGGAAGCCATAGAGGTCTATGGTGAAAAAGGAAATATCCTCCGATGAAATCTGGAAAGAAGCTTTCTGAGAAAATTCTTAGTCTTCTGTTAATTCATCTCACTGAGTTACATCTGTATTTCTTGGATCTCTTTCCTAGCCTTATTTCTGTGGAATCTGAGAACAAATATTTCCTTTCCCTTTGAAGAGTATAGGGCCAAAGGAAATATCCTCCGATAACAAAGAGAAAGAAGCTTTCTGAGAAACTTCTTTGTGTTCTGTGAAATCATCTCACACAGTTACAGATTTCCCCTCAAGCAGTCTTTCGCTAAGACAGTTCTTGTGGAATTGGCAAAGTGTTATTTGGAAACCCATAAAGGGCTATTGTGAAAAAGGAAATATCCTCCGATGAAATCTGGAAAGAAGCTTTCTGAGAAACTGCTTAGAGTTCAGTTAATTCATCTCACAGAGTTACATCTGTATTTCGTGGATCTCTTTGCTAGCCTTATTTCTGTGGAATCTGAGAACAGATAATTCGGATCCCTTTGAAGTCTATAGGGCAAAAGGAAATATCCTCCGATAACAAAGAGAAAGAAGCTTTCTGAGAAACTTCTTTGTGTTCTGTGAAATCACCTCACAGAGTTACAGCTTTCCACTCCAGAAGCCTTTCGCTAAGACAGTTCTTCTGGAATTGGAAAATTGATATTTGGAAGCCCAGAGAGGGCTACGGTGAAAAAAGAAATATCCTCAGATGAAATCTGGAAAGAAACTTTCTGAGAAACTGCTTAGTGTTCTGTTAATTCATCTCACAGAGTTACATCTGTATTTCGTGGATCTCTTTGCTAGCCTTATTTCTGTGGAATCTGAGAACAGATATTTCCTTTCCCTTTGAAGACTATAGGGCCAAAGGAAATATCCTCCGATAACAAAGAGAAAGAAGCTTTCTGAGAAACTTCTTTGTGTTCTGTGAAATCATTTCACACAGTTACAGCTTTCCCCTCAAGAAGGCTTTCGCTAAGTCAGTTCTTGTGGAATTGGCAAAGTGTTATTTGGAAGCCCACAGAGGGCTATGGTGAAAAAGGAAATATCCTCCGATGAAATCTGGAAAGAAGCTTTCTGAGAAACTGCTTAGTGTTCTGTTAATTCATCTCACTGAATTACATCTGTATTTCGTGGATCTCTTTGCTAACCTTATTTCTGTGGAGTCTGAGAACAGATATTTCCTTTCCCTGTGAAGACTATAGGGCCAAAGGAAATATCCTCCGATAACAAAGAGAAAGAAGCTTTCTGAGAAACTTCTTTGTGTTCTGTGAAATCATCTCACAGAGTTACAGCTTTCCCCTCAAGAAGCCTTTCGCTAAGACAGTTCTTGTGGAATTGGCAAAGTGATATTTGGAAGCCCATAGAGGGCTACGGTGAAAAAGGAAATATCCTCCGATGAAATCTGGAAAGAAGCTTTCTGAGAAAATGCTTAGTCTTCTGTTAATTCATCTCACTGAGTTACATCTGTATTTCGTGGATCTCTTTGCTAGGCTTATTTCTGTGGAATCTGAGAACAGATATTTCCTTTCCCTTTGAAGAGTATAGGGCCAAAGGAAATATCCTCCGATAACAAAGAGAAAGAAGCTTTCTGAGAAACTTCTTTGTGTTCTGTGAAATCATATCACAGAGTTACAGCTTTCCACTCCAGAAGCCTTTCGCTAAGACAGTTCTTCTGGAATTGGCAAAGTGATATTTGGAGGCCCATAGAGGGCTACGGTGAAAAAAGAAATATCCTCAGATGAAATCTGGAAAGAAACTTTCTGAGAAACTGCTTAGTGTTCTGTTAATTCATCTCACAGAGTTACATCTGTATTTCGTGGATCTCTTTGCTAGCCTTATTTCTGTGGAATCTGAGAACAGATATTTCCTTTCCCTCTGAAGACTATAGGGCCAAAGGAAATATCCTCCAATAACAAAGAGAAAGAAGCTTTCTGAGAAACTTCTTTGTGTTCTGTGAAATCATCTCACAGAGTTACAGCTTTCCCCTCAAGAAGTCTTTCGCTAAGACAGTTCTTGTGGAATTTGCAAAGTGATATTTGGAAGCCCATAGAGGGCTATGGTGAAAAAGGAAATATCCTCCGATGAAATCTGGAAAGAAGCTTTCTGAGAAACTTCTTTGTGTTCTGTGAAATCATCTCACAGAGTTACAGCTTTCCCCTCAAGAAGCCTTTCGCTAAGACAGTTCTTGTGGAATTGGCAAATTGATATTTGGAAGCCCTTAGAGGGCTATGTTGAAAAAGGAAATATCCTCCGATGAAATCTGGAAAGAAGCTTTCTGAGAAACTGCTTAGTGTTCTGTTAATTCATGTCACAGAGTTATATCTGTATTTCGTGGATCTCTTTGCTAGCCTTATTTCTGTGGAATCTGAGAACAGATATTTCCTTTCCCTTTGAAGACTATAGGGCCAAAGGAAATATCCTACGATAAGAAAGAGAAAGAAGCTTTCTGAGAATCTTCTTTGTGTTCTGTGAAATCATCTCACAGAGATACATCTTTCCAATCAAGAAGTCTTTCGCTAAGATAATTGTTGTGGAATTGGCAAAGTGATATTTGGAAGCCCTTAGAGGGCTATGGTGAAAAAGGAAATATCCTCAGATGAAATCTGGAAAGAAGCTTTCTGAGAAACTGCTTAGTGTTCTGTTAATTCATGTCACAGCGTTATATCTGTATTTCTTGGATCTCTTTGCTAGCCTTATTTCTGTGGAATCTGAGAACAGATATTTCGGATCCCTTTGAAGACTATAGGGCCAAAGGAAATATCCCCCGATAAGATAGAGAAAGAAGCATTCTGAGAAACTTCTTTGTGTTCAGTGAAATCATCTCACAGAGTTACAGCTTTCCCATGAAGAAGCCTTTCGCTAAGACAGTTCTTGTGGAATTGGCAAAGTGATATTTGGAAGCCCATAGAGGGCTACGGTGAAAAAGGAAATATCCTCCGATGAAATCTGGAAAGAAGCGTTCTGAGAAAATGCTTAGTCTTCTGTTAATTCATCTCACTGGGTTACATCTGTATTTCGTGGATCTCTTTGCTAGGCTTATTTCTGTGGAATCTGAGAACAGATATTTCCTTTCCCTTTGAAGACTATAGGGCCAAAGGAAATATCCTCCGATAACAAAGAGAAAGAAGCTTTCTGAGAAACTTCTTTGTGTTCTGTGAAATCATATCACCGAGTTACAGCTTTCCACTCCAGAAGCCTTTCGCAAAGACAGTTCTTCTGGAATTGGCAAAGTGATATTTGGAAGCCCATAGAGGGCTACGGTGAAAAAAGAAATATCCTCAGATGAAATCTGGAAAGAAACTTTCTGAGAAACTGCTTAGTGTTCTGTTAATTCATCTCACAGAGTTACATCTGTATTTCGTGGATCTCTTTGCTAGCCTTATTTCTGTGGAATCAGAGAACAGATATTTCCTTTCCCTTTGAAGACTATAGGGCCAAAGGAAATATCCTCCGACAACAAAGAGAAAGACGCTTTCTGAGAAATTTCTTTGTGTTCTGTGAAATCATCTCACAGAGTTACAGCTTTCCCCTCAAGAAGCCTTTCGCTAAGACAGTTCTTGTGGAATTGGCAAAGTGATATTTGGAAGCCCATAGATGGCTATGTTGAAAAAGGAAATATCCTCCGATGAAATCTGGAAAGAAGCTTTCTGAGAAACTGCTTAGTGTTCTGTTAATTCATCTCACAGAGTTACATCTGTATTTCGTGGATCTCGTTGCTAGCTTTATTACTGTGGAATGTGAGAACAGATATTTCCTTTCCCTTTGAAGACTATAGGGCCAAAGGAAATATCCTTTGATAACCAAGAGAAAGAATCTTTCTGAGAAACTTCTTTGTGTTCTGTGAAATCATCTCACAGAGATACAGCTTTCCAATCAAGAAGTCTTTCGCTAAGATAGTTCTTGTGGAATTGTCAAAGTGATATTTGGAAGCCCTTAGAGGGCTATGGTGAAAAAGGAAATATCCTCCGATGAAATCTGGAAAGAAGGTTTCTGAGAAACTGCTTAGTGTTCTGTTAATTCATCTCACAGAGTTACATCTGTACTTCGTGGATCTCTTTGCTAGCCTTATTTCAGTGGAATCTGAGAACAGATATTTCGGATCCCTTTGAAGACTATAGGGCCAAAGGAAATATCCCCCGATAAGAAAGAGAAAGAAGCATTCTGAGAAACTTCTTTGTGTTCTGTGAAATCATCTCACAGAGTTACAGCTTTCCCCTCAAGAAGCCTTTCGCTAAGACAGTTCTTGTGGAATAGGCAAAGTGATATTTGGCAGCCCATAGAGGGCTATGGTGAAAAAGGAAATATCCTCCGATGAATTCTGGAAAGAAGCTTTCTGAGAAAATGCTTAGTGTTCTG
Source organism: Macaca nemestrina (assembly GCF_043159975.1). Lineage (NCBI taxonomy): Eukaryota > Metazoa > Chordata > Mammalia > Primates > Cercopithecidae > Macaca > Macaca nemestrina. The sequence goes on along the minus strand of NC_092141.1, from coordinate 27,040,816 downwards.
CTAATTCATCTCACAGTGTTACATCTGTATTTCGTGGATCTCTTTGCTAGCCTTATTTCTGTGGAATCTGAGAACAGATATTTCCTTTCCCTTTGAAGACTATAGGGCCAAAGGAAATATCCTCCAATAACAAAGAGAAAGAAGTTTTCTGAGAATCTTCTTTGTGTTCTGTGAAATCATCTCACAGAATTACAGCTTTCCCCTCAAGAAGTCTTTCGCTAAGACAGTTCTTGTGGAATTTGCAAAGTGATATTTGGAAGCCCATAGAGGGCTATGGTGAAAAAGGAAATATCCTCCGATGAAAGCTGGAAAGAAGCTTTCTGAGAAACTTCTTTGTGTTCTGTGAAATCATCTCACTGAGTTACAGCTTTCCCCTCAAGAAGCCTTTCGCTAAGACAGTTCTTGTGGAATTGGCAAATTGATATTTGGAAGCCCTTAGAGGGCTATGTTGAAAAAGGAAATATCCTCCGATGAAATCTGGAAAGAAGCTTTCTGAGAAACTGCTTAGTGTTCTGTTAATTCATGTCACAGAGTTATATCTGTATTTCGTCGATCTCTTTGCTAGCCTTATTTCTGTGGAATCTGAGAACAGATATTTCCTTTCCCTTTGAAGACTATAGGGCCAAAGGAAATATCCTCCGATAAGAAAGAGAAAGAAGCTTTCTGAGAATCTTCTTTGTGTTCTGTGAAATCATCTCACAGAGATACATCTTTCCAATCAAGAAGTCTTTCGCTAAGATAATTCTTGTGGAATTGGCAAAGTGATATTTGGAAGACCTTAGAGGGCTATGGTGAAAAAGGAAATATCCTCAGATGAAATCTGGAAAGAAGCTTTCTGAGAAACTGCTTAGTGTTCTGTTAATTCATGTCACAGCGTTATATCTGTATTTCGTGGATCTCTTTGCTAGCCTTATTTCTGTGGAATCTGAGAACAGATATTTCGGATCCCTTTGAAGACTATAGGGCCAAAGGTAATATCCTCCGATAACCAAGAGAAAGAAGCTTTCTGAGAATCTTCTTTGTGTTCTGTGAAATCATCTCACAGAGATACAGCTTTCCAATCAAGAAGTCTTTTGCTAAGATAGTTCTTGTGGAATTGGCAAAGTGATATTTGGAAGCCCTTAGAGGGCTATGGTGAAAAAGGAAATATCCTCAGATGAAATCTGGAAAGAAGCTTTCTGAGAAACTGCTTAGTGTTCTGTTAATTCATCTCACAGAGTTACATCTGTATTTCGTGGATCTCTTTGCTAGCCTTATTTCGGTGGAATCTGAGAACAGATATTTCGGATCCCTTGGAAGACTATAGGGCCAAAGGAAATATCCTCCGATAACAAAGAGAAAGAAGCTTTCTGAGAAACTTCGTTGTCTTCTGTGAAATCCTCTCACAGAGTTATAGCTTTCCCCTCAAGAAGCCTTTCGCTAATACAGTTCTTGTGGAATTGGCAAATTGATATTTGGAAGCCCTTAGAGGGCTATGGTGAAAAAGGAAATATCCTCCGATGAAATCTGAAAAGAAGCTTTCTGAGAAACTGCTCAGTGTTCTGTTAATTCATCTCACAGAGTTACATCTGTATTTCGTGGATCTCTTTGTTAGCCTTATTTCTGTGGAACTGGCAACAGATATTTCCTTTCCCTTTGAAGACTATAGGGCCAAAGGAAATATCCTCCGATAACAAAGAGAAAGAAGCTTTCTGAGAAACTTCTTTGTGTTCTGTGAAATCATCTCAGAGATTTAGAGCTTTCCCCTCAAGAAGCCTTTCGCTAAGTCAGTTCTTGTGGAATTGGCAAAGCGTTATTTGGAAGCCCACAGAGGGCTGTGGTGAAAAAGGAAATATCCTCCGATGAAATTTGGAAAGAAGCTTTCTGAGAAACTGCTTAGTGTTCTGTTAAATCATCTCACAGAGTTACATCTGTATTTCGTGGATCTCTTTGCTAACCTTATTTCTGTGGAATCTGAGAACAGATATTTCCTTTCCCTTTGAAGACTATAGGGCCAAAGGAAATATCCTCCGATAACAAAGAGACAGAAGCTTTCGGAGAAACTTCTTTGTGTTCTGTGAAATCATCTCACAGAATTACAGCTTTCCCCTCAAGAAGCCTTTCGCTAAGACAGTTCTTGTGGAATTGGCAAAGTGATATTTGGAATCCCATAGAGGGCTATGGTGAAAAAGGAAATATCCTCCGATGAAATCTGGAAAGAAGCTTTCTGAGAAACTGCTTAGTGTTCTTTTAATTAATCTCACAGAGTTACATCTGTATTTCGTGGATCTCTTTGCTAGCCTTATTTCTGTGGAATCTGAGAACAGATATTTCGGATCCCTTTGAAGACTATAGGGCCAAAGGAAATATCCTCCGATAACAAAGAGAAAGAAGCTTTCTGAGAAACTTCTTTGTATTCTGTGAAATCATTTCACACAGTTACAGCTTTCCCCTCAAGAAGGCTTTCGCTAAGTCAGTTCTTGTGGAATTGGCAAAGTGTTATTTGGAAGCCCATAGAGGGCTATGGTGAAAAAGGAAATATCCTCCGATGAAATCTGGAAAGAAGCTTTCTGAGAAACTGCATAGTGTTCTGTTAATTCATCTCACTGAGTTACATCTGTATTTCGTGGATCTCTTTGCTAGCCTTATTTCTGTGGAGTCTGAGAACAGATATTTCCTTTCCCTTTGAAGACTATAGGGCCCAAGGAAATATCCTCCGATAACAAAGAGAAAGAAGCTTTCTGAGAAACTTCTTTGTGTTCTGTGAAATCATCTCACAGAGTTACAGCTTTCCCCTCAAGAAGCCTTTCGCTAAGACAGTTCTTGTGGAATTGGCAAAGTGATATTTGGAAGCCCATAGAGGGCTACGGTGAAAAAGGAAATATCCTCCGATGAAATCTAGAAAGAAGCTTTCTGAGAAAATGCTTAGTCTTCTGTTAATTCATCTCACTGAGTTACATCTGTATTTCGTGGATCTCTTTCCTAGGCTTATTTCTGTGGAATCTGAGAACAGATATTTCCTTTCCCTTTGAAGACTATAGGGCCAAAGGAAATATCCTCCGATAACAAAGAGAAAGAAGCTTTCTGAGAAACTTCTTTGTGTTCTGTGAAATCATCTCACACAGTTACAGCTTTCCCCTCAAGCAGTCTTTCGCTAAGACAGTTCTTGTGGAATTGGCAAAGTGTTATTTGGAAACCCATAGAGGGCTATGGTGAAAAAGGAAATATCCTCCGATGAAATCTGGAAAGAAGCTTTCTGAGAAACTGCATAGTGTTCTGTTAATTCATCTCACTGAGTTATATCTGTATTTCGTGGATCTCTTTGCTAGCCTTATTTCTGTGGAGTCTGAGAACAGATATTTCCTTTCCCTTTGAAGACTATAGGGCCCAAGGAAATATCCTCCGATAACAAAGAGAAAGAAGCTTTCTGAGAAACTTCTTTGTGTTCTGTGAAATCATCTCAGAGATTTAGAGCTTTCCACTCAAGAAGCCTTTCGCTAAAACAGTTGTTGTGGAATTGGCAAAGTGATATTTGGAAGCCCTTAGAGGGCTATGGTGAAAAAGGAAATATCCTCCGATGAAATCTGGAAAGAAGCTTTCTAAGAAACTGCTCAGTGTTCTGTTAATTCATCTCACAGAGTTACATCTGTATTTCGTGGATCTCGTTGCTAGCCTTATTTCTGTGGAATGTGAGGACAGATATTTCCTTTCCCTTTGAAGACTATAGGGCCAAAGGAAATATCCTCCGGTAACCAAGAGAAAGAAGCATTCTGAGAAACTTCTTTGTGTTCTGTGAAATCATCTCACATAGATACAGCTTTCCAATCAAGAAGTCTTTCGCTAAGATAGTTCTTGTGGAATTGTCAAACTGATATTTGGAAGCCCTTAGAGGGCTATGGTGAAAAAGGAAATATCCTCAGATGAAGTCTGGAAAGAAACTTTCTGAGAAACTGCTTAGTGTTCTGTTAATTCATCTCACAGAGTTACATCTGTATTTCGTGGATCTCTTTGCTAGCATTATTTCGGTGGAATCTGAGAACAGATATTTCGGATCCCTTGGAAGACTATAGGGCCAAAGGAAATATCCTCCGATAACAAAGAGAAAGAAGCTTTCTGAGAAACTTCGTTGTCTTCTGTGAAATCCTCTCACAGAGTTACAGCTTTCCCCTCAAGAAGCCTTTCGCTAAGACAGTTCTTGTGGAATAGGCAAAGTTTTATTTGGCAGCCCATAGAGGGCTATGGTGAAAAAGGAAATATCCTCCGATGAAATCTGGAAAGAAGCTTTCTGAGAAAATGCTTAGTGTTCTGTTAATTCATCTCACAGAGTTACATCTGTATTTCGTGGATCTCTTTGCTAGCCTTATTTCTGTGGAATCTGAGAACAGATATTTCGGATCACTTTGAAGACTATAGGGCCAAAGGAAATATCCTCCGATAACAAAGAGAAAGAAGCTTTCTGGGAAACTTCTTTGTGTTCTGTGAAATCATCTCACAGAGATACAGCTTTCCCCTCAAGAAGCCTTTCGCGAAGACAGTTCTTGTGGAATTGGCAAAGTGATATTTGCAAGCTCATAGAGGGCTATGGAGAAAAAGGAAATATCCTCCGATGAAATCTGGAAAGAAGCTTTCTGAGAAACTGCTTAGTGTTCTGTTAATTCATCTCACAGAGTTACATCTGTATTTCGTGGATCTCTTTGCTAGCCTTATTTCTGTGGAATCTGAGAACAGATATTTCCTTTCCCTTTGAAGACTATAGGGCCAAAGGAAATACCCTCCAATAACAAAGAGAAAGAAGCTTTCTGAGAAACTTCTTTGTGTTCTGTGAAATCATTTCTCACAGTTACAGCTTTCCCCTCAAGAAGCCTTTCGCTAAGTCAGTTCTTGTGGAATTGGCAAAGTGTTATTTGGAAGCCCATAGAGGGCTATGGTGAAAAAGGAAATATCCTCCGATGAAATTTGGAAAGAAGCTTTCTGAGAAACTGCTCAGTGTTCTGTTAAATCATCTCACAGAGTTACATCTGTATTTCGTGGATCTCTTTGCTAACCTTATTTCTGTGGAATCTGAGAACAGATATTTCCTTTCCCTTTGAAGACTATAGGGCCAAAGGAAATATCCTCCGATAACAAAGAGACAGAAGCTTTCGGAGAAACTACTTTGTGTTCTGTGAAATCATCTCACAGAATTACAGCTTTCCCCTCAAGAAGCCTTTCGCTAAGACAGTTCTTGTGGAATTGGCAAAGTGATATTTGGAATCCCATAGAGGGCTATGGTGAAAAAGGAAATATCCTCCGATGAAATCTGGAAAGAAGCTTTCTGAGAAACTGCTTAGTGTTCTTTTAATTAATCTCACAGAGTTACATCTGTATTTCGTGGATCTCTTTGCTAGCCTTATTTCTGTGGAATCTGAGAACAGATATTTCGGATCCCTTTGAAGACTATAGGGCCAAAGGAAATATCCTCCGATAACAAAGAGAAAGAAGCTTTCTGAGAAACTTCTTTGTATTCTGTGAAATCATTTCACACAGTTACAGCTTTCCCCTCAAGAAGGCTTTCGCTAAGTCAGTTCTTGTGGAATTGGCAAAGTGTTATTTGGAAGCCCATAGAGGGCTATGGTGAAAAAGGAAATATCCTCCGATGAAATCTGGAAAGAAGCTTTCTGAGAAACTGCATAGTGTTCTGTTAATTCATCTCACTGAGTTACATCTGTATTTCGTGGATCTCTTTGCTAGCCTTATTTCTGTGGAGTCTGAGAACAGATATTTCCTTTCCCTTTGAAGACTATAGGGCCCAAGGAAATATCCTCCGATAACAAAGAGAAAGAAGCTTTCTGAGAAACTTCTTTGTGTTCTGTGAAATCATCTCACAGAGTTACAGCTTTCCCCTCAAGAAGCCTTTCGCTAAGACAGTTCTTGTGGAATTGGCAAAGTGATATTTGGAAGCCCATAGAGGGCTACGGTGAAAAAGGAAATATCCTCCGATGAAATCTGGAAAGAAGCTTTCTGAGAAAATGCTTAGTCTTCTGTTAATTCATCTCACTGAGTTACATCTGTATTTCGTGGATCTCTTTCCTAGGCTTATTTCTGTGGAATCTGAGAACAGATATTTCCTTTCCCTTTGAAGACTATAGGGCCAAAGGAAATATCCTCCGATAACAAAGAGAAAGAAGCTTTCTGAGAAACTTCTTTGTGTTCTGTGAAATCATCTCACACAGTTACAGCTTTCCCCTCAAGCAGTCTTTCGCTAAGACAGTTCTTGTGGAATTCGCAAAGTGTTATTTGGAAACCCATAGAGGGCTATGGTGAAAAAGGAAATATCCTCCGATGAAATCTGGAAAGAAGCTTTCTGAGAAACTGCATAGTGTTCTGTTAATTCATCTCACTGAGTTACATCTGTATTTCGTGGATCTCTTTGCTAGCCTTATTTCTGTGGAGTCTGAGAACAGATATTTCCTTTCCCTTTGAAGACTATAGGGCCCAAGGAAATATCCTCCGATAACAAAGAGAAAGAAGCTTTCTGAGAAACTTCTTTGTGTTCTGTGAAATCATCTCACAGAGATACAGCTTTCCAATCAAGAAGTCTTTTGATAGGGTAGTTCTTGTGGAATTGGCAAAGTGATATTTGGAAGCCCTTAGAGGGCTATGGTGAAAAAGGAAATATCCTCAGATGAAATCTGGAAAGAAGCTTTCTGAGAAACTGCTTAGTGTTCTGTTAATTCATCTCACAGAGTTACATCTGTATTTCGTGGATCTCTTTGCTAGCCTTATTTCGGTGGAATCTGAGAACAGATATTTCGGATCCCTTGGAAGACTATAGGGCCAAAGGAAATATCCTCCGATAACAAAGAGAAAGAAGCTTTCTGAGAAACTTCGTTGTCTTCTGTGAAATCCTCTCACAGAGTTACAGCTTTCCCCGCAAGAAGCCTTTCGCTAAGACAGTTCTTGTGGAATTGGCAATGTGATATTTGGAAGCCCATAGAGGGCTACGGTGAAAAAGGAAATATCCTCCGATGAAATCTGGAAAGAAGCTTTCTGAGAAACTGCTTAGTGTTCTGTTAATTCATCTCACACAGTTACATCTGTATTTCGTGGATTTCGTTGCTATCCTTATTTCTGTGGAATCTGAGAACAGATATTTCCTTTCCCTTTGAAGACTATAGGGCCAAAGGAAATATCCTCCGATAACCAAGAGAAAGAAGCTTTCTGAGAAACTTCTTTGTGTTCTGTGAAATCATCTCACAGAGATACAGCTTTTCCCTCAAGAAGCCTTTCGCTAAGTCAGTTCTTGTGGAATTGGCAAAGTGTTATTTGGAAGCCCATAGAGGGCTATGGTGAAAAAGGAAATATCCTCCGATGAAATCTGGAAAGAAGTTTTCTGAGAAACTGCTTAGTGTTCTGTTAATTCATCTCACTGAGTTACATCTGTATTTCGTGGATGTCTTTGCTAGCCTTATTTCTGTGGAATCTGAGAACAGATATTTCCTTTCCCTTTGAAGACTATAGGGCCAAAGGAAATATCCTCCGATAACAAAGAGAAAGAAGCTTTCTGAGAAACTTCTTTGTGTTCTGTGAAATCATCTCACAGAGTTACAGCTTTCCCCTCAAGAAGCCTTTCGCTAAGACAGTTCTTGTGGAATTGGCAAAGTGATATTTGGAAGCCCATAGAGGGCTATGGTGAAAAAGGAAATATCCTCCGATGAAATCTGGAAAGAAGCTTTCTGAGAAAATGCTTAGTCTTCTGTTAATTCATCTCACTGAGTTACATCTGTATTTCTTGGATCTCTTTGCTAGGCTTATTTCTGTGTAATCTGAGAAGAGATATTTCCTTTCCCTTTGAAGACTATAGGGCCAAAGGAAATATCCTCCGATAACAAAGAGAAAGAAGCTTTCTGAGAAACTTCTTTGTGTTCTGTGAAATCATCTCACACAGTTACAGCTTTCCCCTCAAGCAGTCTTTCGCTAAGACAGTTCTTGTGGAATTGGCAAAGTGTTATTTGGAAACCCATAGACGGCTATTGTGAAAAAGGAAATATCCTCCGATGAAATCTGGAAAGAAGCTTTCTGAGAAACTGCTTAGTGTTCTGTTGATTCATCTCACAGAGTTACATCTGTATTTCGTGGATCTCTTTGCTAGCCTTATTTCTGTGGAGTCTGAGAACAGATATTTCCTTTCCCTGTGAAGACTATAGGGCCAAAGGAAATATCCTCCGATAACAAAGAGAAAGAAGCTTTCTGAGAAACTTCTTTGTGTTCTGTGAAATCATCTCACAGAGTTACAGCTTTCCCCTCAAGAAGCCTTTCGCTAAGACAGTTTTTGTGGAATTGGCAAAGTGATATTTGGAAGCCCATAGAGGGCTACGTTGAAAAAGGAAATATCCTCCGATGAAATCTGGAAAGAAGCTTTCTGAGAAAATGCTTAGTCTTCTGTTAATTCATCTCACTGAGTTACGTCTGTGTTTCTTGGATCTCTTTGCTAGGCTTATTTCTGTGGAATCTGAGAACAGATAATTCGGATCCCTTTGAAGTCTATAGGGCCAAAGGAAATATCCTCCGATAACAAAGAGAAAGAAGCTTTCTGAGAAACTTCTTTGTGTTCTGTGAAATCATCTCACAGAGTTACAGCTTTCCACTCCAGAAGCCTTTCGCTAAGACAGTTCTTCTGGAATTGGCAAATTGATATTTGGAAGCCAATAGAGGGCTACGGTGAAAAAAGAAATATCCTCCGATGAAATCTGGAAAGAAGCTTTCTGAGAAACTGCTAAGTGTTCTGTTAATTCATCTCACAGAGTTACATCTGTATTTCGTGGATCTCTTTGCTAGCCTTATTTCTGTGGAATCTGAGAACAGATATTTCCTTTCCCTTTGAAGACTATAGGGCCAAAGGAAATATCCTCCGATAACAAAGAGAAAGAAGCTTTCTGAGAAACTTCTTTGTGTTCTGTGAAATCATTTCACACAGTTACAGCTTTTCCCTCAAGAAGCCTTTCGCTAAGTCAGTTCTTGTGGAATTGGCAAAGTGTTATTTGGAAGCCCATAGAGGGCTATGGTGAAAAAGGAAATATCCTCCGATAAAATCTGGAAAGAAGCTTTCTGAGAAACTGCTTAGTGTTCTGTTAATTCATCTCACTAAGTTACATCTGTATTTCGTGGATCTCTTTGGTAGCCTTATTTCTGTGGAGTCTGAGAACAGATATTTCCTTTCCCTGTGAAGACTATAGGGCCAAAGGAAATATCCTCTGATAACAAAGAGAAAGAAGCTTTCTGAGAAACTTCTTTGTGTTCTGTGAAATCATCTCACAGAGTTACAGCTTTCCCCTCAAGAAGCCTTTCGCTAAGACAGTTCTTGTGGAATTGGCAAAGTGATATTTGGAAGCCCATAGAGGGCTACGGTGAAAAAGGAAATATCCTCCGATGAAATCTGGAAAGAAGTTTTCTGAGAAAATGCTTAGTCTTCTGTTAATTCATCTCACTGAGTTACATCTGTATTTCGTGGATCTCTTTGCTAGGCTTATTTCTGTGGAATCTGAGAACAGATATTTCCTTTCCCTTTGAAGACTATAGGGCCAAAGGAAATATCCTCCGATAACAAAGAGAAAGAAGCTCTCTGAGAAACTTCTTAGTGTTCTGTGAAATCATCTCACACAGTTACAGCTTTCCCCTCAAGCAGTCTTTCGCTAAGATAGTTCTTGTGGAATTGGCAAAGTGTTATTTGGAATCCCATAGAGGGCTATTGTGAAAAAGGAAATATCCTCCGATGAAATCTGGAAAGAAGCTTTCTGAGAAATTGCTTAGTGTTCTGTTAATTCATGTCACAGTGTTATATCTGCATTTCGTGGATCTCTTTGCTAGCCTTATTTCTGTGGAATCTGAGAACAGATATTTCCTTTCCCTTTGAAGACTATAGGGCCAAAGGAAATATCATCCGATAAGAAAGAGAAAGAAGCTTTCTGAGAATCTTCTTTGTGTTCTGTGAAATCATCTCACAGAGATACAGCTTTCCAATCAAGAAGTCTTTCGCTAAGATAATTCTTGTGGAATTGGCAAAGTGATATTTGGAAGCCCATAGAGGGCTATGGTGAAAAAGGAAATATCCTCAGATGAAATCTGGAAAGAAGCTTTCTGAGAAACTGCTTAGTGTTCTGTTAATTCATGTCACAGCGTTATATCTGTATTTCGTGGATCTCTTTGCTAGCCTTATTTCTGTGGAATCTGAGAACAGATATTTCGCATCCCTTTGAAGACTATAGGGCCAAAGGAAATATCCTCCGATAACCAAGAGAAAGAAGCTTTCTGAGAATCTTCTTTGTGTTCTGTGAAATCATCTCACAGAGATACAGCTTTCCAATCAAGAAGTCTTTTGCTAAGATAGTTCTTGTGGAATTGGCAAAGTGATATTTGGAAGCCCTTAGAGGGCTATGGTGAAAAAGGAAACATCCTCAGATGAAATCTGGAAAGAAGCTTTCTGAGAAACTGCTTAGTGTTCTGTTAATTCATCTCACAGAGTTACATCTGTATTTCGTGGCTCTCTTTGCTAGCCTTATTTCGGTGGAATCTGAGAACAGATATTTCGGATCCCTTGGAAAACTATAGGGCCAAAGGAAATATCCTCTGATAACAAAAGAAAGAAGCTTTCTGAGAAACTTCGTTGTCTTCTGTGAAATCCTCTCACAGAGTTTCATCTTTCCCCTCAAGAAGCCTTTCGCTAAAACAGTTCTTGTGGAATTGGCAAATTGATATTTGGAAGCCCTTAGAGGGCTATGGTGAAAAAGGAAATATCCTCCGATGAAATCTGAAAAGAAGCTTTCTGAGAAACTGCTCAGTGTTCTTTTAATTCATCTCACAGAGTTACATCTTTATTTCGTGGATCTCTTTGCTAGCCTTATTTCTGTGGAATCTGAGAACAGATATTTCGGATCCCTTTGAAGACTTTAGGGCCAAAGGAAATATCCTCCGATAACAAAGAGAAAGAAGATTTCTGAGAAACTTCTTTGTGTTCTGTGAAATCATCTCACAGAATTACAGCTTTCCCCTCAAGAAGCCTTTCGCTAAGACAGTTCTTGTGGAATTGGCAAAGTGATATTTGGAAGCCCATAGAGGGCTATGGTGAAAAAGGAAATATCCTCCGATGAAATCTGGAAAGAAGCTTTCTGAGAAACTGCTAAGTGTTCTGTTAATTCATCTCACAGAGTTACATCTGTATTTCGTGGATCTCTTTGCTAGCCTTATTTCTGTGGAATCTGAGAACAGATATTTCCTTTCCCTTTGAAGACTATAGGGCCAAAGGAAATATCCTCCGATAAGAAAGAGAAAGAAGCTTTCTGAGAAACTTCTTTGTGTTCTGTGAAATCATCTCACACAGTTACAGCTTTCCCCTCAAGCAGTCTTTCGCTAAGACAGTTCTTGTGGAAATGGCAAAGTGTTATTTGGAAACCCATAGAGGGCTATTGTGAAAAAGGAAATATCCTCCGATGAAATCTGGAAAGAAGCTTTCTGAGAAACTACTTAGTGTTCTCTTAATTCATCTCACAGAGTTACATCTGTATTTCGTGGATCTCTTTGCTAGCCTTATTTCTGTGGAATCTGAGAACAGATATTTCGGATCCCTTTGAAGTCTATAGGGCCAAAGCAAATATCCTCCGATAACAAAGAGAAAGAAGCTTTCTGAGAAACTTCTTTGTGTTCTGTGAAACCATCTCACAGAGTTACAGCTTTCCCCTCAAGAAGCCTTTCGCTAAGACACTTCTTGTGTAATTGGCAAATTGATATTTGGAAGCCCTTAGAGGGCTATGTTGAAAAAGGAAATATCCTCCGATGAAATCTGGAAAGAAGCTTTCTGAGAAACTGCTTAGTGTTCTGTTAATTCATCTCACAGAGTTACATCTGTATTTCGTGGATCTCGTTGCTAGCTTTATTACTGTGGAATGTGAGAACAGATATTTCCTTTCCCTTTGAAGACTATAGGGCCAAAGGAAATATCCTTCGATAACCAAGAGAAAGAATCTTTCTGAGAAACTTCTTTGTGTTCTGTGAAATCATCTCACAGAGAGACAGCTTTCCAATCAAGAAGTCTTTCGCTAAGATAGTTCTTGTGGAATTGTCAAAGTGATATTTGGAAGCCCTTAGAGGGCTATGGTGAAAAAGGAAATATCCTCAGATGAAATCTAGAAAGAAGCTTCCTGAGAAACTGCTTAGTGTTCTGTTAATTCATCTCACAGAGTTACATCTGTATTTCGTGGATCTCTTTGCTAGCCTTATTTCGGTGAAATCTGAGAACAGATATTTCGGATCCCTTGGAAGACTATAGGGCCAAAGGAAATATCCTCCGATAACAAAGAGAAAGAAGCTTTCTGAGAAACTTCGTTGTGTTCTGTGAAATCCTCTCAAAGAGTTACAGCTTTCCCCTCAAGAAGCCTTTCGCTAAGACAGTTCTTGTGGAATTGGCAATGTGATATTTGGAAGCCCATAGAGGGCTACGGTGAAAAAGGAAATATCCTCAGATGAAATCTAGAAAGAAGCTTTCTGAGAAACTGCTTAGTGTTCTGTTAATTCATCTCACAGAGTTACATCTGTACTTCGTGGATCTCTTTGCTAGCCTTATTTCTGTGGAATCTGAGAACAGATATTTCCTTTCCCTTTGAAGACTATAGGGCCAAATGAAATATCCTCCGATAACAAAGAGAAAGAAGCTTTCTGAGAAACTTCTTTGTGTTCTTTGAAATCATCTCACAGAGTTACAGCTTTCCCCTCAAGAAGCCTTTCGCTAAGACAGTTCTTGTGGAATAGGCAAAGTGATATTTGGCAGCCCATAGAGGGCTATGGTGAAAAAGGAAATATCCTCAGATGAAATCTGGAAAGAAGCTTTCTGAGAAAATGCTTAGTGTTCTGTTAATTCTTCTCACAGTGTTACATCTGTAATTCGTGGATCTCTTTGCTAGCCTTATTTCTGTGGAATCTGAGAACAGATATTTCGGATCCCTTTGAAGACTATAGGGCCAAAGGAAATATCCTCTGATAAAAAAGAGAAAGAAGCTTTCTGACAAACTTCTTTGTGTTCTGTGAAATCATTTCACACAGTTACAGGTTTCCCCTCAAGAAGCCTTTCGCTAAGACAGTTCTTTTGGAATTGGCAAAGTGATATTTGGAAGCCCATAGAGGGCTATGGTGAAAAAGGAAATATCCTCCGATGAAATCTGGAAAGAAGATGTCTGAGAAACTGCTTAGTGTTCTGTTAATTCATCTCACTGAGTTACATCTGTATTTCGTGGATCTCTTTGCTAGCCTTATATCTGTGGAATCTGAGAACAGATATTGCCTTTCCTTTTGAAGACTATAGGGCCAAAGGAAATATCCTCCGATAACAAAGAGAAAGAAGGTTTCTGAGAAACTTCTTTGTGTTCTGTGAAATCATCTCACAAAGTTACAGCTTTCCACTCCAGAAGCCTTTCGCTAACACAGTTCTTCTGGAATTGGCAAAGTGATATTTGTAAGCCCATAGAGGGCTACGGTGAAAAAAGAAATATCCTCAGATGAAATCTGGAAAGAACGTTTCTGAGAAACTGCTTAGTGTTCTGTTAAATCATCTCACAGAGTTACATCTGTATTTCGTGGATCTCTTTGCTAGCCTTATTTCTGTGGAATCTGACCACAGATATTTCCTTTCCCTTTGAAGACTATAGGGCCAAAGGAAATATCCCCCAATAAGAAAGAGAAAGAAGCATTCTGAGAAACTTCTTTGTGTTCTGTGAAATCATTTCACAGAGTTACAGCTTTCCCCTCAAGAAGCCTTTCGCTAAGACAGTTCTTGTGGAATAGGCAAAGTGATATTTGGCAGCCCATAGAGGGCTATGGTGAAAAAGGAAATATCCTCCGATGAAATCTGGAAAGAAGTTTTCTGAGAAAATGCTTAGTCTTCTGTTAATTCATCTCACTGAGTTACATCTGTATTTCGTGGATCTCTTTGCTAGGCTTATTTCTGTGGAATCTGAGAACAGATATTTCCTTTCCCTTTGAAGACTATAGGGCCAAAGGAAATATCCTCCGATAACAAAGAGAAAGAAGCTTTCTGAGAAACTTCTTAGTGTTCTGTGAAATCATCTCACACAGTTACAGCTTTCCCCTCAAGCAGTCTTTCGCTAAGATAGTTCTTGTGGAATTGGCAAAGTGTTATTTGGAATCCCATAGAGGGCTATTGTGAAAAAGGAAATATCCTCCGATGAAATCTGGAAAGAAGCTTTCTGAGAAATTGCTTAGTGTTCTGTTAATTCATGTCACAGAGTTATATCTGTATTTCGTGGATCTCTTTGCTAGCCTTATTTCTGTGGAATCTGAGAACAGATATTTCCTTTCCCTTTGAAGACTATAGGGCCAAAGGAAATATCATCCGATAAGAAAGAGAAAGAAGCTTTCTGAGAATCTTCTTTGTGTTCTGTGAAATCATCTCACAGAGATACAGCTTTCCAATCAAGAAGTCTTTCGCTAAGATAATTCTTGTGGAATTGGCAAAGTGATATTTGGAAGCCCATAGAGGGCTATGGTGAAAAAGGAAATATCCTCAGATGAAATCTGGAAAGAAGCTTTCTGAGAAACTGCTTAGTGTTCTGTTAATTCATGTCACAGCGTTATATCTGTATTTCGTGGATCTCTTTGCTAGCCTTATTTCTGTGGAATCTGAGAACAGATATTTCGCATCCCTTTGAAGACTATAGGGCCAAAGGAAATATCCTCCGATAACCAAGAGAAAGAAGCTTTCTGAGAATCTTCTTTGTGTTCTGTGAAATCATCTCACAGAGATACAGCTTTCCAATCAAGAAGTCTTTTGCTAAGATAGTTCTTGTGGAATTGGCAAAGTGATATTTGGAAGCCCTTAGAGGGCTATGGTGAAAAAGGAAACATCCTCAGATGAAATCTGGAAAGAAGCTTTCTGAGAAACTGCTTAGTGTTCTGTTAATTCATCTCACAGAGTTACATCTGTATTTCGTGGCTCTCTTTGCTAGCCTTATTTCGGTGGAATCTGAGAACAGATATTTCGGATCCCTTGGAAAACTATAGGGCCAAAGGAAATATCCTCTGATAACAAAGAGAAAGAAGCTTTCTGAGAAACTTCGTTGTCTTCTGTGAAATCCTCTCACAGAGTTTCATCTTTCCCCTCAAGAAGCCTTTCGCTAAGACAGTTCTTGTGGAATTGGCAAATTGATATTTGGAAGCCCTTAGAGGGCTATGGTGAAAAAGGAAATATCCTCCGATGAAATCTGAAAAGAAGCTTTCTGAGAAACTGCTCAGTGTTCTTTTAATTCATCTCACAGAGTTACATCTTTATTTCGTGGATCTCTTTGCTAGCCTTATTTCTGTGGAATCTGAGAACAGATATTTCCTTTCCCTTTGAAGACTATAGGGCCAAAGGAAATATCCTCCGATAAGAAAGAGAAAGAAGCTTTCTGAGAAACTTCTTTGTGTTCTGTGAAATCATCTCACACAGTTACAGCTTTCCCCTCAAGCAGTCTTTCGCTAAGACAGTTCTTGTGGAAATGGCAAAGTGTTATTTGGAAACCCATAGAGGGCTATTGTGAAAAAGGAAATATCCTCCGATGAAATCTGGAAAGAAGCTTTCTGAGAAACTACTTAGTGTTCTGTTAATTCATCTCACAGAGTTACATCTGTATTTCGTGGATCTCTTTGCTAGCCTTATTTCTGTGGAATCTGAGAACAGATATTTCGGATCCCTTTGAAGTCTATAGGGCCAAAGCAAATATCCTCCGATAACAAAGAGAAAGAAGCTTTCTGAGAAACTTCTTTGTGTTCTGTGAAACCATCTCACAGAGTTACAGCTTTCCCCTCAAGAAGCCTTTCGCTAAGACACTTCTTGTGTAATTGGCAAATTGATATTTGGAAGCCCTTAGAGGGCTATGTTGAAAAAGGAAATATCCTCCGATGAAATCTGGAAAGAAGCTTTCTGAGAAACTGCTTAGTGTTCTGTTAATTCATCTCACAGAGTTACATCTGTATTTCGTGGATCTCGTTGCTAGCTTTATTACTGTGGAATGTGAGAACAGATATTTCCTTTCCCTTTGAAGACTATAGGGCCAAAGGAAATATCCTTCGATAACCAAGAGAAAGAATCTTTCTGAGAAACTTCTTTGTGTTCTGTGAAATCATCTCACAGAGATACAGCTTTCCAATCAAGAAGTCTTTCGCTAAGATAGTTCTTGTGGAATTGTCAAAGTGATATTTGGAAGCCCTTAGAGGGCTATGGTGAAAAAGGAAATATCCTCAGATGAAATCTAGAAAGAAGCTTCCTGAGAAACTGCTTAGTGTTCTGTTAATTCATCTCACAGAGTTACATCTGTATTTCGTGGATCTCTTTGCTAGCCTTATTTCGGTGGAATCTGAGAACAGATATTTCGGATCCCTTGGAAGACTATAGGGCCAAAGGAAATATCCTCCGATAACAAAGAGAAAGAAGCTTTCTGAGAAACTTCGTTGTGTTCTGTGAAATCCTCTCAAAGAGTTACAGCTTTCCCCTCAAGAAGCCTTTCGCTAAGACAGTTCTTGTGGAATTGGCAATGTGATATTTGGAAGCCCATAGAGGGCTACGGTGAAAAAGGAAATATCCTCAGATGAAATCTAGAAAGAAGCTTTCTGAGAAACTGCTTAGTGTTCTGTTAATTCATCTCACAGAGTTACATCTGTACTTCGTGGATCTCTTTGCTAGCCTTATTTCTGTGGAATCTGAGAACAGATATTTCCTTTCCCTTTGAAGACTATAGGGCCAAATGAAATATCCTCCGATAACAAAGAGAAAGAAGCTTTCGGAGAAACTTCTTTGTGTTCTTTGAAATCATCTCACAGAGTTACAGCTTTCCCCTCAAGAAGCCTTTCGCTAAGACAGTTCTTGTGGAATAGGCAAAGTGATATTTGGCAGCCCATAGAGGGCTATGGTGAAAAAGGAAATATCCTCCGATGAAATCTGGAAAGAAGCTTTCTGAGAAAATGCTTAGTGTTCTGTTAATTCTTCTCACAGTGTTACATCTGTAATTCGTGGATCTCTTTGCTAGCCTTATTTCTGTGGAATCTGAGAACAGATATTTCGGATCCCTTTGAAGACTATAGGGCCAAAGGAAATATCCTCTGATAAAAAAGAGAAAGAAGCTTTCTGACAAACTTCTTTGTGTTCTGTGAAATCATTTCACACAGTTACAGGTTTCCCCTCAAGAAGCCTTTCGCTAAGACAGTTCTTTTGGAATTGGCAAAGTGATATTTGGAAGCCCATAGAGGGCTATGGTGAAAAAGGAAATATCCTCCGATGAAATCTGGAAAGAAGATGTCTGAGAAACTGCTTAGTGTTCTGTTAATTCATCTCACTGAGTTACATCTGTATTTCGTGGATCTCTTTGCTAGCCTTATATCTGTGGAATCTGAGAACAGATATTGCCTTTCCCTTTGAAGACTATAGGGCCAAAGGAAATATCCTCCGATAACAAAGAGAAAGAAGGTTTCTGAGAAACTTCTTTGTGTTCTGTGAAATCATCTCACAAAGTTACAGCTTTCCACTCCAGAAGCCTTTCGCTAACACAGTTCTTCTGGAATTGGCAAAGTGATATTTGTAAGCCCATAGAGGGCTACGGTGAAAAAAGAAATATCCTCAGATGAAATCTGGAAAGAACCTTTCTGAGAAACTGCTTAGTGTTCTGTTAAATCATCTCACAGAGTTACATCTGTATTTCGTGGATCTCTTTGCTAGCCTTATTTCTGTGGAATCTGACCACAGATATTTCCTTTCCCTTTGAAGACTATAGGGCCAAAGGAAATATCCCCCAATAAGAAAGAGAAAGAAGCATTCTGAGAAACTTCTTTGTGTTCTGTGAAATCATTTCACAGAGTTACAGCTTTCCCCTCAAGAAGCCTTTCGCTAAGACAGTTCTTGTGGAATAGGCAAAGTGATATTTGGCAGCCCATAGAGGGCTATGGTGAAAAAGGAAATATCCTCCGATGAAATCTGGAAAGAAGCTTTCTGAGAAAATGCTTAGTGTTCTGTTAATTCATCTCACAGAGTTACATCTGTATTTCGTGGATCTCTTTGCTAGCCTTATTTCTCTGGAATCTGAGAACAGATATTTCGGATCGCTTTGAAGACTATAGGGCCAAAGGAAATATCCTCCGATAACAAAGAGAAAGAAGCTTTCAGAGAATCTTCTTTGTGTTCTGTGAAATCATCTCACAGAGTTACAGCTTTCCAATCAAGAAGTCTTTCGCTAAGATAATTCTTGTGGAATTGGCAAAGTGATATTTGGAAGCCCTTAGAGGGCTATGGTGAAAAAGGAAATATCCTCCGATGAAATCTGGAAAGAAGCTTTCTGAGAAACTGCTTAGTGTTCTGTTAATTCATCTCACAGAGTTATATCTGTATTTCCTGGATCTCTTTGCTAGCCTTACTTCTGTGGAATCTGAGAACAGATATTTCGGATCCCTTTGAAGACTATAGGGCCAAAGGAAATATCCTCCGATAACCAAGAGAAAGAAGTTTTCTGAGAATCTTCTTTGTGTTCTGTGAAATCATCTCACAGAGATACAGCTTTCCAATCAAGAAGTCTTTCGCTAAGATAGTTCTTGTGGAATTGGCAAAGTGATATTTGTAAGCCCATAGAGGGCTATGGTGAAAAAGGAAATATCCTCCGATGAAATCTGGAAAGAAGCTTTCTGAGAAACTGCTTAGTGTCTGTTAATTCATCTCACAGAGTTACATCTGTATTTCGTGGATCTCTTTGCTAGCCTTATTTCGGTGGAATCTGAGAACGGATATTTCGGATCCCTTGGAAGACTAAAGGTCCAAAGGAAATATCCTCCGATAACAAAGAGAAAGAAGCTTTCTGAGAAACTTCGTTGTCTTCTGTGAAATTCTCTCACAGAGTTACAGCTTTCCCCTCAAGAAGCCTTTCGCGAAGACAGTTCTTGTGGAATTGGCAATGTGATATTTGGAAGCCCATAGAGGGCTACGGTGAAAAAGGAAATATCCTCCGATGAAATCTGGAAAGAAGCTTTCTGAGAAAATGCTTAGTGTTCTGTTAATTCATCTCTCAGAGTTACATCTGTATTTCGTGGATCTCTTTGCTAGCCTTATTTCTGTGGAATCTGAGAACAGATATTTCGGATCCCTTTGAAGACTATAGGGACAAAGGAAATATCCCCCGATAAGAAAGAGAAAGAAGCATTCTGAGAAACTTCTTTGTGTTCTGTGAAATCATTTCACAGAGTTACAGCTTTCCCCTCAAGAAGCCTTTCTCTAAGACAGTTCTTGTGGAATAGGCAAAGTGATATTTGGCAGCCCATAGAGGGCTATGGTGAAAAAGGAAATATCCTCCGATGAAATCTGGAAAGAAGCTTTCTGAGAAAATGCTTAGTGTTCTGTTAATTCATCTCACAGAGTTACATCTGTATTTCGTGGATCTCTTTGCTAGCCTTATTTCTGTGGAATCTGAGAACAGATATTTCGGATCCCTTTGAAGACTATAGGGCGAAAGGAAATATCCTCCGATAAGAAAGAGAAAGAAGCTTTCAGAGAATCTTCTTTGTGTTCTGTGAAATCATTTCACACAGTTACAGCTTTCCCTTCAAGAAGCCTTTCGCTAAGACAGTTCTTGTGGAACTGGCAAAGTGATATTTGGAAGCCCATAGAGGGCTATGGTGAAAAAGGAAATATCCTCCGATGAAATCTGGAAAGAAGATGTCTGAGAAACTGCTTAGTGTTCTGTTAATTCATCTCACAGAGTTACATCTGTATTTCGTGGATCTCTTTGCTAGCCTTATTTCTGTGGAATCTGAGAACACGTATTTCCTTTCCCTTTGAAGACTATAGGGCCAAAGGAAATATCCTCCGATAACAAAGAGAAAGAAGCTTTCTGAGAAACTTCTTTGTGTTCTGTGAAATCATCTCACAGAGTTACAGCTTTCCCCTCAAGAAACCTTTCACTAAGACAGTTCTTGTGGAATTGGCAAAGTGATATTTGCAAGCTCATAGAGGGCTATGGTGAAAAAGGAAATATCCTCAGATGAAATCTGGAAAGAAGATTTCTGAAAAACTGCTTAGTGTTCTGTTAATTCATCTCACAGAGTTACATCTGTATTTCGTGGATCTCTTTGCTAGCCTTATTTCTGTGGAATCTGAGAACAGATATTTCAGATCCCTTGGAAGACTATAGGGCCAAAGGAAATATCCTCCAATAACAAAGAGAAAGAAGCTTTCTGAGAAACTTCTTTGTGTTCTGTGAAATCATCTCACAGAATTACAGCTTTCCCCTCAAGAAGCCTTTCGCTAAGACAGTTCTTGTGGAATTGGCAAAGTGATATTTGGAAGCCCATAGAGGGCTATGGTGAAAAAGGAAATATCCTCCGATGAAATCTGTAAAGAAGTTTTCTGAGAAACTGCTTAATGTTCTGTTATTTCATCTCACTGAGTTACATCTGTATTTCGTGGATCTCTTTGCTAGCCTTATTTCTGTGGAGTCTGAGAACAGATATTTCCTTTCCTTTTGAAGACTATAGGGCCAAAGGAAATATCCTCCGATAACAAAGAGAAAGAAGCGTTCTGAGAAATCTTTGTGTTCTGTGAAATCATCTCACAGAGTTACAGCTTTCCCCTCCAGAAGCCTTTCGCTAAGACAGTTCTTGTGGAATTGGCAAAGTGATATTTGGAAGCCCATAGAGGGCTATGGTGAAAAAGGAAATATCCTCCGATGAAATCTGGAAAGAAGCTTTCTGAGAAAATGCTTAGTCTTCTGTTAATTC
The DNA here is from genome assembly GCF_043159975.1 of Macaca nemestrina. Lineage (NCBI taxonomy): Eukaryota > Metazoa > Chordata > Mammalia > Primates > Cercopithecidae > Macaca > Macaca nemestrina. The sequence goes on along the minus strand of NC_092141.1, from coordinate 27,020,062 downwards.
ATCTCACTGAGTTACATCTGTATTTCGTGCATCTCTTTGCTAGGCTTATTTCTGTGGAATCTGAGATCAGATATTTCGGATCCCTTTGAAGACTATAGGGCCAAAGGAAATATCCTCCGATAACAAAGAGAAAGAAGCTTTCTGAGAATCTTCTTTGTGTTCTGTGAAATCATCTCACACAGTTACAGCTTTCCCCTCAGGCAGTCTTTCGCTAAGACAGTTCTTGTGGAATTGGTAAAGTGTTATTTGGAAACCCATAGAGGGCTATTGTGAAAAAGGAAATATCCTCCGATGAAATCTGGAAAGAAGCTTTGTGAGAAACTGCTTAGTGTTCTGTTAATTCATCTCACAGAGTTACATCTGTATTTCGTGGATCTCTTTGCTACCTTATTTCTGTGGAATCTGAGAACAGATATTTCGGATCCCTTTGAAGTCTATAAGTCCAAAGGAAATATCCTCCGATAACAAAGAGAAAGACGCTTTCTGAGAAACTTCTTTATGTTCTGTGAAATCATCTCACAGAGTTACAGCTTTCACCACAAGAAGCCTTTCGCTAAGACAGTTCTTGTGGAATTGGCAAAGTGATATTTGGAAGCCCATAGAGGGCTATGGTGAAAAAGGAAATATCCTCCGATGAAATCTGGAAAGAAGCTTTCTGAGAAAATGCTTAGTCTTCTGTTAATTCATCTCACAGAGTTACATCTGTATTTCGTGGATCTCTTTGCTAGGCTTATTTCTGTGGAATCTGAGAAGAGATATTTCCTTTCCCTTTGAAGACTATAGGGCCAAAGGAAATATCCTCCGATAACCAAGAGAAAGAAGCTTTCTGAGAAACTTCTTTGTGTTCTGTGAAATCATCTCACAGAGTTAGAGCTTTCCCCTCAAAAAGCCTTTCGCTAAAACAGTTCTTGTGGAATTGGCAAATTGATATTTGGAAGCCCTTAGAGGGCTATGGTGAAAAAGGAAATATCCTCCGTTGAAATCTGGAAAGAAGCTTTCTGAGAAACTGCTCAGTGTTCTGTTAATTCATCTCACAGAGTTACATCTGTATTTCGTGGATCTCTTTGCTAGCCTTATTTCTGTGGAATCTGAGAACAGATATTTCGGATCCCTTTGAAGACTATAGGGACAAAGGAAATATCCTCCGATAACAAAGAGAAAGAAGCTTTCTGAGAAACTTCTTTGTGTTCTGTGAAATCATCTCACTGAGTTACAGCTTTCCCCTCAAGAAGCTTTTCGCTAAGACAGTTCTTTTGGAATTGGCAAAGTGATATTTGGAAGCCCATAGAAGGCTATGGTGAAAAAGGAAATATCCTCCGATGAAATTTGGAAAGAAGCTTTCTGAGAAACTGCTTAGTGTTCTTTTAAACATCTCACAGAGTTACACCTGTATTTCGTGGATCTCTTTGCTAGCCTTATTTCTGTGGAATCTGAGAACAGATATTTCCTTTCCCTTTGAAGACTATAGGTCCAAAGGAAATATCCTCCGATAACAAAGAGAAAGAAGCTTTTTGAGAAACTTCTTTGTGTTCTGTGAAATCATCTCACAGAGTTACAGCTTTCCCCTCAAGAAGCCTTTCGCTAAGACTTTTCTTGTGGAATTGGCAAAGTGACATTTGCCAGCGCATAGATGGCTATGTTGAAAAAGGAAATATCCTCCGATGAAATCTGGAAAGAAGCTTTCTGAGAAACTGCTTAGTGTTCTGTTAATTCATGTCACAGAGTTATATCTGTATTTCGTGGATCTCTTTGCTAGCCTTATTTCTGTGGAATCTGAGAACAGATATTTCCTTTCCCTTTGAAGACTATAGGGCCAAAGGAAATATCCTCCGATAAGAAAGAGAAAGAAGCTTTCAGAGAATCTTCTTTGTGTTCTGTGAAATCATCTCACAGAGATACAGCTTTCCAATCAAGAAGTGTTTCGCTAAGATAATCCTTGTGGAATTGGCAAAGTGATATTTGGAAGCCCTAAGAGGGCTATGGTGAAAAAGGAAATATCCTCAGATGAAATCTGGAAAGAAGCTTTCTGAGAAACTGCTTAGTGTTCTGTTAATTCATCTCACAGAGTTATATCTGTATTTCGTGGATCTCTTTGCTAGCCTTACTTCTGTGGAATCTGAGAACAGATATTTCGGATCCCTTTGAAGACTATAGGGCCAAAGGAAATATCCTCCGATAACCAAGAGAAAGAAGCTTTCTGAGAATCTTCTTTGTGTTCTGTGAAATCATCTCACAGAGATACAGCTTTCCAATCAAGAAGTCTTTCGCTAAGATAGTTCTTGTGGAATTGGCAAAGTGATATTTGGAAGCCCATAGAGGGCTATGGTGAAAAAGGAAATATCCTCAGATGAAATCTGGAAAGAAGCTTTCTGGAAAATGCTTAGTGTCTGTTAATTCATCTCACAGAGTTACATCTGTATTTCGTGGATCTCTTTGCTAGCCTTATTTCGGTGGAATCTGAGAACAGATATTTCGGATCCCTTGGAAGACTAAAGGGCCAAAGGAAATATCCTCCGATAACAAAGAGAAAGAAGCTTTCTGAGAAACTTCGTTGTCTTCTGTGAAATTCTCTCACAAAGTTACAGCTTTCCCCTCAAGAAGCCTTTCGCGAAGACAGTTCTTGTGGAATTGGCAATGTGATATTTGGAAGCCCATAGAGGGCTACTGTGAAAAAGGAAATATCCTCCGATGAAATCTGGAAAGAAGCTTTCTGAGAAAATGCTTAATGTTCTGTTAATTCATCTCACAGAGTTACATCTGTATTTCGTGGATCTCTTTGCTAGCCTTATTTCTGTGGAATCTGAGAACAGATATTTCGGATCCCTTTGAAGGCTATAGGGCCAAAGGAAATATGCCCCGATAAGAAAGAGAAAGAAGCATTCTGAGAAACTTCTTTGTGTTCTGTGAAATCATTTCACAGAGTTACAGCTTTCCCTTGAAGAAGCCTTTCGCTAAGACAGTTCTTGTGGAATTGGCAAAGTGATATTTGGCAGCCCATAGAGGGCTATGGTGAAAAAGGAAATATCCTCCGATGAAATCTGGAAAGAAGCTTTCTGAGAAAATGCTTAGTGTTCTGTTAATTCATCTCACAGAGTTACATCTGTATTTCGTTGATCTCTTTGCTAGCATTATTCCTGTGGAATCTGAGAACAGATATTTCGGATCCCTTTGAAGACTATAGGGCCAAAGGAAATATCCTCCGATAACAAAGAGAAAGAAGCTTTCTGAGAAACTTCTTTGTGTTCTGTGAAATCATTTCACACAGTTACAGCTTTCCCCTCAAGAAGCCTTTCGCTAAGAGAGTTCTTGTGGAATTGGCAAAGTGATATTTGGAAGCCCATAGAGGGCTATGGTGAAAAAGGAAATATCCTCCGATGAAATCTGGAAAGAAGATTTCTGAGAAACTGCTTAGAGTTCTGTTAATTCATCTCACAGAGTTACATCTGTATTTCGTGGATCTCTTTGCTAGCCTTATTTCTGTGGAATCTGAGAACGGATATTTCCTTTCCCTTTGAAGAATATAGGGCCAAATGAAATATCCTCCGATAACAAAGAGAAAGAAGCTTTCTGAGAAACTTCTTTGTGTTCTGTGAAATCATCTCACAGAGTTACAGCTTTCCCCTCAAGAAGCCTTTCTCTAAGACAGTTCTTGTGGAATTGGCAAAGTGATATTTGCAAGATCATAGAGGGCTATGGAGAAAAAGAAAATATCCTCCGATGAAATCTGGAAAGAAGCTTTCTGAGAAACTGCTTAGTGTTCTGTTACTTCATCTCACAGAGTTACATCTGTATTTCGTGGATCTCTTTGCTAGGATTATTTCTGTGGAATCTGAGAACAGATATTTCGTTTCCTTTTGAAGACTATAGGGCCAAAGGAAATATCCTCCGATAACAAAGAGAAAGAAGCTTTCTGAGAAACTTCTTTGTGTTCTGCGAAATCATCTCACAGAGTTAGAGCTTTCCCCTCAAAAAGCCTTTCGCTAAAACAGTTCTTGTGGAATTGGCAAATTGATATTTGGAAGCCCTTAGAGGGCTATGGTGAAAAAGGAAATATCCTCCGATGAAATCTGGAAAGAAGCTTTCTGAGAAACTGCTCAGTGTTCTGTTAATTCATCTCACAGAGTTACATCTGTATTTCGTGGATCTCTTTGCTAGCCTTATTTCTGTGGAATCTGAGAACAGATATTTCGGATCCCTTTGAAGACTATAGGGACAAAGGAAATATCCTCCGATAACAAAGAGAAAGAAGCTTTCTGAGAAACTTCTTTGTGTTCTGTGAAATCATCTCACTGAGTTACAGCTTTCCCCTCAGGAAGCTTTTCGCTAAGACAGTTGTTTTGGAATTGGCAAAGTGATATTTGGAAGCCCATAGAAGGCTATGGTGAAAAAGGAAATATCCTCCGATGAAATTTGGAAAGAAGCTTTCTGAGAAACTGCTGAGTGTTCTTTTAAACATCTCACAGAGTTACATCTGTATTTCGTGGATCTCTTTGCTAGCCTTATTTCTGTGGAATCTGAGAACAGATATTTCCTTTCCCTTTGAAGACTATAGGTCCAAAGGAAATATCCTCCGATAACAAAGAGAAAGAAGCTTTTTGAGAAACTTCTTTGTGTTCTGTGAAATCATCTCACAGAGTTACAGCTTTCCCCTCAAGAAGCCTTTCGCTAAGACTGTTCTTGTGGAATTGGCAAAGTGACATTTGCAAGCGCATAGATGGCTATGTTGAAAAAGGAAATATCCTCCGATGAATTCTGGAAAGAAGCTTTCTGAGAAACTGCTTAGTGTTCTGTTAATTCATGTCACAGAGTTATATCTGTATTTCGTGGATCTCTTTGCTAGCCTTATTTCTGTGGAATCTGAGAACAGATATTTCCTTTCCCTTTGAAGACTATAGGGCCAAAGGAAATATCCTCCGATAAGAAAGAGAAAGAAGCTTTCAGAGAATCTTCTTTGTGTTCTGTGAAATCATCTCACAGAGATACAGCTTTCCAATCAAGAAGTCTTTCGCTAAGATAATCCTTGTGGAATTGGCAAAGTGATATTTGGAAGCCCTAAGAGGGCTATGGTGAAAAAGGAAATATCCTCCTATGAAATCTGGAAAGAAGCTTTCTGAGAAACTGCTTAGTGTTCTGTTAATTTATCTCACAGAGTTATATCTGTATTTCGTGGATCTCTTTGCTAGCCTTACTTCTGTGGAATCTGAGAACAGATATTTCGGATCACTTTGAAGACTATAGGGCCAAAGGAAATATCCTCCGATAATCAAGACAAAGAAGCTTTCTGAGAATCTTCTTTGTGTTCTGTGAAATCATCTCACAGAGATACAGCTTTCCAATCAAGAAGTCTTTCGCTAAGATAGTTCTTGTGGAATTGGCAAAGTGATATTTGGAAGCCCATAGAGGGCTATGGTGAAAAAGGAAATATCCTCAGATGAAATCTGGAAAGAAGCTTTCTGAGAAACTGCTTAGTGTCTGTTAATTCATCTCACAGAGTTACATCTGTATTTCGTGGATCTCTTTGCTAGCCTTATTTCGGTGGAATCTGAGAACAGATATTTCGGATCCCTTGGAAGACTAAAGGGCCAAAGGAAATATCCTCCGATAACAAAGAGAAAGAAGCTTTCTGAGAAACTTCGTTGTCTTCTGTGAAATTCTCTCACAGAGTTACAGCTTTCCCCTCAAGAAGCCTTTCGCGAAGACAGTTCTTGTGGAATTGGCAATGTGATATTTGGAAGCCCATAGAGGGCTACGGTGAAAAAGGAAATATCCTCCGATGAAATCTGGAAAGAAGCTTTCTGAGAAACTGCTTAATGTTCTGTTAATTCATGTCACAGAGTTACATCTGTATTTCGTGGATCTCTTTGCTAGCCTTATTTCTGTGGAATCTGAGAACAGATATTTCGGATCCCTTTGAAGGCTATAGGGCCAAAGGAAATATGCCCCGATAAGAAAGAGAAAGAAGCATTCTGAGAATCTTCTTTGTGTTCTGTGAAATCATTTCACAGAGTTACAGCTTTCCCTTGAAGAAGCCTTTCGCTAAGACAGTTCTTGTGGAATTGGCAAAGTGATATTTGGCAGCCCATAGAGGGCTATGGTGAAAAAGGAAATATCCTCCGATGAAATCTGGAAAGAAGCTTTCTGAGAAACAGCTTAGTGTCTGTTAATTCATCTCACAGAGTTACATCTGTATTTCGTGGATCTCTTTGCTAGCCTTATTTCTGTGGAATCTCAGAACAGATATTTCGGATCCCTTTGAAGACTATAGGGCCAAAGGAAATATCCTCCGATAACAAAGAGAAAGAAGCTTTCTGAGAAACTTCTTTGTATTCTGTGAAATCATTTCACACAGTTACAGCTTTCCCCTCAAGAAGGCTTTCGCTATGTCATTTCTTGTGGAATTGGCAAAGTGTTATTTGGAAGCCCATAGAGGGCTATGGTGAAAAAGGAAATATCCTCCGATGAAATCTGGAAAGAAGCTTTCTGAGAAACTGCTTAGTGTTCTGTTAATTCATGTCACAGAGTTATATCTGTATTTCGTGGATCTCTTTGCTAGCCTTATTTCTGTGGAATCTGAGAACAGATATTTCCTTTCCCTTTGAAGACTATAGGGCCAAAGGAAATATCCTCCGATAAGAAAGAGAAAGAAGCTTTCAGAGAATCTTCTTTGTGTTCTGTGAAATCATCTCACAGAGATACAGCTTTCCAATCAAGAAGTCTTTCGCTAAGATAATTCTTGTGGAATTGGCAAAGTGATATTTGGAAGCCCTTAGAGGGCTATGATGAAAAAGGAAATATCCTCAGATGAAATCTGGAAAGAAGCTTTCTGAGAAACTGCTTAGTGTTCTGTTAATTAATGTCACAGAGTTATACCTGTATTTCGTGGATCTCTTTGCTAGCCTTACTTCTGTGGAATCTGAGAACAGATATTTCGGATCCCTTTGAAGACTATAGGGCCAAAGGAAATATCCTCCGATAACCAAGAGAAAGAATCTTTCTGAGAATCTTCTTTGTGTTCTGTGAAATCATCTCACAGAGATACAGCTTTCCAATCAAGAAGTCTTTCGCTAAGATAGTTCTTATGGAATTGGCAAAGTGATATTTGGAAGCCCATAGAGGGCTATGGTGAAAAAGGAAATATCCTCAGATGAAATCTGGAAAGAAGCTTTCTGAGAAACTGCTTAGTGTCTGTAAATTCATCTCACAGAGTTACATCTGTATTTCGTGGATCTCTTTGCTAGCCTTATTTCGGTGGAATCTGAGAACAGATATTTCGGATCCCTTGGAAGACTAAAGGGCCAAAGGAAATATCCTCCGATAAAAAAGAGAAAGAAGCTTTCTGAGAAACTTCGTTGTCTTCTGTGAAATTCTCTCACAGAGTTACAGCTTTCCCCTCAAGAAGCCTTTCGCGAAGACAGTTCTTGTGGAATTGGCAATGTGATATTTGGAAGCCCATAGAGGGCTACGGTGAAAAAGGAAATATCCTCCGATGAAATCTGGAAAGAAGCTTTCTGAGAAAATGCTTAGTGTTCTGTTAATTCATCTCACAGAGTTACATCTGTATTTCGTGGATCTCTTTGCTAGCCTTATTTCTGTGGAATCTGAGAACAGATATTTCGGATCCCTTTGAAGACTATAGGGCCAAAGGAAATATGCCCCGATAAGAAAGAGAAAGAAGCATTCTGAGAAACTTCTTTGTGTTCTGTGAAATCATTTCACAGAGTTACAGCTTTCCCTTGAAGAAGCCTTTTGCTAAGACAGTTCTTGTGGAATTGGCAAAGTGATATTTGGCAGCCCATAGAGGGCTATGGTGAAAAAGGAAATATCCTCCGATGACATCTGGAAAGAAGCTTTCTGAGAAACTGCTCAGTGTTCTGTTTATTCATCTCACAGAATTACATCTGTATTTCGTGGATCTCTTTGCTAGCCTTATTTCTGTGGTATCTGAGAATAGATATTTCGGATCCCTTTGAAGACTATAGGGACAAAGGAAATATCCTCCGATAACAAAGAGAAAGAAGCTTTCTGAGAAACTTCTTTGTGTTCTGTGAAATCATCTCACTGAGTTACAGCTTTCCCCTCCAGAAGATTTTCGCTAAGACAGTTCTTTTGGAATTCGCAAAGTGATATTTGGAAGCCCAGAGAGGGCTATGGTGAAAAAGGAAATATCCTCCGATGAAATTTGGAAAGAAGCTTTCTGAGAAACTGCTTAGTGTTCTGTTAAAACATCTCACAGAGTTACATCTGTATTTCGTGGATCTCTTTGCTAGCCTTATTTCTGTGGAATCTGAGAGCAGATATTTCCTTTCCCTTTGAAGACTATAGGTCCAAAGGAAATATCCTCCGATAAGAAAGAGAAAGAAGCTTTCAGAGAATCTTCTTTGTGTTCTGTGAAATCATCTCACAGAGATACAGCTTTCCAATCAAGAAGTCTTTCGCTAAGATAATTCTTGTGGAATTGGCAAAGTGATATTTAGACGCCCTTAGAGGGCTATGGTGAAAAAGGAAATATCCTCAGATGAAATCTGGAAAGAAGCTTTCTGAGAAACTGCTTAGTGTTCTGTTAATTAATGTCACAGAGTTATATCTGTATTTCGTGGATCTCTTTGCTAGCCTTACTTCTGTGGAATCTGAGAACAGATATTTCGGATCCCTTTGAAGACTATAGGGCCAAAGGAAATATCCTCCGATAACCAAGAGAAAGAAGCTTTCTGAGAAACTTCTTTGTGTTCTGTGAAATCATCTCACACAGTTACAGCTTTCCCCTCAAGAAGCCTTTCGCTAAGAGAGTTCTTGTGGAATTGGCAAAGTGATATTTGGAAGCCCATAGAGGGCTATGGTGAAAAAGGAAATATCCTCCAATGAAATCTGGAAAGAAGATTTCTGTGAAACTGCTTAGTGTTCTGTTAATTCATCTCACAGAGTTACATCTGTATTTCGTGGATCTCTTTGCTAGCCTTATTTCTGTGGAATCTGAGAACGGATATTTCCTTTCCCTTTGAAGACTATAGGGCCAAAGGAAATATCCTCCGATAACAAAGAGAAAGAAGCTTTCTGAGAAACTTCTTTGTGTTCTGTGAAATCATCTCACAGAGTTACAGCTTTCCCCTCAAGAAGCCTTTCGCTAAGACAGTTCTTGTGGAATTGGCAAAGTGATATTTGCAAGCTCATAGAGGGCTATGGAGAAAAAGGAAATATCCTCCGATGAAATCTGGAAAGAAGCTTTCTGAGAAAGTGCTTAGTGTACTGTTAATTCATCTCACAGAGTTACATCTGTATTTCGTGGATCTCTTTGCTAGCCTTATTTCTGTGGAATCTGAGAACAGATATTTCCTTTCCCTTTGAAGACTATAGGGCCAAAGGAAATATCCTCCGATAACAAAGAGAAAGAAGCTTTCTGAGAAACTTCTTTGTGTTTAGTGAAATCATCTCACAGAGTTACAGCTTTCCCCTCAAGAAGCCTTTCGCTAAGACAGTTCTTGTGGAATTGGCAAAGTGATATTTGGAAGCCCATAGAGGGCTATGGTGAAAAAGGAAATATCCTCCGATGAAATCTGGAAAGAAGCTTTCTGAGAAACTGCTTAGTGTTCTGTTAATTCATGTCACAGAGTTATATCTGTATTTCGTGGATCTCTTTGCTAGCCTTACTTCTGTGGAATCTGAGAACAGATATTTCGGATCCCTTTGAAGACTATAGGGCCAAAGGAAATATCCTCCGATAACCAAGAGAAAGAAGCTTTCTGAGAATCTTCTTTGTGTTCTGTGAAATCATCTCACAGAGATACAGCTTTCCAATCAAGAAGTCTTTCGCTAAGATAGTTCCTATGGAATTGGCAAAGTGATATTTGGAAGCCCATAGAGGGCTACGGTGAAAAAGGAAATATCCTCAGATGAAATCTGGAAAGAAGCTTTCTGAGAAACTGCTTAGTGTCTGTTAATTCATCTCACAGAGTTACATCTGTATTTCGTGGATCTCTTTGCTAGCATTATTTCTGTGGAATCTGAGAACAGATATTTCGGATCCCTTTGAAGACTATAGGGCCAAAGGAAATATCCTCCGATAACAAAGAGAAAGAAGCTTTCTGAGAAACTTCTTTGTGTTCTGTGAAATCATTTCACACAGTTACAGCTTTCCCCTCAAGAAGCCTTTCGCTAAGAGAGTTCTTGTGGAATTGGCAAAGTGATATTTGGAAGCCCACAGAGGGCTATGGTGAAAAAGGAAATATCCTCCGATGAAATCTGGAAAGAAGATTTCTGAGAAACTGCTTAGTGTTCTGTTAATTCATCTCACAGAGTTACATCTGTATTTCGTGGATCTCTTTGCTAGCCTTATTTCTGTGGAATCTGAGAACGGATATTTCCTTTCCCTTTGAAGACTATAGGGCCAAAGGAAATATCCTCCGATAACAAAGAGAAAGAAGCTTTCTGAGAAACTTCTTTGTGTTCTGTGAAATCATCTCACAGAGTTACAGCTTTCCCCTCAAGAAGCCTTTCGCTAAGACAGTTCTTGTTGAATTGGCAAAGTGATATTTGCAAGCTCATAGAGGGCTATGGAGAAAAAGGAAATATCCTCCGATGAAATCTGGAAAGAAGCTTTCTGAGAAAGTGCTTAGTGTTCTGTTAATTCATCTCACAGAGTTACATCTGTATTTCGTGGATCTCTTTGCTAGGCTTATTTCTGTGGAATCTGAGAACAGATATTTCGTTTCCCTTTGAAGACTATAGGGCCAAAGGAAATATCCTCCGATAACAAAGAGAAAGAAGCTTTCTGAGAAACTTCTTTGTGTTCTGTGAAATCATCTCACAGAGTTAGAGCTTTCCCCTCAAAAAGCCTTTCGCTAAAACAGTTCTTGTGGAATTGGCAAAGTGATATTTGGAAGCCCTTAGAGGGCTATGGTGAAAAAGGAAATATCCTCCGATGAAATCTGGAAAGAAGCTTTCTGAGAAACTGCTCAGTGTTCTGTTTATTCATCTCACAGAATTACATCTGTATTTCGTGGATCTCTTTGCTAGCCTTATTTCTGTGGAATCTGAGAACAGATATTTCGGATCCCTTTGAAGACTATAGGGACAAAGGAAATATCCTCCGATAACAAAGAGAAAGAAGCTTTCTGAGAAACTTCTTTGTGTTCTGTGAAATCATCTCACTGAGTTACAGCTTTCCCCTCAAGAAGCTTTTCGCTAAGACAGTTCTTTTGGAATTGGCAAAGTGATATTTGGAAGCCCATAGAGGGCTATGGTGAAAAAGGAAATATCCTCCGATGAAATTTGGAAAGAAGCTTTCTGAGAAACTGCTTAGTGTTCTGTTAAAACATCTCACAGAGTTACATCTGTATTTCGTGGATCTCTTTGCTAGCCTTATTTCTGTGGAATCTGAGAACAGATATTTCCTTTCCCTTTGAAGACTATAGGTCCAAAGGAAATATCCTCCGATAACAAAGAGAAAGAAGCTTTCTGAGAAACTTCTTTGTGTTCTGTGAAATCATCTCACAGAGTTACAGCTTTCCCCTCAAGAAGCCTTCCGCTAAGGCTGTTCTTGTGGAATTGGCAAAGTGACATTTGCAAGCGCATAGATGGCTATGTTGAAAAAGGAAATATCCTCCGATGAAATCTGGAAAGAAGCTTTCTGAGAAACTGCTTAGTGTTCTGTTAATTCATGTCACAGAGTTATATCTGTATTTCGTGGATCTCTTTGCTAGCCTTATTTCTGTGGAATCTGAGAACAGATATTTCCTTTCCCTTTGAAGACTATAGGGCCAAAGGAAATATCCTCCGATAAGAAAGAGAAAGAAGCTTTCAGAGAATCTTCTTTGTGTTCTGTGAAATCATCTCACAGAGATACAGCTTTCCAATCAAGAAGTCTTTCGCTAAGATAATTCTTGTGGAATTGGCAAAGTGATATTTGGAAGCCCTTAGAGGGCTATGGTGAAAAAGGAAATATCCTCAGATGAAATCTGGAAAGAAGCTTTCTGAGAAACTGCTTAGTGTTCTGTTAATTAATGTCACAGAGTTATATCTGTATTTCGTGGATCTCTTTGCTAGCCTTACTTCTGTGGAATCTGAGAACAGATATTTCGGATCCCTTTGAAGACTATAGGGCCAAAGGAAATATCCTCCGATAACCAAGAGAAAGAAGCTTTCTGAGAATCTTCTTTGTGTTCTGTGAAATCATCTCACAGAGATACAGCTTTCCAATCAAGAAGTCTTTCGCTAAGATAGTTCTTATGGAATTGGCAAAGTGATATTTGGAAGCCCATAGAGGGCTATGGTGAAAAAGGAAATATCCTCAGATGAAATCTGGAAAGAAGCTTTCTGAGAAACTGCTTAGTGTCTGTTAATTCATCTCACAGAGTTACATCTGTATTTCGTGGATCTCTTTGCTAGCCTTATTTCGGTGGAATCTGAGAACAGATATTTCGGATCCCTTGGAAGACTAAAGGGCCAAAGGAAATAGCCTCCGATAACAAAGCGAAAGAAGCTTTCTGAGAAACTTCGTTGTCTTCTGTGAAATTCTCTCACAGAGTTACAGCTTTCCCCTCAAGAAGCCTTTCGCGAAGACAGTTCTTGTGGAATTGGCAATGTGATATTTGGAAGCCCATAGAGGGCTACGGTGAAAAAGGAAATATCCTCCGATGAAATCTGGAAAGAAGCTTTCTGAGAAAATGCTTAGTGTTCTGTTAATTCATCTCACAGAGTTACATCTGTATTTCGTGGATCTCTTTGCTAGCCTTATTTCTGTGGAATCTGAGAACAGATATTTCGGATCCCTTTGAAGACTATAGGGCCAAAGGAAATATGCCCCGATAAGAAAGAGAAAGAAGCATTCTGAGAAACTTCTTTGTGTTCTGTGAAATCATTTCACACAGTTACAGCGTTCCCTTGAAGAAGCCTTTTGCTAAGACAGTTCTTGTGGAATTGGCAAAGTGATATTTGGCAGCCCATAGAGGGGTATGGTGAAAAAGGAAATATCCTCCGATGAAATCTGGAAAGAAGCTTTCTGAGAAACTGCTTAGTGTTCTGTTAATTCATCTCACAGAGTTACATCTGTATTTCGAGGATCTCTTTGCTAGCCTTATTTCTTTGGAATCTGAGAACAGATATTTCGGATCCCTTTGAAGACTATAGGGCCAAAGGAAATATCCTCCGATAACAAAGAGAAAGAAGCTTTCTGAGAAACTTCTTTGTGTTCTGTGAAATCATTTCACACAGTTACAGCTTTCCCCTCAAGAAGCCTTTCGCTAAGAGAGTTCTTGTGGAATTGGCAAAGTCATATTTGGAAGCCCATAGAGGGCTATGGTGAAAAAGGAAATATCCTCCAATGAAATCTGGAAAGAAGATTTCTGAGAAACTGCTTAGTGTTCTGTTAATTCATCTCACAGAGTTACATCTGTATTTCGTGGATCTCTTTGCTAGCCTTATTTCTGTGGAATCTGAGAACGGATATTTCCTTTCCCTTTGAAGACTATAGGGCCAAAGGAAATATCCTCCGATAACAAAGAGAAAGAAGCTTTCTGAGAAACTTCTTTGTGTTCTGTGAAATCATCTCACAGAGTTACAGCTTTCCCCTCAAGAAGCCTTTCGCTAAGACAGTTCTTGTGGAATTGGCAAAGTGATATTTGCAAGCTCATAGAGGGCTATGGAGAAAAAGGAAATATCCTCCGATGAAATCTGGAAAGAAGCTTTCTGAGAAAGTGCTTAGTGTACTGTTAATTCATCTCACAGAGTTACATCTGTATTTCGTGGATCTCTTTGCTAGCCTTATTTCTGTGGAATCTGAGAACAGATATTTCCTTTCCCTTTGAAGACTATAGGGCCAAAGGAAATATCCTCCGATAACAAAGAGAAAGAAGCTTTCTGAGAAACTTCTTTGTGTTCAGTGAAATCATCTCACAGAGTTACAGCTTTCCCCTCAAGAAGCCTTCCGCTAAGACAGTTCTTGTGAAATTGGCAAAGTGATATTTGGAAGCCCATAGAGGGCTGTGGTGAAAAAGGAAACATCCTCCGATGAAATCTGGAAAGAAGCTTTCTGAGAAACTGCTTAGTGTTCTGTTAATTCATGTCACAGAGTTATATCTGTATTTCGTGGATCTCTTTGCTAGCCTTACTTCTGTGGAATCTGAGAACAGATATTTCGGATCCCTTTGAAGACTATAGGGCCAAAGGAAATATCCTCCGATAACCAAGAGAAAGAAGCTTTCTGAGAATCTTCTTTGTGTTCTGTGAAATCATCTCACAGAGATACAGCTTTCAAATCAAGAAGTCTTTCGCTAAGATAGTTCCTATGGAATTGGCAAAGTGATATTTGGAAGCCCATAGAGGGCTATGGTGAAAAAGGAAATATCCTCAGATGAAATCTGGAAAGAAGCTTTCTGAGAAACTGCTTAGTGTCTGTTAATTCATCTCACAGAGTTACATCTGTATTTCGTGGATCTCTTTGCTAGCATTATTTCTGTGGAATCTGAGAACAGATATTTCGGATCCCTTTGAAGACTATAGGGCCAAAGGAAATATCCTCCGATAACAAAGAGAAAGAAGCTTTCTGAGAAACTTCTTTGTGTTCTGTGAAATCATTTCACACAGTTACAGCTTTCCCCTCAAGAAGCCTTTCGCTAAGAGAGTTCTTGTGGAATTGGCAAAGTGATATTTGGAAGCCCATAGAGGGCTATGGTGAAAAAGGAAATATCCTCCGATGAAATCTGGAAAGAAAATTTCTGAGAAACTGCTTAGTGTTCTGTTAATTCATGTTACAGAGTTACATCTGTATTTCGTGGATCTCTTTGCTAGCCTTATTTCTGTGGAATCTGAGAACGGATATTTCCTTTCCCTTTGAAGACTATAGGGCCAAAGGAAATATCCTCCGATAACCAAGAGAAAGAAGCTTTCTGAGAAACTTCTTTGTGTTCTGTGAAATCATCTCACAGAGTTACAGCTTTCCCCTCAAGAAGCCTTTCGCTAAGACAGTTCTTGTTGAATTGGCAAAGTGATATTTGCAAGCTCATAGAGGGCTATGGAGAAAAAGGAAATATCCTCCGATGAAATCTGGAAAGAAGCTTTCTGAGAAAGTGCTTAGTGTTCTGTTAATTCATCTCACAGAGTTACATCTGTATTTCGTGGATCTCTTTGCTAGGCTTATTTCTGTGGAATCTGAGAACAGATATTTCGTTTCCCTTTGAAGACTATAGGGCCAAAGGAATTATCCTCCGATAACAAAGAGAAAGAAGCTTTCTGAGAAACTTCTTTGTGTTCTGTGAAATCATCTCACAGAGTTAGAGCTTTCCCCTCAAAAAGCCTTTCGCTAAAACAGTTCTTGTGGAATTGGCAAAGTGATATTTGGAAGCCCTTAGAGGGCTATGGTGAAAAAGGAAATATCCTCCGATGAAATCTGGAAAGAAGCTTTCTGAGAAACTGCTCAGTGTTCTGTTTATTCATCTCACAGAATTACATCTGTATTTCGTGGATCTCTTTGCTAGCCTTATTTCTGTGGAATCTGAGAACAGATATTTCGGATCCCTTTGAAGACTATAGGGACAAAGGAAATATCCTCCGATAACAAAGAGAAAGAAGCTTTCTGAGAAACTTCTTTGTGTTCTGTGAAATCATCTCACTGAGTTACAGCTTTCCCCTCAAGAAGCTTTTCGCTAAGACAGTTCTTTTGGAATTGGCAAAGTGATATTTGGAAGCCCATAGAGGGCTATGGTGAAAAAGGAAATATCCTCCGATGAAATTTGGAAAGAAGCTTTCTGAGAAACTGCTTAGTGTTCTGTTAAAACATCTCACAGAGTTACATCTGTATTTCGTGGATCTCTTTGCTAGCCTTATTTCTGTGGAATCTGAGAACAGATATTTCCTTTCCCTTTGAAGACTATAGGTCCAAAGGAAATATCCTCCGATAACAAAGAGAAAGAAGCTTTCTGAGAAACTTCTTTGTGTTCTGTGAAATCATCTCACAGAGTTACAGCTTTCCCCTCAAGAAGCCTTCCGCTAAGACTGTTCTTGTGGAATTGGCAAAGTGACATTTGCAAGCGCATAGATGGCTATGTTGAAAAAGGAAATATCCTCCGATGAAATCTGGAAAGAAGCTTTCTGAGAAACTGCTTAGTGTTCTGTTAATTCATGTCACAGGGTTATATCTGTATTTCGTGGATCTCTTTGCTAGCCTTATTTCTGTGGAATCTGAGAACAGATATTTCCTTTCCCTTTGAAGACTATAGGGCCAAAGGAAATATCCTCCGATAAGAAAGAGAAAGAAGCTTTCAGAGAATCTTCTTTGTGTTCTGTGAAATCATCTCACAGAGATACAGCTTTCCAATCAAGAAGTCTTTCGCTAAGATAATTCTTGTGGAATTGGCAAAGTGATATTTGGAAGCCCTTAGAGGGCTATGGTGAAAAAGGAAATATCCTCAGATGAAATCTGGAAAGAAGCTTTCTGAGAAACTGCTTAGTGTTCTGTTAATTAATGTCACAGAGTTATATCTGTATTTCGTGGATCTCTTTGCTAGCCTTACTTCTGTGGAATCTGAGAACAGATATTTCGGATCCCTTTGAAGACTATAGGGCCAAAGGAAATATCCTCCGATAACCAAGAGAAAGAAGCTTTCTGAGAATCTTCTTTGTGTTCTGTGAAATCATCTCACAGAGATACAGCTTTCCAATCAAGAAGTCTTTCGCTAAGATAGTTCTTATGGAATTGGCAAAGTGATATTTGGAAGCCCATAGAGGGCTACGGTGAAAAAGGAAATATCCTCAGATGAAATCTGGAAAGAAGCTTTCTGAGAAACTGCTTAGTGTCTGTTAATTCATCTCAAAGAGTTACATCTGTATTTCGTGGATCTCTTTGCTAGCCTTATTTCGGTGGAATCTGAGAACAGATATTTCGGATCCCTTGGAAGACTAAAGGGCCAAAGGAAATATCCTCCGATAACAAAGCGAAAGAAGCTTTCTGAGAAACTTCGTTGTCTTCTGTGAAATTCTCTCACAGAGTTACAGCTTTCGCCTCAAGAAGCCTTTCGCGAAGACAGTTCTTGTGGAATTGGCAATGTGATATTTGGAAGCCCATAGAGGGCTACGGTGAAAAAGGAAATATCCTCCGATGAAATCTGGAAAGAAGCTTTCTGAGAAAATGCTTAGTGTTCTGTTAATTCATCTCACAGAGTTACATCTGTATTTCGTGGATCTCTTTGCTAGCCTTATTTCTGTGGAATCTGAGAACAGATATTTCGGATCCCTTTGAAGACTATAGGGCCAAAGGAAATATGCCCCGATAAGAAAGAGAAAGAAGCATTCTGAGAAACTTCTTTGTGTTCTGTGAAATCATTTCACACAGTTACAGCGTTCCCTTGAAGAAGCCTTTTGCTAAGACAGTTCTTGTGGAATTGGCAAAGTGATATTTGGCAGCCCATAGAGGGGAATGGTGAAAAAGGAAATATCCTCCGATGAAATCTGGAAAGAAGCTTTCTGAGAAACTGCTTAGTGTTCTGTTAATTCATCTCACAGAGTTACATCTGTATTTCGAGGATCTCTTTGCTAGCCTTATTTCTTTGGAATCTGAGAACAGATATTTCGGATCCCTTTGAAGACTATAGGGCCAAAGGAAATATCCTCCGATAACAAAGAGAAAGAAGCTTTCTGAGAAACTTCTTTGTGTTCTGTGAAATCATCTCAGAGATTTAGAGCTTTCCCCTCAAGAAGCCTTTCGCTAAAACAGTTGTTGTGGAATTGGCAAAGTGATATTTGGAAGCCCTTAGAGGGCTATGGTGAAAAAGGAAATATCCTCCGATGAAATCTGGAAAGAAGCTTTCTGAGAAATTGCTCAGTGTTCTCTTAATTCATCTCACAGAGTTATATCTGTTTTTCTTGGATCTCTTTGCTAGCCTTATTTCTGTGGAATCTGAGAACAGATATTTCGTATCCCTTTCAACACTATAGGGTCAAAGGAAATATCCTCCGATAACAAAGTGAAAGAAGCTTTCTGAGAAACTTCTTTGTGTTCTGTGAAATCATCTCACAGAGTTAGAGCTTTCCCCTCAAGAAGCCTTTCGCTAAGATAGTTCTTATGGAATTGGCAAAGTGATATTTGGAATCTCATAGAGGTCTATGGAGAAAAAGGAAATATCCTCCGATGAAATTTGGAAAGAAGCTTTCTGAGAAACTGCTTAGTGTTCTGTTAATTAATCGCACAGAGTTACATCTGTATTTCGTGGATCTTTTTGCTAGCCTTATTTCTGTGGAATCTGACAACAGATATTTCCTTTCCCTTTGAAGACTATAGGTCCAAAGAAAATATCCTCCGATAACAAAGAGAAAGAAGCTTTCTGAGAAACTTCTTTGTGTTCTGTGAACTCATCTCACAGAGTTACAGCTTTCCCCTCAAGAAGCCTTTCGCTAAGACAGTTCTTGTGGAATTGGCAAAGTGATATTTGGAAGCCCATAGAGGGCTATGGTGAAAAAGGAAATATCCTCCGATCAAATCTGGAAAGAAGCTTTCTGAGAAACTGCTCAGTGTTCTGTTAATTCATCTCACAGAGTTATATCTCTATTTCGTGGATCTCTTTGCTAGCCTTATTTCTGTGGATTCTGAGAACAGATATTTCGGATCCCTTTCAAGACTATAGGGCCAAAGGAAATATCCTCCGATAACAAAGAGAAAGAAGCTTTCTGAGAAACTTCTTTGTGTTCTGTGAAATCATCTCACAGAGTTAGAGCTTTCCCCTCAAGAAACCTTTCGCTAAGACAGTTCTTATGGAATTGGCAAAGTGATATTTGGAATCTCACAGAGGTCTATGGAGAAAAAGGAAATATCCTCCGACGAAATCTGTAAAGAAGATTTCTGAGAAACTGCTTAGTGTTCTGTTAATTCATCTCTCTGAGTTACATCTGTATTTCGTGGATCTCTTTGCTAGCCTTATTTCTGTGAAATCTGAGAACAGATATTTCCTTTCCCTTTGAAGACTAAAGGGCCAAAGGAAATATCCTCCGATAACAAAGAGAAAGAAGCTTTCTGAGAAACTTCTTGGTGTTCTGTGAAATCATCTCACAGAGTTACAGCTTTCCCCTCAAGGAGCCTTTCGCTAGGACAGATCTTGTGGAATTGGCAAAGTGATATTTGGAAGCCCTTAGAGGGCTATGGTGAAACAGGAAATATCCTCCCATGAAATCTGGAAAGAAGTTTCTGAGAAACTGCTTAGTGTTCTGTTAATTCATCTCACAGAGTTACATCTGTATTTCGTGGATCTCTTTGCTAGCCTTATTTCGGTGGAATGTGAGAACAGATGTTTCGGATCCCTTGGAAGACTATAGGGCCAAAGGAAATATCCTCCGATAACAAAGAGAAAGAAGCTTTCTGAGAAACTTCGTTGTGTTCTGTGAAATCATCTCACAGAGTTACAGCTTTCCCCTCAAGAAGCCTTTCGCTAAGACAGTTCTTGTGGAATAGGCAAAGTGATATTTGGCTGCCCATAGAGGGCTATGATGAAAAAGGAAATATCCTCCGATGAAATCTAGAAAGAAGCTTTCTGAGAAAATGCTTAGTGTTCTGTTAATTCATCTCACAGAGTTACATCTGTATTTCGTGGATCTCTTTGCTAGCCTTATTTCTGTGGAATCTGAGAACAGATATTTCGGATCCCTTTGAAGACTATAGGGCCAAAGGAAATATCCTCTGATAAAAAGAGAAATAAGCTTTCTGAGAAACTTGTTGTGTTCTGTGAAATCATCTCAGAGATTTAGAGCTTTCCCCTCAAGAAGCCTTTCGCTAAAACAGTTGTTGTGGAATTGGCAAAGTGATATTTGGAAGCCCATAGAGGGCTATGGTGAAACAGGAAATATCCTCCGTTGAAATCTGGAAAGAAGCTTTCTAAGAAACTGCTCAGTGTTCTGTTAATTCATCTCACAGAGTTATATCTGTATTTCGTGGATCTCTTTGTTAGCCTTATTTCTGTGGAATCTGAAAACAGATATTTCGGATCCCTTTCGAAACTATAGGGCCAAAGGAAATATCCTCCGATAACAAAGGGAAAGAAGCTTTCTGAGAAACTTCTTTGTGTTCTGTGAAATCATCTCACAGAGTTACAGCTTTCCTCTCAAGAAGCCTTGCACTAAGACAGTTTTTGTGGAATTGGCAAAGTGATATTTGGAAGCCCAGAGAGGGCTATGGTGAAAAAGGAAATATCCTCCGATGAAATCTGGAAAGAAGCTTTCTGAGAAACTGCTTAGTATTCTGTTAATTCATCTCACAGAGTTACATCTGTATTTCATGGATCTCTTTGTTAGCATTATTTCTGTGGAATCTGACAACAGATATTTCCTTTCCCTTGAAGACTATAGGGCCAAAGGAAATATCCTCCGATAACAAAGAGAAAGAAGCTTTCTGAGAATCTTCTTTGTGTTCTGTGACATCATCTCACAGAGTTACAGCTTTCCCCTCAAGAAGCCTTTCGCTAAAACAGTTCTTGTGGAATTGGCAAATTGGTATTTTGAAGCCCTTAGAGGGCTATGGTGAAAAAGGAAATATCCTCCGATGAAATCTGTAAAGAAGCTTTCTGAGAAACTGCTCAGTGTTGTGTTAATTCATCTCACAGAGTTATATCTGTTTTTCGTGGATATCTTTGCTAGCGTTATTTCTGTGGAATCTGAGAACAGATATTTCGAATCCCTTTCAACACTATAGGGCCAAAGGAAATATCCTCCGATAACAAAGAGAAAGAAGCTTTCTGAGAAACTTCTTTGTGTTCTGTGAAATCATCTCACAGAGTTAGAGCTTTCCCCTCAAGAAGCCTTTCGCTAAGACAGTTCTTATGGAATTGGCAAAGTGATATTTGGAATCTCATAGAGGTCTGTGGAGAAAAAGGAAATATCCTCCGATGAAATCTGTAAAGAAGCTTTCTGAGAAATTGCTTAGTGTTCTTTTAATTAATCTCACAGAGTTACATCTGTATTTCGTGTTTCTCTTTGCTAGCCTTATTTCTGTGGAATCTGAGAACAGATATTTCGGATCCCTTTGAAGACTATAGGGCCAAAGGAAATATCCTCCGATAACAAAGACAAAGAAGCTTTCTGAGAAACTTCTTTGTGTTCTGTGAAATCATCTCAGAGAGTTACAGCTTTCCCCTCAAGAAGCCTTACGCGAAGACAGTTCTTGTGGAATTGGCAAAGTGATATCTTCAAGCTCATAGAGGGCTATGGAGAAAAAGGAAATATCCTCCGATGAAATCTGGAAAGAAGCTTACTGAGAAACTGCTTAGAGTTCTGTTAATTCATCTCACAGAGTTACATCTGTATTTCGTGGATCTCTTTGCTAGCCTTATTTCTGTGGAATCTGAGAACAGATATTTCCTTTCCCTTTGAAGACTATAGGGCCATAGGAAATATACTCCAATAACAAAGAGAAAGAAGCTTTCTGAGAAACTTCTTTGTGTTCTGTGAAATCATCTCACAGAATTACAGCTTTCCCCTCAAGAAGTCTTTCGCTAAGACAGTTCTTGTGGAATTGGTAAAGTGATATTTGGAAGCCCATAGAGGGCTATGGTGAAAAAGGAAATATCCTCCGATGAAATCTGGAAAGAAGCTTTCTGAGAAACTGCTTAGTGTTCTGTTAATTCATCTCACAGAGTTACCTCTGTATTTCGTGGATCTCTTTGCTAGCCTTATTTCTGTGGAATCTGAGAACAGATATTTCGGATCCCTTTGAAGACTGTAGGGCCAAAGGAAATATCCTACGATAACCAAGAGAAAGAAGCTTTCTGAGAAACTTCTTTGTGTTCTGTGAAATCATTTCACACAGTTACAGCTTTCCCCTCAAGAAGACTTTCGCTAAGTTAGTTCTTGTGGAATTGGCAAAGTGTTATTTGGAAGCTCATAGAGGGCTATGGTGAAAAAGGAAATATCCTCCGATGAAATCTGGAAAGAAGCTTTCTGAGAAACTGCTTAGTGTTCTGTTAATTCATCTCTCTGAGTTACATCTGTATTTCGTGGATCTCTTTGCTAGCCTTATTTCTGTGGAATCTGAGAACAGATATTTCCTTTCCCTTTGAAGACTAAAGGGCCAAAGGAAATATCCTCCGATAACCAAGAGAAAGAAGCTTTCTGAGAAACTTCTTGGTGTTCTGTGAAATCATCTCACAGAGTTACAGCTTTTCCCTCAAGGAGCCTTTCGCTAAGACAGATCTTGTGGAATTGGCAAAGTGATATTTGGAAGCCCATAGAGGGCTATGGTGAAACAGGAAATATCCTCCGATGAAATCTGGAAAGAAGCTTTCTGAGAAAATGCTTAGTCTTCTGTTAATTCATCTCACTGAGTTACATCTGTATTTCGTGGATCTCTTTGCTACTCTTATTTCTGTGGAATCTGAGAACAGATATTTCGTATCCCTTTGAAGACTATAAGGCCAAAGGAAATAGTCTCCGATAACAAAGAGAAAGAAGCTTTCTGAGAAACTTCTTTGTGTTCTGTGAAATCATCTCACAGAGTTACAGCTTTCCCCTCAAGCTGCCTTTCGCTAAGACAGTTCTTGTGGAATTGGCAAAGTGTTATTTGGAAGCCCATAGAGGGCTACGGTGAAAAAGGAAATATCCTTCGATGAAATCTGGAAAGAAGCTTTCTGAGAAACTGCTTACTGTTCTGTTAATTCATCTCACAGAGTTACATCTGTATTTCGTGGATCTCTTTGCTAGCCTTATTTCTGTGGAATCTGAGAACAGATATTTCGGATCCCTTTGAAGTATATAGGGACAAAGGAAATATCGTCCGATAACAAAGAGAAAGAAGCTTTCTGTGAAACTTCTTTGTGTTCTGTGAAATCATCTCACAGAGTTACAGCTTTGCACTCCAGAAGCCTTTCGCAAAGACAGCTCTTCTGCAATTGGCAAAGTGATATTTGGAAGCCCATAGAGGGCTATGGTGAAAAAAAGAAATATCCTCAGATGAAATCTGGAAAGAAACTTTCTGAGAAAATGCTTAGTGTTCTGTTAATTCATCTCACAGTGTTACATCTGTATTTCGTGGATCTCTTTGTTAGTCTTATTTCTGTGGAATCTGACAACAGATATTTCCTTTCCCTTTGAAGACTATAGGGCCAAAGGAAATATCCTCCGAAAACAAACAGAAAGAAGCTTTCTGAGAAACTTCTTTGTCTTCTGTGAAATCATCTCAGAGATTTAGAGCTTTCCCCTCAAGAAGCCTTTCGCAAAGACAGTTCTTGTGGAATTGGCAAAGTGATATTTGGAAGCCCTTAGAGGGCTATGGTGAAAAAGGAAATATCCTCCGATGAAATCTGGAAAGAAGCTTTCTGAGAAACTGCTCAGTGTTCTGTTAATTCATATCACAGAGTTACATCTGTATTTCGTGGTTCTCTTTGCTAGCCTTATTTCTGTGGAATCTGAGAACAGGTATTTCGGATCCCTTTGAAGACTATAGGGCCAAAGGAAATATCCTCCGATAACAAAGAGAAAGAAACTTTCTGAGAAACTTCTTTGTGTTCTGTGAAATCATCTCACAGAGTTACAGCTTTCCCCTCAAGAAGCCTTTCGCTAAGACAGTTCTTGTGGAATTGGCAATGTGATATTTGGAAGCCCATAGAGGGCTACGGTGAAAAATGAAATATCCTCAGATGAAATCTAGAAAGAAGCTTTCTGAGAAACTGCTTAGTTTTCTGTTAATTCATCTCACAGAGTTACATCTGTATTTCATGGATCTCTTTGCAAGCCTTATTTCTGTGGAATCTGAGAACAGATATTTCGGATCCCTTTGAAGACTATAGGGCCAAAGGAAATATCCCCCGATAAGAAAGAGAAAGGAGCATTCTGAGAAACTTCTTTGTGTTCTGTGAAATCACCTCACAGAGTTACAGCTTTCCCCTCAAGAAGCCTTTCGCTAAGACAGTTCTTGTGGAATAGGCAAAGTGATATTTGGCTGCCCATAGAGGGCTATGGTGAAAAAGGAAATATCCTCCGATGAAATCTGGAAAGAAGCTATCTGAGAAAATGCTTAGTGTTCTGTTAATTCATCTCACAGAGTTACATCTGTATTCCGAGGATCTCTTTGCTAGCCTTATTTCTGTGGAATCTGAGAACAGATATTTCGGATCCCTTTGAAGACTATAGGGCCAAAGGAAATATCCTCTGATAAAAAAGAGAAATAAGCTTTCTGAGAAACTTCTTTGTGTTCTGTGAAATCATCTCAGAGATTTAGAGCTTTCCCCACAAGAAGCCTATCGCTAAAACAGTTGTTGTGGAATTGGCAAAGTGATATTTGGAAGCCCTTAGAGGGCTATGGTGAAACAGGAAATATCCTCCGTTGAAATATGGAAAGAAGCTTTCTAAGAAACTGCTCAGTGTTCTGTTAATTCATCTCACAGAGTTATATCTGTATTTCGTGGATCTCTTTGGTAGCCATATTTCTGTGGAATCTGAAAACAGATATTTCGGATCCCTTTCTAAACTATAGGGCCAAAGGAAATATCCTCCGATAACAAAGAGAAAGAAGCTTTTTGAGAAACTTCTTTGTGTTCTGTGAAATCATCTCACAGAGTTACAGCTTTCCACTCCAGAAGCCTTTCGCTAAGACAGCTCTTCTGGAATTGGCAAAGTGATATTTGGAAGCCCATAGAGGGCTAGGGTGAAAAAAGAAATATCCTCAGATGAAATCTGGAAAGAAGGTTTCTGAGAAAATGCTTAGTGTTCTGTTAATTCATCTCACAGTGTTACATGTGTATTTCGTGGATCTCTTTGTTAGCCTTATTTCTGTGGAATCTGACAACAGATATTTCCTTTCCCTTTGAAGACTATATGGCCAAAGGAAATATCCTCCGATAACAAACAGAAAGAAGCTTTCTGAGAAACTTCTTTGTGTTCTGTGAAATCATCTCAGAGATTTAGAGCTTTCCCCTCAAGAAGCCTTTCGCTAAAACAGTTGTTGTGGAATTGGCAAAGTGATATTTGGAAGCCCTTAGAGGGCTATGGTGAAAAAGGAAATATCCTCCGATGAAATCTGGAAAGAAGCTTTCTGAGAAACTGCTCAGTGTTCTCTTAATTCATCTCACAGAGTTATATCTGTTTTTCGTGGATCTCTTTGCTAGCCTTATTTCTGTGGAATCTGAGAACAGATATTTCGGATCCCTTTCAACACCATAGGGCCAAAGGAAATATCCTCCGATAACAAAGTGAAAGAAGCTTTCTGAGAAACTTCTTTGTGTTCTGTGAAATCATCTCACAGAGTTAGAGCTTTCCCCTCAAGAAGCCTTTCCCTAGGACAGTTCTTATGGAATTGGCAAAGTGATATTTGGAATCTCACAGATTTCTATGGAGAAAAAGGAAATATCCTCCGATGAAATCTGGAAAGAAGCTTTCTGAGAAACTGCTTAGTGTTCTGTTAATTCATCTCTCTGAGTTACATCTGTATTTCGTGGATCTCTTTGCTAGCCTTATTTCTGTGAAATCTGAGAACAGATATTTCCTTTCCCTTTGAAGACTAAAGGGCCAAAGGAAATATCCTCCGATAACAAAGAGAAAGAAGCTTTCTGAGAAACTTCTTGGTGTTCTGTGAAATCATCTCACAGAGTTACAGCTTTCCCCTCAAGGAGCCTTTCGCTAAGACAGATCTTGTGGAATTGGCAAAGTGATATTTGGAAGCCCTTAGAGGGCTATGGTGAAACAGGAAATATCCTCCCATGAAATCTGGAAAGAAGTTTCTGAGAAACTGCTTAGTGTTCTGTTAATTCATCTCACAGAGTTACATCTGTATTTCGTGGTTCTCTTTGCTAGCCTTATTTCGGTGGAATCTGAGAACAGATGTTTCGGATCCCTTGGAAGACTATAGGGCCAAAGGAAATATCCTCCGATAACAAAGAGAAAGAAGCTTTCTGAGAAACTTCGTTGTGTTCTGTGAAATCATCTCACAGAGTTACAGCTTTCCCCTCAAGAAGCCTTTCGCTAAGACAGTTCTTGTGGAATAGGCAAAGTGATATTTGGCTGCCCATAGAGGGCTATGATGAAAAAGGAAATATCCTCCGATAAAATCTAGAAAGAAGCTTTCTGAGAAAATGCTTAGTGTTCTGTTAATTCATCTCACAGAGTTACATCTGTATTTCGTGGATCTCTTTGCTAGCCTTATTTCTGTGGAATCTGAGAACAGATATTTCGGATCCCTTTGAAGACTATAGGGCCAAAGGAAATATCCTCTGATAAAAAGAGAAATAAGCTTTCTGAGAAACTTGTTGTGTTCTGTGAAATCATCTCAGAGATTTAGAGCTTTCCCCTCAAGAAGCCTTTCGCTAAAACAGTTGTTGTGGAATTGGCAAAGTGATATTTGGAAGCCCATAGAGGGCTATGGTGAAACAGGAAATATCCTCCGTTGAAATCTGGAAAGAAGCTTTCTAAGAAACTGCTCAGTGTTCTGTTAATTCATCTCACAGAGTTATATCTGTATTTCGTGGATCTCTTTGTTAGCCTTATTTCTGTGGAATCTGAAAACAGATATTTCGGATCCCTTTCTAAACTATAGGGCCAAAGGAAATATCCTCCGATAACAAAGGGAAAGAAGCTTTCTGAGAAACTTCTTTGTGTTCTGTGAAATCATCTCACAGAGTTACAGCTTTCCTCTCAAGAAGCCTTGCACTAAGACAGTTTTTGTGGAATTGGCAAAGTGATATTTGGAAGCCCAGAGAGGGCTATGGTGAAAAAGGAAATATCCTCCGATGAAATCTGGAAAGAAGCTTTCTGAGAAACTGCTTAGTATTCTGTTAATTCATCTCACAGAGTTACATCTGTATTTCATGGATCTCTTTGTTAGCATTATTTCTGTGGAATCTGACAACAGATATTTCCTTTCCCTTGAAGACTATAGGGCCAAAGGAAATATCCTCCGATAACAAAGAGAAAGAAGCTTTCTGAGAAACTTCTTTGTGTTCTGTGACATCATCTCACAGAGTTAGAGCTTTCCCCTCAAGAAGCCTTTCGCTAAAACAGTTCTTGTGGAATTGGCAAATTGGTATTTTGAAGCCCTTAGAGGGCTATGGTGAAAAAGAAAATATCCTCCGATGAAATCTGTAAAGAAGCTTTCTGAGAAACTGCTCAGTGTTGTGTTAATTCATCTCACAGAGTTATATCTGTTTTTCGTGGATATCTTTGCAAGCCTTATTTCTGTGGAATCTGAGAACAGATATTTCGAATCCCTTTCAACACTATAGGGCCAAAGGAAATATCCTCCGATAACAAAGAGAAAGAAGCTTTCTGAGAAACTTCTTTGTGTTCTGTGAAATCATCTCACAGAGTTAGAGCTTTCCCCTCAAGAAGCCTTTCGCTAAGACAGTTCTTATGGAATTGGCAAAGTGATATTTGGAATCTCATAGAGGTCTGTGGAGAAAAAGGAAATATCCTCCGATGAAATCTGTAAAGAAGCTTTCTGAGAAATTGCTTAGTGTTCTTTTAATTAATCTCACAGAGTTACATCTGTATTTCGTGTTTCTCTTTGCTAGCCTTATTTCTGTGGAATCTGAGAACAGATATTTCGGATCCCTTTGAAGACTATAGGGCCAAAGGAAATATCCTCCGATAACAAAGACAAAGAAGCTTTCTGAGAAACTTCTTTGTGTTCTGTGAAATCATCTCAGAGAGTTACAGCTTTCCCCTCAAGAAGCCTTACGCGAAGACAGTTCTTGTGGAATTGGCAAAGTGGTATCTTCAAGCTCATAGAGGGCTATGGAGAAAAAGGAAATATCCTCCGATGAAATCTGGAAAGAAGCTTACTGAGAAACTGCTTAGTGTTCTGTTAATTCATCTCAGAGAGTTACATCTGTATTTCGTGGATCTCTTTGCTAGCCTTATTTCGGTGGAATCTGAGAACAGATATTTCCTTTCCCTTTGAAGACTATAGGGCCATTGGAAATATCCTCCAATAACAAAGAGAAAGAAGCTTTCTGAGAAACTTCTTTGTGTTCTGTGAAATCATCTCACAGAATTACAGCTTTCCCCTCAAGAAGTCTTTCGCTAAGACAGTTCTTGTGGAATTGGCAAAGTGATATTTGGAAGCCCATAGAGGGCTATGGTGAAAAAGGAAATATCCTCCGATGAAATCTGGAAAGAAGCTTTCTGAGAAACTGCTTAGTGTTCTGTTAATTCATCTCACAGAGTTACCTCTGTATTTCGTGGATCTCTTTGCTAGCCTTATTTCTGTGGAATCTGAGAACAGATATTTCGGATCCCTTTGAAGACTGTAGGGCCAAAGGAAATATCCTACGATAACCAAGAGAAAGAAGCTTTCTGAGAAACTTCTTTGTGTTCTGTGAAATCATTTCACACAGTTACAGCTTTCCCCTCAAGAAGACTTTCGCTAAGTCAGTTCTTGTGGAATTGGCAAAGTGTTATTTGGAAGCTCATAGAGGGCTATGGTGAAAAAGGAAATATCCTCCGATGAAATCTGGAAAGAAGCTTTCTGAGAAACTGCTTAGTGTTCTGTTAATTCATCTCTCTGAGTTACATCTGTATTTCGTGGATCTCTTTGCTAGCCTTATTTCTGTGGAATCTGAGAACAGATATTTCCTTTCCCTTTGAAGACTAAAGGGCCAAAGGAAATATCCTCCGATAACAAAGAGAAAGAAGCTTTCTGAGAAACTTCTTGGTGTTCTGTGAAACCATCTCACAGAGTTACAGCTTTTCCCTCAAGGAGCCTTTCGCTAAGACAGATCTTGTGGAATTGGCAAAGTGATATTTGGAAGCCCATAGAGGGCTATGGTGAAACAGGAAATATCCTCCGATGAAATCTGGAAAGAAGCTTTCTGAGAAAATGCTTAGTCTTCTGTTAATTCATCTCACTGAGTTACATCTGTATTTCGTGGATCTCTTTGCTACTCTTATTTCTGTGGAATCTGAGAACAGATATTTCGTATCCCTTTGAAGACTATAAGGCCAAAGGAAATAGTCTCCGATAACAAAGAGAAAGAAGCTTTCTGAGAAACTTCTTTGTGTTCTGTGAAATCATCTCACAGAGTTACAGCTTTCCCCTCAAGAAGCCTTTCGCTAAGACAGTTCTTGTGGAATAGGCAAAGTGATATTTGGCTGCCCATAGAGGGCTATGGTGAAAAAGGAAATATCCTCCGATGAAATCTGGAAAGAAGCTATCTGAGAAAATGCTTAGTGTTCTGTTAATTCATCTCACAGAGTTACATCTGTATTCCGAGGATCTCTTTGCTAGCCTTATTTCTGTGGAATCTGAGAACAGATATTTCGGATCCCTTTGAAGACTATAGGGCCAAAGGAAATATCCTCTGATAAAAAAGAGAAATAAGCTTTCTGAGAAACTTCTTTGTGTTCTGTGAAATCATCTCAGAGATTTAGAGCTTTCCCCACAAGAAGCCTATCGCTAAAACAGTTGTTGTGGAATTGGCAAAGTGATATTTGGAAGCCCTTAGAGGGCTATGGTGAAACAGGAAATATCCTCCGTTGAAATATGGAAAGAAGCTTTCTAAGAAACTGCTCAGTGTTCTGTTAATTCATCTCACAGAGTTATATATGTATTTCGTGGATCTCTTTGGTAGCCATATTTCTGTGGAATCTGAAAACAGATATTTCGGATCCGTTTCTAAACTATAGGGCCAAAGGAAATATCCTCCGATAACAAAGAGAAAGAAGCTTTTTGAGAAACTTCTTTGTGTTCTGTGAAATCATCTCACAGAGTTACAGCTTTCCACTCCAGAAGCCTTTCGCTAAGACAGCTCTTCTGGAATTGGCAAAGTGATATTTGGAAGCCCATAGAGGGGTATGGTGAAAAAAGAAATATCCTCAGATGAAATCTGGAAAGAAGGTTTCTGAGAAAATGCTTAGTGTTCTGTTAATTCATCTCACAGTGTTACATGTGTATTTCGTGGATCTCTTTGTTAGCCTTATTTCTGTGGAATCTGACAACAGATATTTCCTTTCCCTTTGAAGACTATATGGCCAAAGGAAATATCCTCCGATAACAAACAGAAAGAAGCTTTCTGAGAAACTTCTTTGTGTTCTGTGAAATCATCTCAGAGATTTAGAGCTTTCCCCTCAAGAAGCCTTTCGCGAAAACAGTTGTTGTGGAATTGGCAAAGTGATATTTGGAAGCCCTTAGAGGGCTATGGTGAAAAAGGAAATATCCTCCGATGAAATCTGGAAAGAAGCTTTCTGAGAAACTGCTCAGTGTTCTCTTAATTCATCTCACAGAGTTATATCTGTTTTTCTTGGATCTCTTTGCTAGCCTTATTTCTGTGGAATCTGAGAACAGATATTTCGTATCCCTTTCAACACTATAGGGCCAAAGGAAATATCCTCCGATAACAAAGTGAAAGAAGCTTTCTGAGAAACTTCTTTGTGTTCTGTGAAATCATCTCACAGAGTTAGAGCTTTCCCCTCAAGAAGCCTTTCGCTAAGACAGTTCTTATGGAATTGGCAAAGTGATATTTGGAATCTCACAGAGGTCTATGGAGAAAAAGGAAATATCCTCCGATGAAATCTGTAAAGAAGCTTTTTGAGAAACTGCTTAGTGTTCTGTTAATTCATCTCTCTGAGTTACATCTGTATTTCGTGGATCTCTTTGCTAGCCTTATTTCTGTGAAATCTGAGAACAGATATTTCCTTTCCCTTTGAAGACTAAAGGGCCAAAGGAAATATCCTCCGATAACAAAGAGAAAGAAGCTTTCTGAGAAACTTCTTGGTGTTCTGTGAAATCATCTCACAGAGTTACAGCTTTCCCCTCAAGGAGCCTTTCGCTAAGACAGATCTTGTGGAATTGGCAAAGTGATATTTGGAAGCCCTTAGAGGACTATGGTGAAACAGGAAATATCCTCCCATGAAATCTGGAAAGAAGTTTCTGAGAAACTGCTTAGTGTTCTGTTAATTCATCTCACAGAGTTACATCTGTATTTCGTGGTTCTCTTTGCTAGCCTTATTTCGGTGGAATCTGAGAACAGATGTTTCGGATCCCTTGGAAGACTATAGGGCCAAAGGAAATATCCTCCGATAACAAAGAGAAAGAAGCTTTCTGAGAAACTTCGTTGTGTTCTGTGAAATCATCTCACAGAGTTACAGCTTTCCCCTCAAGAAGCCTTTCGCTAAGACAGTTCTTGTGGAATAGGCAAAGTGATATTTGGCTGCCCATAGAGGGCTATGATGAAAAAGGAAATATCCTCCGATGAAATCTAGAAAGAAGCTTTCTGAGAAAATGCTTAGTGTTCTGTTAATTCATCTCACAGAGTTACATCTGTATTTCGTGGATCTCTTTGCTAGCCTTATTTCTGTGGAATCTGAGAACAGATATTTCGGATCCCTTTGAAGACTATAGGGCCAAAGGAAATATCCTCTGATAAAAAGAGAAATAAGCTTTCTGAGAAACTTGTTGTGTTCTGTGAAATCATCTCAGAGATTTAGAGCTTTCCCCTCAAGAAGCCTTTCGCTAAAACAGTTGTTGTGGAATTGGCAAAGTGATATTTTGAAGCCCATAGAGTGCTATGGTGAAACAGGAAATATCCTCCGTTGAAATCTGGAAAGAAGCTTTCTAAGAAACTGCTCAGTGTTCTGTTAATTCATCTCACAGAGTTATATCTGTATTTCGTGGATCTCTTTGTTAGCCTTATTTCTGTGGAATCTGAAAACAGATATTTCGGATCCCTTTCTAAACTATAGGGCCAAAGGAAATATCCTCCGATAACAAAGGGAAAGAAGCTTTCTGAGAAACTTCTTTGTGTTCTGTGAAATCATCTCACAGAGTTACAGCTTTCCTCTCAAGAAGCCTTGCACTAAGACAGTTTTTGTGGAATTGGCAAAGTGATATTTGGAAGCCCAGAGAGGGCTATGGTGAAAAAGGAAATATCCTCCGATGAAATCTGGAAAGAAGCTTTCTGAGAAACTGCTTAGTATTCTGTTAATTCATCTCACAGAGTTACATCTGTATTTCATGGATCTCTTTGTTAGCATTATTTCTGTGGAATCTGACAACAGATATTTCCTTTCCCTTGAAGACTATAGGGCCAAAGGAAATATCCTCCGATAACAAAGAGAAAGAAGCTTTCTGAGAAACTTCTTTGTGTTCTGTGACATCATCTCACAGAGTTAGAGCTTTCCCCTCAAGAAGCCTTTCGCTAAAACAGTTCTTGTGGAATTGGCAAATTGGTATTTTGAAGCCCTTAGAGGGCTATGGTGAAAAAGGAAATATCCTCCGATGAAATCTGTAAAGAAGCTTTCTGAGAAACTGCTCAGTGTTGTGTTAATTCATCTCACAGAGTTATATCTGTTTTTCGTGGATATCTTTGCTAGCCTTATTTCTGTGTAATCTGAGAACAGATATTTCGAATCCCTTTCAACACTATAGGGCCAAAGGAAATATCCTCGGATAACAAAGAGAAAGAAGCTTTCTGAGAAACTTCTTTGTGTTCTGTGAAATCATCTCACAGAGTTAGAGCTTTCCCCTCAAGAAGCCTTTCGCTAAGACAGTTCTTATGGAATTGGCAAAGTGATATTTGGAATCTCATAGAGGTCTGTGGAGAAAAAGGAAATATCCTCCGATGAAATCTGTAAAGAAGCTTTCTGAGAAATTGCTTAGTGTTCTTTTAATTAATCTCACAGAGTTACATCTGTATTTCGTGTTTCTCTTTGCTAGCCTTATTTCTGTGGAATCTGAGAACAGATATTTCAGATCCCTTTGAAGACTATAGGGCCAAAGGAAATATCCTCCGATAACAAAGACAAAGAAGCTTTCTGAGAAACTTCTTTGTGTTCTGTGAAATCATCTCAGAGAGTTACAGCTTTCCCCTCAAGAAGCCTTACGCGAAGACAGTTCTTGTGGAATTGGCAAAGTGATATCTTCAAGCTCATAGAGGGCTATGGAGAAAAAGGAAATATCCTCCGATGAAATCTGGAAAGAAGCTTACTGAGAAACTGCTTAGTGTTCTGTTAATTCATCTCACAGAGTTACATCTGTGTTTCGTGGATCTCTTTGCTAGCCTTATTTCTGTGGAATCTGAGAACAGATATTTCCTTTCCCTTTGAAGACTGTAGGGCCATAGGAAATATCCTCCAATAACAAAGAGAAAGAAGCTTTCTGAGAAACTTCTTTGTGTTCTGTGAAATCATCTCACAGAATTACAGCTTTCCCCTCAAGAAGTCTTTCGCTAAGACAGTTCTTGTGGAATTGGCAAAGTGATATTTGGAAGCCCATAGAGGGCTATGGTGAAAAAGGAAATATCCTCCGATGAAATCTGGAAAGAAGCTTTCTGAGAAACTGCTTAGTGTTCTGTTAATTCATCTCACAGAGTTACCTCTGTATTTCGTGGATCTCTTTGCTAGCCTTATTTCTGTGGAATCTGAGAACAGATATTTCGGATCCCTTTGAAGACTGTAGGGCCAAAGGAAATATCCTACGATAACCAAGAGAAAGAAGCTTTCTGAGAAACTTCTTTGTGTTCTGTGAAATCATTTCACACAGTTACAGCTTTCCCCTCAAGAAGACTTTCGCTAAGTCAGTTCTTGTGGAATTGGCAAAGTGTTATTTGGAAGCTCATAGAGGGCTATGGTGAAAAAGGAAATATCCTCCGATGAAATCTGGAAAGAAGCTTTCTGAGAAACTGCTTCGTGTTCTGTTAATTCATCTCTCTGAGTTACATCTGTATTTCGTGGATCTCTTTGCTAGCCTTATTTCTGTGGAATCTGAGAACAGATATTTCCTTTCCCTTTGAAGACTAAAGGGCCAAAGGAAATATCCTCCGATAACAAAGAGAAAGAAGCTTTCTGAGAAACTTCTTGGTGTTCTGTGAAACCATCTCACAGAGTTACAGCTTTTCCCTCAAGGAGCCTTTCGCTAAGACAGATCTTGTGGAATTGGCAAAGTGATATTTGGAAGCCCATAGAGGGCTATGGTGAAACAGGAAATATCCTTCGATGAAATCTGGAAAGAAGCTTTCTGAGAAACTGCTTACTGTTCTGTTAATTCATCTCACAGAGTTACATCTGTATTTCGTGGATCTCTTTGCTAGCCTTATTTCTGTGGAATCTGAGAACAGATATTTCGGATCCCTTTGAAGTATATAGGGCCAAAGGAAATATCGTCCGATAACAAAGAGAAAGAAGCGTTCTGTGAAACTTCTTTGTGTTCTGTGAAATCATCTCACAGAGTTACAGCTTTCCACTCCAGAAGCCTTTCGCTAAGGCAGCTCTTCTGGAATTGGCAAAGTGATATTTGGAGGCCCATAGAGGGCTATGGTGAAAAAAAGAAATATCCTCAGATGAAATCTGGAAAGAAACTTTCAGAGAAAATGCTTAGTGTTCTGTTAATTCATCTCACAGTGTTACATCTGTATTTCGTGGATCTCTTTGTTAGTCTTATTTCTGTGGAATCTGACAACAGATATTTCCTTTCCCTTTGAAGACTATAGGGCCAAAGGAAATATCCTCCGAAAACAAACAGAAAGAAGCTTTCTGAGAAACTTCTTTGTGTTCTGTGAAATCATCTCAGAGATTTAGAGCTTTCCCATCAAGAAGCCTTTCGCAAAGACAGTTCTTGTGGAATTGGCAAAGTGATATTTGGAAGCCCTTAGAGGGCTATGGTGAAAAAGGAAATATCCTCCGATGAAATCTGGAAAGAAGCTTTCTGAGAAACTGCTCAGTGTTCTGTTAATTCATATCACAGAGTTACATCTGTATTTCGTGGTTCTCTTTGCTAGCCTTATTTCTGTGGAATCTGAAAACAGATATTTCGGATCCCTTTCTAAACTATAGGGCCAAAGGAAATATCCTCCGATAACAAAGAGAAAGAAGCTTTTTGAGAAACTTCTTTGTGTTCTGTGAAATAATCTCACAGAGTTACAGCTTTCCACTCCAGAAGCCTTTCGCTAAGACAGCTCTTCTGGAATTGGCAAAGTGATATTTGGAAGCCCATAGAGGGCTATGGTGAAAAAAGAAATATCCTCAGATGAAATCTGGAAAGAAGCTTTCTGAGAAAATGCTTAGTGTTCTGTTAATTCATCTCACAGTGTTACATGTGTATTTCGTCGATCTCTTTGTTAGCCTTATTTCTGTGGAATCTGACAACAGATATTTCCTTTCCCTTTGAAGACTATAGGGCCAAAGGAAATATCCTCCGATAACAAACAGAAAGAAGCTTTCTGAGAAACTTCTTTGTGTTCTGTGAAATCATCTCAGAGATTTAGAGCTTTCCCCTCAAGAAGCCTTTCGCTAAAACAGTTGTTGTGGAATTGGCAAAGTGATATTTGGAAGCCCTTAGAGGGCTATGGTGAAAAAGGAAATATCCTCCGATGTAATGTGGAAAGAAGATTTCTGAGAAACTGCTCAGTGTTCTCTTAATTCATCTCACAGAGTTATATCTGTTTTTCTTGGATCTCTTTGCTAGCCTTATTTCTGTGGAATCTGAGAACAGATATTTCGTATCCCTTTCAACACTATAGGGCCAAAGGAAATATCCTCCGATAACAAAGTGAAAGAAGCTTTCTGAGAAACTTCTTTGTGTTCTGTGAAATCACCTCACAGAGTTAGAGCTTTCCCCTCAAGAAGCCTTTCGCTAAGACAGTTCTTATGGAATTGGCAAAGTGATATTTGGAATCTCATAGAGGTCTATGGAGAAAAAGGAAATATCCTCCGATGAAATTTGGAAAGAAGCTTTCTGAGAAACTGCTTAGTGTTCTGTTAATTAATCGCACAGAGTTACATCTGTATTTCGTGGATCTCTTTGCTAGCCTTATTTCTGTGGAATCTGACAACAGATATTTCCTTTCCCTTTGAAGACTATAGGTCCAAAGAAAATATCCTCCGACAACAAAGAGAAAGAAGCTTTCTGAGAAACTTCTTTGTGTTCTGTGAACTCATCTCACAGAGTTACAGCTTTCCCCTCAAGAAGCCTTTCGCTAAGACAGTTCTTGTGGAATTGGCAAAGTGATATTTGGAAGCCCATAGAGGGCTATGGTGAAAAAGGAAATATCCTCCGATCAAATCTGGAAAGAAGCTTTCTGAGAAACTGCTCAGTGTTCTGTTAATTCATCTCACAGAGTTATATCTCTATTTCGTGGATCTCTTTGCTAGCCTTATTTCTGTGGATTCTGAGAACAGATATTTCGGATCCCTTTCCAGACTATAGGGCCAAAGGAAATATCCTCCGATAACAAAGAGAAAGAAGCTTTCTGAGAAACTTCTTTGTGTTCTGTGAAATCATCTCATAGAGTTAGAGCTTTCCCCTCAAGAAGCCTTTCGCTAAGACAGTTCTTATGGAATTGGCAAAGTGATATTTGGAATCTCATAGAGGTCTATGGAGAAAAAGGAAATATCCTCCGATGAAATCTGTAAAGAAGCTTTCTGAGAAACTTCTTAGTGTTCTGTTAATTAATCTCACAGAGATACATCTGAATTTCGTGGATCTCTTTGCTAGCCTTATTTCTGTGGAATCTGACAACAGATATTTCCTTTCCCTTCGAAGACTATAGGGCCAAAGGAAATATCCTCCGATAACAAAGAGAAAGAAGGTTTCTGAGAAACTTCTTTGTGTTCTGTTAAATCATCTCACAGAGTTACAGCTTTCCCCTCAAGAAGCCTTACGCGAAGACAGTTCTTGTGGAATTGGCAAAGTGATATTTTCAAGCTCATAGAGGGCTATGGAGAAAAAGGAAATATCCTCCGATGAAATCTAGAAAGAAGCTTTCTGAGAAACTGCTTACTGTTTTGTTAATTCATCTCACAGAGTTACATCTGTATTTCGTGGATCTCTTTGCTAGACTTATTTCTGTGGAATCTGAGAACAGATATTTCGGATCCCTTTGAAGTATATAGGGCCAAAGGAAATATCCTCCAATAAAAAAGAGAAAGAAGCTTTCTGAGAAACTTCTTTGTGTTCTGTGAAATCATCTCACAGAGTTACAGCTTTCCACTCCAGAAGCCTTTCGCTAAGACAGCTCTTCTGGAATTGGCAAAGTGATATTTGGAAGCCCATAGAGGGCTATGGTGAAAAAAGAAATATCCTCAGATGAAATCTGGAAAGAAGCTTTCTGAGAAAATGCTTAGTGTTCTGTTAATTCATCTCACAGTGTTACATCTGTATTTCGTGGATCTCTTTGTTAGCCTTATTTCTGTGGAACCTGACAACAGATATTTCCTTTCCCTTTGAAGACTATAGGGCCAAAGGAAATATCCTCCGATAACAAACAGAAAGAAGCTTTCTGAGAAAATTCTTTGTGTTCTGTGAAATCATCTCAGAGATTTAGAGCTTTCCCCTCAAGAAGCCTTTCGCTAAAACAGTTGTTGTGGAATTGGCAAAGTGATATTTGGAAGCCCTTAGAGGGCTATGGTGAAAAAGGAAATATCCTCCGATGAAATCTGGAAAGAAGCTTTCTGAGAAACTGCTCAGTGTTCTCTTAATTCATCTCACAGAGTTATATCTGTTTTTCGTGGATCTCTTTGCTAGCCTTATTTCTGTGGAATCTGAGAACAGATATTTCGGATCCCTTTCTAAACTATAGGGCCAAAGGAAATATCCTCCGATAACAAAGAGAAAGAAGCTTTCTGAGAAACTTCTTTGTGTTCTGTGAAATCATCTCACAGAGTTAGAGCTTTCCCCTCAAGAAGCCTTTCGCTAAGACAGTTCTTATGGAATTGGCAAAGTGATATTTGGAATCTCATAGAGGTCTATGGAGAAAAAGGAAATATCCTCCGATGAAATCTGGAAAGAAGCTTTCTGAGAAAATGCTTAGTGTTCTGTTAATTCATCTCACAGAGATACATCTGTATTTCATGGTTCTCTTTGCTAGCCTTATTTCGGTGGAATCTGAGAACAGATGTTTCGGATCCCTTGGAAGACTATAGGGCCAAAGGAAATATCCTCCGATAACAAAGAGAAAGAAGCTTTCTGAGAAACTTCGTTGTGTTCTGTGAAATCATCTCACAGAGTTACAGCTTTCCCCTCAAGAAGCCTTTCGCTAAGACAGTTCTTGTGGAATAGGCAAAGTGATATTTGGCTGCCCATAGAGGGCTATGGTGAAAAAGGAAATATCCTCCGATGAAATCTGGAAAGAAGCTTTCTGAGAAAATGCTTAGTGTTCTGTTAATTCATCTCACAGAGTTACATCTGTATTTCGTGGATCTCTTTGCTAGCCTTATTTCTGTGGAATCTGAGAACAGATATTTCGGATCCCTTTGAAGACTATAGGGCCAAAGGAAATATCCTCTGATAAAAAGAGAAATAAGCTTTCTGAGAAACTTGTTGTGTTCTGTGAAATCATCTCAGAGATTTAGAGCTTTCCCCTCAAGAAGCCTTTCGCTAAAACAGTTGTTGTGGAATTGGCAAAGTGATATTTGGAAGCCCATAGAGGGCTATGGTGAAACAGGAAATATCCTCCGTTGAAATCTGGAAAGAAGCTTTCTAAGAAACTGCTCAGTGTTCTGTTAATTCATCTCACAGAGTTATATCTGTATTTCGTGGATCTCTTTGTTAGCCTTATTTCTGTGGAATCAGAAAAAAGATATTTCGGATCCCTTTCTAAACTATGGGGCCAAAGGAAATATCCTCCGATAACAAAGGGAAAGAAGCTTTCTGAGAAACTTCTTTGTGTTCTGTGAAATCATCTCACAGAGTTACAGCTTTCCCCTCAAGAAGCCTTACGCGAAGACAGTTCTTTTGGAATTGGCAAAGTGATATTTTCAAGCTCATAGAGGGCTATGGAGAAAAAGGAAATATCCTCCGATGAAATCTGGAAAGAAGCTTTCTGAGAAACTGCTTACTGTTTTGTTAATTCATCTCACAGAGTTACATCTGTATTTCGTGGTTCTCTTTGCTAGCCTTATTTCTGTGGAATCTGAGAACAGATATTTCGGATCCCTTTGAAGTATATAGGGCCAAAGGAAATATCCTCCAATAACAAAGAGAAAGAAGCTTTCTGAGAAACTTCTTTGTGTTCTGTGAAATCATCTCACAGAGTTACAGCTTTCCACTCCAGAAGCCTTTCGCTAAGACAGCTCTTCTGGAATTGGCAAAGTGATATTTGGAAGCCCATAGAGGGCTATGGTGAAAAAAGAAATATCCTCAGATGAAATCTGGAAAGAAGCTTTCTGAGAAAATGCTTAGTGTTCTGTTAATTCATCTCACAGTGTTACATCTGTATTTCGTGGATCTCTTTGTTAGCCTTATTTCTGTGGAATCTGACAACAGATATTTCCTTTCCCTTTGAAGACTATAGGGCCAAAGGAAATATCCTCCGATAACAAACAGAAAGAAGCTTTCTGAGAAACTTCTTTGTGTTCTGTGAAATCATCTCAGAGATTTAGAGGTTTCCCCTCAAGAAGCCTTTCGCTAAAACAGTTGTTGTGGAATTGGCAAAGTGATATTTGGAAGCCCTTAGAGGGCTATGGTGAAAAAGGAAATATCCTCCGATGAAATCTGGAAAGAAGCTTTCTGAGAAACTGCTCAGTGTTCTCTTAATTCATCTCACAGAGTTATATCTGTTTTTCGTGGATCTATTTGCTAGCCTTATTTCTGTGGAATCTGAGAACAGATATTTCGGATCCCTTTCAACACTATAGGGCCAAAGGAAATATCCTCCGATAACAAAGAGAAAGAAGCTTTCTGAGAAACTTCTTTGTGTTCTGTGAAATCATCTCACAGATTTAGAGCTTTCCCCTCAAGAAGCCTTTCGCTAAGACAGTTCTTATGGAATTGGCAAAGTGATATTTGGAATCTCATAGAGGTCTATGGAGAAAAAGGAAATATCCTCCGATGAAATCTGGAAAGAAGCTTTCTGAGAAAATGCTTAGTGTTCTGTTAATTCATCTCACAGAGATACATCTGTATTTCATGGTTCTCTTTGCTAGCCTTATTTCGGTGGAATCTGAGAACAGATGTTTCGGATCCCTTGGAAGACTATAGGGCCAAAGGAAATATCCTCCGATAACAAAGAGAAAGAAGCTTTCTGAGAAACTTCGTTGTGTTCTGTGAAATCATCTCACAGAGTTACAGCTTTCCCCTCAAGAAGCCTTTCGCTAAGACAGTTCTTGTGGAATAGGCAAAGTGATATTTGGAACCCCTAGAGGGCTATGGTGAAACAGGAAATATCCTCCGTTGAAATCTGGAAAGAAGCTTTCTAGGAAACTGCTCAGTGTTCTGTTAATTCATCTCACAGAGTTATATCTGTATTTCGTGGATCTCTTTGTTAGCCTTATTTCTGTGGAATCTGAAAACAGATATTTCGGATCCCTTTCTAAACTATGGGGCCAAAGGAAATATCCTCCGATAACAAAGGGAAAGAAGCTTTCTGAGAAACTTCTTTGTGTTCTGTGAAATCATCTCACAGAGTTACAGCTTTCCCCTCAAGAAGCCTTACGCGAAGACAGTTCTTGTGGAATTGGCAAAGTGATATTTTCAAGCTCATAGAGGGCTATGGAGAAAAAGGAAATATCCTCCGATGAAATCTGGAAAGAAGCTTTCTGAGAAACTGCTTACTGTTTTGTTAATTCATCTCACAGAGTTACATCTGTATTTCGTGGATCTCTTTGCTAGCCTTATTTCTGTGGAATCTGAGAACAGATATTTCGGATCCCTTTGAAGTATATAGGGCCAAAGGAAATATCCTCCAATAACAAAGAGAAAGAAGCTTTCTGAGAAACTTCTTTGTGTTCTGTGAAATCATCTCACAGAGTTACAGCTTTCCACTCCAGAAGCCTTTCGCTAAGACAGCTCTTCTGGAATTGGCAAAGTGATATTTGGAAGCCCATAGAGGGCTATGGTGAAAAAAGAAATATCCT
This sequence comes from Macaca nemestrina, assembly GCF_043159975.1. Classification (NCBI taxonomy): domain Eukaryota; kingdom Metazoa; phylum Chordata; class Mammalia; order Primates; family Cercopithecidae; genus Macaca; species Macaca nemestrina. Next base: position 26,979,325 of record NC_092141.1, on the reverse strand, counting down.
CAGATGAAATCTGGAAAGAGCTTTCTGAGAAAATGCTTAGTGTTCTATTAATTCATCTCACAGTGTTACATCTGTATTTCGTGGATCTCTTTGTTAGCCTTATTTCTGTGGAATCTGACAACAGATATTTCCTTTCCCTTTGAAGACTATAGGGCCAAAGGAAATATCCTCCGATAACAAACAGAAAGAAGCTTTCTGAGAAACTTCTTTGTGTTCTGTGAAATCATCTCAGAGATTTAGAGCTTTCCCCTCAAGAAGCCTTTCGCTAAAACAGTTGTTGTGGAATTGGCAAAGTGATATTTGGAAGCCCTTAGAGGGCTATGGTGAAAAAGGAAATATCCTCCGATGAAATCTGGAAAGAAGCTTTCTGAGAAACTGCTCAGTGTTCTCTTAATTCATCTCACAGAGTTATATCTGTTTTTCGTGGATCTCTTTGCTAGCCTTATTTCTGTGGAATCTGAGAACAGATATTTCGGATCCCTTTCAACACTATAGGGCCAAAGGAAATATCCTCCGATAACAAAGAGAAAGAAGCTTTCTGAGAAACTTCTTTGTGTTCTGTGAAATCATCTCACAGAGTTAGAGCTTTCCCCTCAAGAAGCCTTTCGCTAAGACAGTTCTTATGGAATTGGCAAAGTGATATTTGGAATCTCATAGAGGTCTATGGAGAAAAAGGAAATATCCTCCGATGAAATCTGGAAAGAAGCTTTCTGAGAAAATGCTTAGTGTTCTGTTAATTCATCTCACAGAGATACATCTGTATTTCATGGTTCTCTTTGCTAGCCTTATTTCGGTGGAATCTGAGAACAGATGTTTCGGATCCCTTGGAAGACTATAGGGCCAAAGGAAATATCCTCCGATAACAAAGAGAAAGAAGCTTTCTGAGAAACTTCGTTGTGTTCTGTGAAATCATCTCACAGAGTTACAGCTTTCCCCTCAAGAAGCCTTTCGCTAAGACAGTTCTTGTGGAATAGGCAAAGTGATATTTGGCTGCCCATAGAGGGCTATGGTGAAAAAGGAAATATCCTCCGATGAAATCTGGAAAGAAGCTTTCTGAGAAAATGCTTAGTGTTCTGTTAATTCATCTCACAGAGTTACATCTGTATTTCGTGGATCTCTTTGCTAGCCTTATTTCTGTGGAATCTGAGAACAGATATTTCGGATCCCTTTGAAGACTATAGGGCCAAAGGAAATATCCTCTGATAAAAAGAGAAATAAGCTTTCTGAGAAACTTGTTGTGTTCTGTGAAATCATCTCAGAGATTTAGAGCTTTCCCCTCAAGAAGCCTTTCGCTAAAACAGTTGTTGTGGAATTGGCAAAGTGATATTTGGAAGCCCATAGAGGGCTATGGTGAAACAGGAAATATCCTCCGTTGAAATCTGGAAAGAAACTTTCTAAGAAACTGCTCAGTGTTCTGTTAATTCATCTCACAGAGTTATATCTGTATTTCGTGGATCTCTTTGTTAGCCTTATTTCTGTGGAATCTGAAAACAGATATTTCGGATCCCTTTCTAAACTATGGGGCCAAAGGAAATATCCTCCGATAACAAAGGGAAAGAAGCTTTCTGAGAAACTTCTTTGTGTTCTGTGAAATCATCTCACAGAGTTACAGCTTTCCCCTCAAGAAGCCTTACGCGAAGACAGTTCTTGTGGAATTGGCAAAGTGATATTTTCAAGCTCATAGAGGGCTATGGAGAAAAAGGAAATATCCTCCGATGAAATCTGGAAAGAAGCTTTCTGAGAAACTGCTTACTGTTTTGTTAATTCATCTCACAGAGTTACATCTGTATTTCGTGGTTCTCTTTGCTGGCCTTATTTCTGTGGAATCTGAGAACAGATATTTCGGATCCCTTTGAAGTATTTAGGGCCAAAGGAAATATCCTCCAATAACAAAGAGAAAGAAGCTTTCTGAGAAACTTCTTTGTGTTCTGTGAAATCATCTCACAGAGTTACAGCTTTCCACTCCAGAAGCCTTTCGCTAAGACAGCTCTTCTGGAATTGGCAAAGTGATATTTGGAAGCCCATAGAGGGCTATGGTGAAAAAAGAAATATCCTCAGATGAAATCTGGAAAGAAGCTTTCTGAGAAAATGCTTAGTGTTCTGTTAATTCATCTCACAGTGTTACATCTGTATTTCGTGGATCTCTTTGTTAGCCTTATTTCTGTGGAATCTGACAACAGATATTTCCTTTCCCTTTGAAGACTACAGGGCCAAAGGAAATATCCTCCGATAACAAACAGAAAGAAGCTTTCTGAGAAACTTCTTTGTGTTCTGTGAAATCATCTCAGAGATTTAGAGCTTTCCCCTCAAGAAGCCTTTCGCTAAAACAGTTGTTGTGGAATTGGCAAAGTGATATTTGGAAGCCCTTAGAGGGCTATGGTGAAAAAGGAAATATCCTCCGATGAAATCTGGAAAGAAGCTTTCTGAGAAACTGCTCAGTGTTCTCTTAATTCATCTCACAGAGTTATATCTGTTTTTCGTGGATCTATTTGCTAGCCTTATTTCTGTGGAATCTGAGAACAGATATTTCGGATCCCTTTCAACACTATAGGGCCAAAGGAAATATCCTCCGATAACAAAGAGAAAGAAGCTTTCTGAGAAACTTCTTTGTGTTCTGTGAAATCATCTCACAGATTTAGAGCTTTCCCCTCAAGAAGCCTTTCGCTAAGACAGTTCTTATGGAATTGGCAAAGTGATATTTGGAATCTCATAGAGGTCTATGGAGAAAAAGGAAATATCCTCCGATGAAATCTGGAAAGAAGCTTTCTGAGAAAATGCTTAGTGTTCTGTTAATTCATCTCACAGAGATACATCTGTATTTCATGGTTCTCTTTGCTAGCCTTATTTCGGTGGAATCTGAGAACAGATGTTTCGGATCCCTTGGAAGACTATAGGGCCAAAGGAAATATCCTCCGATAACAAAGAGAAAGAAGCTTTCTGAGAAACTTCGTTGTGTTCTGTGAAATCATCTCACAGAGTTACAGCTTTCCCCTCAAGAAGCCTTTCGCTAAGACAGTTCTTGTGGAATAGGCAAAGTGATATTTGGAAGCCCATAGAGGGCTATGGTGAAACAGGAAATATCCTCCGTTGAAATCTGGAAAGAAGCTTTCTAAGAAACTGCTCAGTGTTCTGTTAATTCATCTCACAGAGTTATATCTGTATTTCGTGGATCTCTTTGTTAGCCTTATTTCTGTGGAATCTGAAAACAGATATTTCGGATCCCTTTCTAAACTATGGGGCCAAAGGAAATATCCACCGATAACAAAGGGAAAGAAGCTTTCTGAGAAACTTCTTTGTGTTCTGTGAAATCATCTCACAGAGTTACAGCTTTCCCCTCAAGAAGCCTTACGCGAAGACAGTTCTTGTGGAATTGGCAAAGTGATATTTTCAAGCTCATAGAGGGCTATGGAGAAAAAGGAAATATCCTCCGATGAAATCTGGAAAGAAGCTTTCTGAGAAACTGCTTACTGTTTTGTTAATTCATCTCACAGAGTTACATCTGTATTTCGTGGATCTCTTTGCCAGCCTTATTTCTGTGGAATCTGAGAACAGATATTTCCTTTCCCTTTGAAGACTATAGGTCCAAAGAAAATATCCTCCGATAACAAAGAGAAAGAAGCTTTCTGAGAAACATCTTTGTGTTCTGTGAACTCATCTCACAGAGTTACAGCTTTCCCCTCAAGAAGCCTTTCGCAAAGACAGTTCTTGTGGAATTGGCAAAGTGATATTTGGAAGCCCATAGAGGGCTATGGTGAAAAAGGAAATATCCTCCGATCAAATCTGGAAAGAAGCTTTCTGAGAAACTGCTCAGTGTTCTGTTAATTCATCTCACAGAGTTATATCTCTATTTCGTGGATCTCTTTGCTAGACTTATTTCTGTGGATTCTGAGAACAGATATTTCGGATCCCTTTCAAGACTATAGGGCCAAAGGAAATATCCTCCGATAACAAAGAGAAAGAAGCTTTCTGAGAAACTTCTTTGTGTTCTGTGAAATCATCTCACAGAGTTAGAGCTTTCCCCTCAAGAAGCCTTTCGCTAAGACAGTTCTTATGGAATTGGCAAAGTGATATTTGGAATCTCATAGAGGTCTGTGGAGAAAAAGGAAATATCCTCCGATGAAATCTGTAAAGAAGCTTCCTGAGAAATTGCTTAGTGTTCTGTTAATTAATCTCACAGAGTTACATCTGTATTTCGTGTTTCTCTCTGCTAGCCTTATTTCTGTGGAATCTGAGAACAGATATTTCGGATCCCTTTGAAGACTAAAGGGCCAAAGGAAATATCCTCCGATAACAAAGACAAAGAAGCTTTCTGAGAAACTTCTTTGTGTTCTGTGAAATCATCTCAGAGAGTTACAGCTTTCCCCTCAAGAAGCCTTACGCGAAGACAGTTCTTTTGGAATTGGCAAAGTGATATCTTCAAGCTCATAGAGGGCTATGGAGAAAAAGGAAATATCCTCCGATGAAATCTGGAAAGAAGCTTACTGAGAAACTGCTTAGTGTTCTGTTAATTCATCTGACAGAGTTACATCTGTATTTCGTGGATCTCTTTGCTAGCCTTATTTCTGTGGAATCTGAAACAGATATTTCCTTTCCCTTTGAAGACTATAGGGCCAAAGGAAATATCCTCCAATAACAAAGAGAAAGAAGCTTTCTGAGAAACTTCTTTGTGTTCTGTGAAATCATCTCACAGAATTACAGCTTTCCCCTCAAGAAGTCTTTCGCTAAGACAGTTCTTGTGGAATTGGCAAAGTGATATTTGGAAGCCCTTAGAGGTCTATGGAGAAAAAGGAAATATCCTCCGATGAAATCTGGAAAGAAGCTTTCTGCGAAACTGCTTAGTGTTCTGTTAATTCATTTCTCTGAGTTACATCTGTATTTCGTGGATCTCTTTGCTAGCCTTATTTCTGTGGAATCTGAGAACAGATATTTCCTTTCCCTTTGAAGACTATAGGGCCAAAAGAAATATCCTCCGAAAACAAACAGAAAGAAGCTTTCTGAGAAACTTCTTTGTGTTCTGTGAAATCATCTCAGAGATTTAGAGCTTTTCCCTCAAGAAGCCTTTCGCTAAAACAGTTGTTGTGGAATTGGCAAAGTGATATTTGGAAGCCCTTAGAGGGCTATGGTGAAAAAGGAAATATCCTCCGATGAAATCTGGAAAGAAGCTTTCTGAGAAACTGCTCAGTGTTCTGTTAATTCATATCACAGAGTTACATCTGTATTTCGTGGTTCTCTTTGCTAGCCTTATTTCTGTGGAATCTGAGAACAGATATTTCGGATCCCTTTGAAGACTATAAGGCCAAAGGAAATATCCTCCGATAACAAAGAGAAAGAAGCTTTCTGAGAAACTTCTTTGTGTTCTGTGAAATCATCTCACAGAGTTACAGCTTTCCCCTCAAGAAGCCTTTCGCTAAGACAGTTCTTGTGGAATCGGCAAAGTGATATTTGGAAGCCCATAGAGGGCTACGGTGAAAAAGGAAATATCCTCAGATGAAATCTAGAAAGAAGCTTTCTGAGAAACTGCTTAGTTTTCTGTTAATTCATCTCACAGAGTTACATCTGTATTTCATGGATCTCTTTGCAAGCCTTATTTCTGTGGAATCTGAGAACAGATATTTCGGATCCCTTTGAAGACTATAGGGCCAAAGGATATATCCCCCGATAAGAAAGAGAAAGGAGCATTCTGAGAAACTTCTTTGTGTTCTGTGAAATCATCTCACACAGTTACAGCTTTCCCCTCAAGAAGCCTTTCGCTAAGACAGTTCTTGTGGAATAGGCAAAGTGATATTTGGCTGCCCATAGAGGGCTATGGTGAAAAAGGAAATATCCTCCGATGAAATCTGGAAAGAAGCTTTCTGAGAAAATACTTAGTGTTCTGTTAATTCATCTCACAGAGTTACATCTGTATTCCGAGGATCTCTTTGCTAGCCTTATTTCTGTGGAATCTGAGAACAGATATTTCGGATCCCTTTGAAGACTATAGGGCCAAAGGAAATATCCTCTGATAAAAAAGAGAAATAAGCTTTCTGAGAAACTTCTTTGTGTTCTGTGAAATCATCTCAGAGATTTAGAGCTTTCCCCACAAGAAGCCTTTCGCTAAAACAGTTGTTGTGGAATTGGCAAAGTGATATTTGGAAGCCCTTAGAGGGCTATGGTGAAACAGGAAATATCCTCCGTTGAAATCTGGAAAGAAGCTTTCTAAGAAACTGCTCAGTGTTCTGTTAATTCATCTCACAGAGTTATATCTGTATTTCGTGGATCTCTTTGGTAGCCTTATTTCTGTGGAATCTGAAAACAGATATTTCGGATCCCTTTCTAAACTATAGGGCCAAAGGAAATATCCTCCGATAACAAAGAGAAAGAAGCTTTCTGAGAAACTTCTTTGTGTTCTGTGAAATCATCTCACAGAGTTACAGCTTTCCACTCCAGAAGCCTTTCGCTAAGACAGCTCTTCTGGAATTGGCAAAGTGATATTTGGAAGCCCATAGAGGGCTATGGTGAAAAAAGAAATATCCTCAGATGAAATCTGGAAAGAAGTTTCTGAGAAAATGCTTAGTGTTCTGTTAATTCATCTCACAGTGTTACATGTGTATTTCGTCGATCTCTTTGTTAGCCTTATTTCTGTGGAATCTGACAACAGATATTTCCTTTCCCTTTGAAGACTATAGGGCCAAAGGAAATATCCTCCGATAACAAACAGAAGGAAGCTTTCTGAGAAACTTCTTTGTGTTCTGTGAAATCATCTCAGAGATTTAGAGCTTTCCCCTCAAGAAGCCTTTCGCTAAAACAGTTGTGGAATTGGCAAAGTGATATTTGGAAGCCCTTAGAGGTCTATGGAGAAAAAGGAAATATCCTCCGATGAAATCTGTAAAGAAGCTTTCTGAGAAACTGCTTGGTGTTCTGTTAATTAATCGCACAGAGTTACGTCTGTATTTCGTGGATCTCTTCGCTAGCCTTATTTCTGTGGAATCTGACAACAGATATTTCCTTTCATTTTGAAGACTATAGGTCCAAAGAAAATATCCTCCGATAACAAAGAGAAAGAAGCTTTCTGAGAAACTTCTTTGTGTTCTGTGAACTCATCTCACAGAGTTACAGCTTTCCCCTCAAGAAGCCTTTCGCTAAGACAGTTCTTGTGGAATTGGCAAAGTGATATTTGGAAGCCCATAGAGGGCTATGGTGAAAAAGAAATATCCTCCGATGAAATCTGGAAAGAAGCTTTCTGAGAAACTGCTCAGTGTTCTGTTAATTCATCTCACAGAGTTATATCTCTATTTCGTGGATCTCTTTGCTAGCCTTATTTCTGTGGATTCTGAGAACAGATATTTCGGATCCCTTTCAACACTATAGGGCCAAAGGAAATATCCTCCGATAACAAAGAGAAAGAAGCTTTCTGAGAAACTTCTTTGTGTTCTGTGAAATCATCTCACAGAGTTAGAGCTTTCCCCTCAAGAAGCCTTTCGCTAAGACAGTTCTTATGGAATTGGCAAAGTGATATTTGGAATCTCATAGAGGTCTATGGAGAAAAAGGAAATATCCTCCGATGAAATCTGTAAAGAAGCTTTCTGAGAAACTGCTTAGTGTTCTGTTAATTAATCTAACAGAGATACATCTGAATTTCGTGGATCTCTTTGCTAGCCTGATTTCTGTGGAATCTGAGAACAGATATTTCGGATCCCTTTGAAGACTATAGGGCCAAAGGAAATATCCTCCGATAACAAAGAGAAAGAAGCTTTCTGAGAAAGTTCTTTGTGTTCTGTGAAATCATCTCACAGAGTTACAGCTTTCCCCTCAAGAAGCCTTACGCGAAGACAGTTCTTGTGGAATTGGCAAAGTGATATTTTCAAGCTCATAGAGGGCTATGGAGAAAAAGGAAATATCCTCCGATGAAATCTGGAAAGAAACTTTCTGAGAAACAGCTTACTGTTTTGTTAATTCATCTCACAGAGTTACATCTGTATTTCGTGGATCTCTTTGCTAGCCTTATTTCTGTGGAATCTGAGAACAGATATTTCGGATCCCTTTGAAGTATATAGGGCCAAAGGAAATATCCTCCAATAACAAAGAGAAAGAAGCTTTCTGAGAAACTTCTTTGTGTTCTGTGAAATCATCTCACAGAGTTACAGCTTTCCACTCCAGAAGCCTTTCGCTAAGACAGCTCTTCTGGAATTGGCAAAGTGATATTTGGAAGCCCATAGAGGGCTATGGTGAAAAAAGAAATATCCTCAGATGAAATCTGGAAAGAAGCTTTCTGAGAAAATGCTTAGTGTTCTGTTAATTCATCTCACAGAGTTACATCTGTATTTCGTGGATCTCTTTGTTAGCCTTATTTCTGTGGAATCTGACAACAGATATTTCCTTTCCCTTTGAAGACTATAGGGCCAAAGGAAATATCCTCCGATAACAAACAGAAAGAAGCTTTCTGAGAAACTTCTTTGTGTTCTGTGAAATCATCTCAGAGATTTAGAGCTTTCCCCTCAAGAAGCCTTTCGCTAAAACAGTTGTTGTGGAATTGGCAAAGTGATATTTGGAAGCCCTTAGAGGGCTATGGTGAAAAAGGAAATATCCTCCGATGAAATCTGGAAAGAAGCTTTCTGAGAAACTGCTCAGTGTTCTCTTAATTCATCTCACAGAGTTATATCTGTTTTTCGTGGATCTCTTTGCTAGCCTTATTTCTGTGGAATCTGAGAACAGATATTTCGGATCCCTTTCCAAACTATAGGGCCAAAGGAAATATCCTCCGATAACAAAGAGAAAGAAGCTTTCTGAGAAACTTCTTTGTGTTCTGTGAAATCATCACACAGAGTTACAGCATTCCACTCCAGAAGCCTTTCGCTAAGACAGCTCTTCTGGAATTGGCAAAGTGATATTTGGAAGCCCATAGAGGGCTATGGTGAAAAAAGAAATATCCTCAGATGAAATCTGGAAAGAAGCTTTCTGAGAAAATGCTTAGTGTTCTGTTAATTCATCTCACAGTGTTACATCTGTATTTCGTGGATCTCTTTGTTAGCCTTATTTCTGTGGAATCTGACAACAGATATTTCCTTTCCCTTTGAAGACTATAGGGCCAAAGGAAATATCCTCCGATAACAAACAGAAAGAAGCTTTCTGAGAAACTTCTTTGTGTTCTGTGAAATCATCTCAGAGATTTAGAGCTTTCCCCTCAAGAAGCCTTTCGCTAAAACAGTTGTTGTGGAATTGGCAAAGTGATATTTGGAAGCCCTTAGAGGGCTATGGTGAAAAAGGAAATATCCTCCGATGAAATCTGGAAAGAAGCTTTCTGAGAAACTGCTCAGTGTGCTCTTAATTCATCTCACAGAGTTATATCTGTTTTTCGTGGATCTCTTTGCTAACCTTATTTCTGTGGAATCTGAGAACAGATATTTCGGATCCCTTTCAACACTATAGGGCCAAAGGAAATATCCGCCGATAACAAAGAGAAAGAAGCTTTCTGAGAAACTTCTTTGTGTTCTGTGAAATCATTTCACAGAGTTAGAGCTTTCCCCTCAAGAAGCCTTTCGCTAAGACAGTTCTTGTGGAATAGGCAAAGTGATATTTGGCTGCCCATAGAGGGCTATGGTGAAAAAGGAAATATCCTCCGATGAAATCTGCAAAGAAGCTTTCTGAGAAAATGCTTAGTGTTCTGTTAATTCATCTCACAGAGTTACATCTGTATTTCGTGGATCTCTTTGCTAGCCTTATTTCTGTGGAATCTGACAACAGATATTTCGGATCCCTTTGAAGACTATAGGGCCAAAGGAAATATCCTCCGATAACAAAGAGAAAGAAGCTTTCTGAGAAACTTCTTTGTGTTCTGTGAAATCATCTCACAGAGTTACAGCTTTCCCCTCAAGAAGCCTTTCGCTAAGACAGTTCTTGTGGAATCGGCAAAGTGATATTTGGAAGCCCATAGAGGGCTACGGTGAAAAAAGAAATATCCTCAGATGAAATCTGGAAAGAAGTTTCTGAGAAAATGCTTAGTGTTCTGTTAATTCATCTCACAGTGTTACATGTGTATTTCGTCGATCTCTTTGTTAGCCTTATTTCTGTGGAATCTGACAACAGATATTTCCTTTCCCTTTGAAGACTATAGGGCCAAAGGAAATATCCTCCGATAACAAACAGAAGGAAGCTTTCTGAGAAACTTCTTTGTGTTCTGTGAAATCATCTCAGAGATTTAGAGCTTTCCCCTCAAGAAGCCTTTCGCTAAAACAGTTGTGGAATTGGCAAAGTGATATTTGGAAGCCCTTAGAGGGCTATGGTGAAAAAGGAAATATCCTCCGATGAAATCTGGAAAGAAGCTTTCTGAGAAACTGCTCAGTGTTCTCTTAATTCATCTCACAGAGTTATATCTGTTTTTCGTGGATCTCTTTGCTAGCCATATTTCTGTGGAATCTGAGAACAGATATTTCGTATCCCTTTCAACACTATAGGGCCAAAGGAAATATCCTCCGATAACAAAGAGAAAGAAGCTTTCTGAGAAACTTCTTTGTGTTCTGTGAAATCATCTCACAGAGTTAGAGCTTTCCCCTCAAGAAGCCTTTCGCTAAGACAGTTCTTATGGAATTGGCAAAGTGATATTTGGAATCTCATAGAGGTCTATGGAGAAAAAGGAAATATCCTCCGATGAAATCTGTAAAGAAGCTTTCTGAGAAACTGCTTAGTGTTCTGTTAATTAATCGCACAGAGTTACGTCTGTATTTCGTGGATCTCTTCGCTAGCCTTATTTCTGTGGAATCTGACAACAGATATTTCCTTTCCCTTTGAAGACTATAGGTCCAAAGAAAATATCCTCCGATAACAAAGAGAAAGAAGCTTTCTGAGAAACTTCTTTGTGTTCTGTGAACTCATCTCACAGAGTTACAGCTTTCCCCTCAAGAAGCCTTTCGCTAAGACAGTTCTTGTGGAATTGGCAAAGTGATATTTGGAAGCCCATAGAGGGCTATGGTGAAAAAGAAATATCCTCCGATGAAATCTGGAAAGAAGCTTTCTGAGAAACTGCTCAGTGTTCTGTTAATTCATCTCACAGAGTTATATCTCTATTTCGTGGATCTCTTTGCTAGCCTTATTTCTGTGGATTCTGAGAACAGATATTTCGGATCCCTTTCAAGACTATAGGGCCAAAGGAAATATCCTCCGATAACAAAGAGAAAGAAGCTTTCTGAGAAACTTCTTTGTGTTCTGTGAAATCATCTCACAGAGTTAGAGCTTTCCCCTCAAGAAGCCTTTCGCTAAGACAGTTCTTATGGAATTGGCAAAGTGATATTTGGAATCTCACAGAGGTCTATGGAGAAAAAGGAAATATCCTCCGATGAAATCTGTAAAGAAGCTTTCTGAGAAACTGCTTAGTGTTCTGTTAATTAATCTAACAGAGATACATCTGAATTTCGTGGATCTCTTTGCTAGCCTTATTTCTGTGGAATCTGAGAACAGATATTTCGGATCCCTTTGAAGACTATACGGCCAAAGGAAATATCCTCCGATAACAAAGAGAAAGAAGCTTTCTGAGAAAGTTCTTTGTGTTCTGTGAAATCATCTCACAGAGTTACAGCTTTCCCCTCAAGAAGCCTTACGCGAAGACAGTTCTTGTGGAATTGGCAAAGTGATATTTTCAAGCTCATAGAGGGCTATGGAGAAAAAGGAAATATCCTCCGATGAAATCTGGAAAGAATCTTTCTGAGAAACAGCTGACTGTTTTGTTAATTCATCTCACAGAGTTACATCTGTATTTCGTGGATCTCTTTGCTAGCCTTATTTCTGTGGAATCTGAGAACAGATATTTCGGATCCCTTTGAAGTATATAGGGCCAAAGGAAATATCCTCCAATAACAAAGAGAAAGAAGCTTTCTGAGAAACTTCTTTGTGTTCTGTGAACTCATCTCACAGAGTTACAGCTTTCCCCTCAAGAAGCCTTTCGCTAAGACAGTTCTTATGGAATTGGCAACGTGATATTTGGAATCTCATAGAGGTCTATGGAGAAAAAGGAAATATCCTCCGATGAAATCTGGAAAGAAGCTTTCTGAGAAACTTCTCAGTGTTCTGTTAATTCATCTCACAGAGTTACATCTGTATTTCGTGGTTCTCTTTGCTAGCCTTATTTCGGTGGAATCTGAGAACAGATATTTCGGATCCCTTGGAAGACTATAGGGCCAAAGGAAATATCCTCCGATAACAAAGAGAAAGAAGCTTTCTGAGAAACTTCGTTGTGTTCTGTGAAATCCTCTCACAGAGTTACAGCTTTCCCCTCAAGAATCCTTTGGCTAAGACAGTTCTTCTGGAATTGGCAATGTGATATTTGGAAGCCCATAGAGGGCTACGGTGAAAAAGGAAACATCCTCAGATGAAATCTAGAAAGAAGCTTTCTGAGAAACTGCTTAGTGTTCTGTTAATTCATCTCACAGAGTTACATTTGTATTTCGTGGATCTCTTTGCTAGCCTTATTTCTGTTTAATCTGAGAACAGATATTTCGGATCCCTTTCAACACTATAGGGCCAAAGGAAATATCCTCCGATAACAAAGAGAAAGAAGCTTTCTGAGAAACTTCTTTGTGTTCTGTGAAATCATCTCACAGAGTTAGAGCTTTCCCCTCAAGAAGCCTTTCGCTAAGACAGTTCTTATGGAATTGGCAAAGTGATATTTGGAATCTCATAGAGGTCTATGGAGAAAAAGGAAATATCCTCCGATGAAATCTGGAAAGAAGCTTTCTGAGAAACTGCTTAGTGTTCTGTTAATTAATCGCACAGAGTTACATCTGAATTTCGTGGATCTCTTTGCTAACCTTATTTCTGTGGAATCTGAGAACAGATATTTCGGATCCCTTAGAAGACTATAGGGCCAAAGGAAATATCCTCCGATAACAAAGAGAAAGAAGCTTTCTGAGAAACTTCTTTGTGTTCTGTGAAATCATCTCACAGAGTTACAGCTTTCCCCTCAAGAAGCCTTACGCGAAGACAGTTCTTGTGGAATGGGCAAAGTGATATTTTCAAGCTCATAGAGGGCTATTGAGAAAAAGGAAATATCCTCCGATGAAATCTGGAAAGAAGCTTTCTGAGAAACTGCTTAGTGTTCTGTTAATTCATCTCACAGAGTTACATCTGTATTTCGTGGATCTCTTTCCTAGCCTTATTTCTGTGGAATCTGAGAACAGATATTTCCTTTCCCTTTGAAGACTATAGGGCCAAAGGAAATACCCTCCAATAACAAAGAGAAAGAAGCTTTCTGAGAAAATTCTTTGTGTTCTGTGAAATCATCTCACAGAATTACAGCTTCCCCCTCAAGAAGTCTTTCGCTAAGACAGTTCTTGTGGAATTTGCAAAGTGATATTTGGAAGCCCAAAGAGGGCTATGGTGAAAAAGGAAATATCCTCCGATGAAATCTGGAAAGAAGTTTTCTGAGAAACTGCTTAGTGTTCTGTTAATTCATCTCACAGAGTTACCTCTGTATTTCGTGGATCTCTTTGCTAGCCTTATTTCTGTGGAATCTGAGAACAGATATTTCGGATCCCTTTGAAGACTATAGGGCCAAAGGAAATATCCTCCGATAACAAAGAGAAAGAAGTTTTCTGAGAAACTTCTTTGTGTTCTGTGAAATCATTTCACACAGTTACAGCTTTCCCCTCAAGAAGACTTTCGCTAAGTCCGTTCTTGTGGAATTGAGAAAGTGTTATTTGGAAGCTCATAGAGGGCTATGGTGAAAAAGGAAATATCCTCCGATGAAATCTGGAAAGAAGCTTTCTGAGAAACTGCTTAGTGATCTGTTACTTCATCTCTCTGAGTTACATCTGTATTTCGTGGATCTCTTTGCTAGCCTTATTTCTGTGGAATCTGAGAACAGATATTTCCTTTCCCTTTGAAGACTAAAGGGCCAAAGGAAATACCCTCCGATAACAAAGAGAAAGAAGCTTTCTGAGAAACTTCTTGGTGTTCTGTGAAATCATCTCACAGAGCTACAGCTTTCCCCTCAAGGAGCCTTTCGCTAAGACAGTTATTGTGGAATTGGCAAAGTGATATTTGGAAGCCCATAGAGGGCTATGGTGAAACAGGAAATATCCTCCGATGAAATCTGGAAAGAAGCTTTCTGAGAAAATGCTTAGTCTTCTGTTAATTCATCTCACTGAGTTACATCTGTATTTCGTGGATCTCTTTGCTAACCTTATTTCTGTGGAATCTGAGAACAGATATTTCGGATCCCTTTGAAGACTACAGGGCCAAAGGAAATAGTCTCCGATAACGAAGAGAAAGAAGCTTTCTGAGAAACTTCTTTGTGTTCTGTGAAGTCATCTCCCAGAGTTACAGCTTTCCCCTCAAGAAGCCTTTCGCTAAGACAGTTCTTGTGGAATAGGCAAAGTGACATTTGGCTGCCCATAGAGGGCTATGGTGAAAAAGGAAATATCCTCCGATGAAATCTGGAAAGAAGCTTTCTGAGAAAATGCTTGGTGTTCTGTTAATTCATCTCACAGAGTTACATCTGTATTTCATGGATCTCTTTGCTAGCCTTATTTCTGTGGAATCTGAGGACAGATATTTCGGATCCCTTTGAAGACTATAGGGCCAAAGGAAATATCCTAAGATAAAAAAGAGAAATAAGCTTTCTGAGAAACTTCTTTGTGTTCTGTGAAATCATCTCAGAGATTTGGAGCTTTCCCCTCAAGAAGACTTTCGCTAAAACAGTTGTTGTGGAATTGGCAAAGTGATATTTGGAAGCCCTTAGAGGGCTATGGTGAAACAGGAAATATCCTCCGTTGAAATCTGGAAAGAAGCTTTCTAAGAAACTGCTCAGTGTTCTGTTAATTCATCTCACAGAGTTATATCTGTTTTTCGTGGATCTCTTTGCTAGCCTTACTTCTGTGGAATCTGACAACAGATATTTCGGATCCCTTTCGAAACTATAGGGCCAAAGGAAATATCCTCCGATAACAAAGAGAAAGAAGCTTTCTGAGAAACTTCTTTGTGTTCTGTGAAATCATCTCACAGAGTTACAGCTTTCCACTCCAGAAGCCTTTCGCTAAGACAGCTCTTCTGGAATTGGCAAAGTGATATTTGGAAGCCCATAGAGGGCTATGGTGAAAAAAGAAATATCCTCAGATGAAATCTGGAAAGAAGCTTTCTGAGAAAATGCTTAGTGTTCTGTTAATTCATCTCACAGTGTTACATCTGTATTTCGTGGATCTCTTTGTTAGCCTTATTTCTGTGGAATCTGACAACAGATATTTCCTTTCCCTTTGAAGACTATAGGGCCAAAGGAAATATCCTCCGATAAAAAACAGAAAGAAGCTTTCTGAGAAACTTCTTTGTGTTCTGTGAAATCATCTCAGAGATTTAGAGCTTTCCCCTCAAGAAGCCTTTCGCTAAAACAGTTGTTGTGGAATTGGCAAAGTGATATTTGGAAGCCCTTAGAGGGCTATGGTGAAAAAGGAAATATCCTCCGATGAAATCTGGAAAGAAGCTTTCTGAGAAACTGCTCAGTGTTCTCTTAATTCATCTCACAGAGTTATATCTGTTTTTCGTGGATCTCTTTGCTAGCCTTATTTCTGTGGAATCTGACAACAGATATTTCGGATCCCTTTCAACACTATAGGGCCAAAGGAAATATCCTCCGATACCAAAGAGAAAGAAGCTTTCTGAGAAACTTCTTTGTGTTCTGTGAAATCATTTCACAGAGTTAGAGCATTCCCCTCAAGAAGCCTTTCGCTAAGACAGTTCTTGTGGAATAGGCAAAGTGATATTTGGCTGCCCATAGAGGGCTATGGTGAAAAAGGAAATATCCTCCGATGAAATCTGGAAAGAAGCTTTCTGAGAAAATGCTTAGTGTTCTGTTAATTCATCTCACAGAGTTACATCTGTACTTCGTGGATCTCTTTGCTAGCCTTATTTCTGTGGAATCTGAGAACAGATATTTCGGATCCCTTTGAAGACTATAGGGCCAAAGGAAATATCCTCTGATAAAAAAGAGAAATAAGCTTTCTGAGAAACTTCTTTGTATTCTGTGAAATCATCTCAGAGATTTAGAGCTTTCCCCTCAAGAAGCCTTTCGCTAAAACAGTTGTTGTGGAATTGGCAAAGTGATATTTGGAAGCCCTTAGAGGGCTATGGTGAAACAGGAAATATCCTCCGTTGAAATCTGGAAAGAAGCTTTCTAAGAAACTGCTCAGTGTTCTGTTAATTCATCTCACAGAGTTATAACTGTATTTCGTGGATCTCTTTGTTAGCCTTATTTCTGTGGAATCTGAAAACAGATATTTCGGATCCCTTTCTAAACTATAGGGCCAAAGGAAATATCCTCCGATAACAAAGAGAAAGAAGCTTTCTGAGAAACTTCTTTGTGTTCTGTGAAATCATCTCACAGAGTTAGAGCTTTCCCCTCAAGAAGCCTTTCGCTAAGACAGTTCTTACGGAATTGGCAAAGTGATATTTGGAATCTCATAGAGGTCTACGGAGAAAAAGGAAATATCCTCCGATGAAATCTGGAAAGAAGCTTTCTGAGAAACTGCTTAGTGTTCTGTTAATTAATCGCACAGAGTTACATATGTATTTCGTGGATCTCTTTGCTAGCCTTATTTCTGTGGAATCTGACAACAGATATTTCCGTTCTCTTTGAAGACTATAGGTCCAAAGAAAATATCCTCCGATAACAAAGAGAAAGAAGCTTTCTGAGAAACTTCTTTGTGTTCTGTGAAATCATCTCACAGAGTTACAGCTTTCCACTCCAGAAGCCTTTCGCTAAGACAGCTCTTCTGGAATTGGCAAAGTGATATTTGGAAGCCCAGAGAGGGCTATGGTGAAAAAGGAAATATCCTCCGATGAAATCTGGAAAGAAGCTTTCTAAGAAACTGCTTAGTATTCTGTTAATTCATCTCACAGAGTTACATCTGTATTTCATGGATCTCTTTGTTAGCCTTATTTCTGTGGAATCTGACAACAGATATTTCCTTTCCCTTGAAGACTATAGGGCCAAAGGTAATATTCTCCGATAACAAAGAGAAAGAAGCTTTCTGAAAAACTTCTTTGTGTTCTGTTAAATCATCTCACAGAGTTAGAGCTTTCCCCTCAAGAAGCCTTTCGCTAAAACAGTTCTTGTGGAATTGGCAAATTGATATTTGGTAGCCCTTAGAGGGCTATGATGAAAAAGGAAATATCCTCCAATGAAATCTGGAAAGAAGCTTTCTGAGAAACTGCTCAGTGTTCTCTTAATTCATCTCACAGAGTTATATCTGTTTTTCGTGGATCTCTTTGCTAGCCTTATTTCTGTGGAATCTGACAACAGATATTTCGGATCCCTTTGAAGACTATAGGGCCAAAGGAAATATCCTCCGATAACAAAGAGAAAGAAGCTTTCTGAGAAACTTCTTTGTGTTCTGTGAAACCATCTCACAGAGTTAGAGCTTTCCCCTCAAGAAGCCTTTCGCTAAGACAGTTCTTATGGAATTGGCAAAGTGATATTTGGAATCTCATAGAGGTCTAAGGAGAAAAAGGAAATATCCTCCGATGAAATCTGGAAAGAAGCTTTCTGAGAAACTGCTTAGTGTTCTGCTAATTAATCGCACAGAGTTACATCTGAATTTCGTGGATCTCTTTGCTAGCCTTATTTCTGTGGAATCTGAGAACAGATATTTCGGATCCCTTATAAGACTATAGGGCCAAAGGAAATATCCTCCGATAACAAAGAGAAAGAAGCTTTCTGAGAAACTTCTTTGTGTTCTGTGAAATCATCTCACAGAGTTACAGCTTTCCCCTCAAGAAGCCTTACGCGAAGACAGTTCTTGTGGAATGGGCAAAGTGATATTTTCAAGCTCATAGAGGGCTATGGAGAAAAAGGAAATATCCTCCGATGAAATCTGGAAAGAAGCTTTCTGAGAAACTGCTTAGTGTTCTGTTAATTCATCTCACAGAGTTACATCTGTATTTCGTGGATCTCTTTGCTAGCCTTATTTCTGTGGAATCTGAGAACAGATATTTCCTTTCCCTTTGAAGACTATAGGGCCAAAGGTAATATCCTCCAATAACAAAGAGAAAGAAGCTTTCTGAGAAACTTCTTTGTGTTCTGTGAAATCATCTCACAGAATTACAGCTTCCCCCTCAAGAAGTCTTTCGCTAAGACAGTTCTTGTGGAATTTGCAAAGTGATATTTGGTAGCCCATAGAGGGCTATGGTGAAAAAGGAAATATCCTCCGATGAAATCTGGAAAGAAGTTTTCTGAGAAACTGCTTAGTGTTCTGTTAATTCATCTCACAGAGTTACCTCTGTATTTCGTGGATCTCTTTGCTAGCCTTATTTCTTTGGAATCTGAGAACAGATATTTCCTTTCCCTTTGAAGACTAAAGGGCCAAAGGAAATATCCTCCGATAACAAAGAGAAAGAAGCTTTCTGAGAAACTTCTTGGTGTTCTGTGAAATCATCTCACAGAGTTACAGCTTTCCCCTCAAGGAGCCTTTCGCTAAGACAGTTATTGTGGAATTGGCAAAGTGATATTTGGAAGCCCATAGAGGGCTATGGTGAAACAGGAAATATCCTCCGATGAAATCTGGAAAGAAGCTTTCTGAGAAAATGTTTAGTCTTCTCTTAATTCATCTCACTGAGTTACATCTGTATTTCGTGGATCTCTTTGCTAACCTTACTTCTGTGGAATCTGAGAACAGATATTTCGGATCCCTTTGAAGACTACAGGGCCAAAGGAAATAGTCTCCGATAACGAAGAGAAAGAAGCTTTCTGAGAAACTTCTTTGTGTTCTGTGAAATCATCCAACAGAGTTACAGCTTTCCACTCCAGAAGCCTTTCGCTAAGACAGCTCTTCTGGAATTGGCAAAGTGATATTTGGAAGCCCATAGAGGGCTATGGTGAAAAAAGAAATATCCTCAGATGAAATCGGGAAAGAAGCTTTCTGAGAAAATGCTTAGTGTTCTGTTAATTCATCTCACAGTGTTACATCTGTATTTCGTGGATCTCTTTGTTAGCCTTATTTCTGTGGAATCTGACAACAGATATTTCCTTTCCCTTTGAAGACTATAGGGCCAAAGGAAATATCCTCCGATAACAAACAGAAAGAAGCTTTCTGAGAAACTTCTTTGTGTTCTGTGAAATCATCTCAGAGATTTAGAGCTTTCCCCTCAAGAAGCCTTTCGCTAAAACAGTTGTTGTGGAATTGGCAAAGTGATATTTGGAAGCCCTTAGAGGGCTATGGTGAAAAAGGAAATATCCTCCGATGAAATCTGGAAAGAAGCTTTCTGAGAAACTGCTCAGTGTTCTGTTAATTCATCTCACAGAGTTACATCTGTATTTCGTGGTTCTCTTTGCTAGCGTTATTTCGGTGGAATCTGAGAACAGATATTTCGGATCCCTTGGAAGACTATAGGGCCAAAGGAAATATCCTCCGATAACAAAGAGAAAGAAGCTTTCTGAGAAACTTCGTTGTGTTCTGTGAAATCCTCTCACAGAGTTACAGCTTTCCCCTCAAGAAGCCTTTCGCTAAGACAGTTCTTGTGGAATTGGCAATGTGATATTTGGAAGCCCATAGAGGGCTATGGTGAAAAAGGAAACATTCTCAGATGAAATCTAGAAAGAAGCTTTCTGAGAAACTGCTTAGTGTTCTGTTAATTCATCTCACAGAGTTACATTTGTATTTCGTGGATCCCTTTGCTAGCCTTATTTCTGTTTAATCTGAGAACAGATATTTCGGATCCCTTTGAAGACTATAGGACAAAAGGAAATATCCTCTGATAAAAAAGAGAAATAAGCTTTCTGAGAAACTTCTTTGTGTTCTGTGAAATCATCTCAGAGATTTAGAGCTTTCCCCTCAAGAAGCCTTTCGCTAAAACAGTTGTTGTGGAATTGGCAAAGTGATATTTGGAAGCCCTTAGAGGGCTATGGTGAAACAGGAAATATCCTCCGTTGAAATCTGGAAAGAAGCTTTCTAAGAAACTGCTCAGTGTTCTGTTAATTCATCTCACAGAGTTATATCTGTTTTTCGTGGATCTCTTTGTTAGCCTTATTTCTGTGGAATCTGAAAACAGATATTTCGGATCCCTTTCTAAACTACAGGGCCAAAGGAAATATCCTCCGATAACAAAGAGAAAGAAGCTTTCTGAGAAATTTCCTTGTGTTCTGTGAAATCCTCTCACAGAGTTACAGCTTTCCCCTCAAGAAGCCTTTCGCTAAGACAGTTCTTGTGGAATTGGCAATGTGATATTTGGAAGCCCATAGAGGGCTACGGTGAAAAAGGAAATATCCTCAGATGAAATCTGGAAAGAAGCTTTCTGAGAAACTGCTTAGTCTTCTGTTAATTCATCTCATAGAGTTACATCTGTATTTCATGGATCTCTTTGCTAGCCTTATTTCTGTGGAATCTGAGAACAGATATTTCGGATCCCTTTGAAGACTATAGGGCCAAAGGAAATATCCCCCGATAAGAAAGATAAAGGAGCATTCTGAGAAACTTCTTTGTGTTCTGTGAAATCATCTCACAGAATTACAGCTTTCCCCTCAAGAAGCCTTTCGCTAAGACAGTTCTTATGGAATTGGCAAAGTGATATTTGGAAGCCCATAGAGGGCTATGGTGAAAAAGGAAATATCCTCCGATGAAATCTGGAAAGAAGCCTTCTGAGAAACTGCTTAGTGTTCTGTTAATTCATCTCACAGACTTACATCTGTATTTCGTGGATCTCTTTGCTAGCCTTATTTCTGTGGAATCTGAGAACAGATATTTCCTTTCCATTTGAAGACTATAGGGCCAAAGGAAATATCCTCCGATAGCCAAGACAAAGAAGCTTTCTGAGAAACTTCTTTGTGTTCTGTGAAATCATGTCACAGAGTTACAGCTTTCCCCTTAAGAAGCCTTTCGCTAAGTCAGTTCTTGTGGAATTGGCAAAGTGATATTCGGAAGCCCATAGAGGGCTATGGTGAAACAGGAAATATCCTCCGATGAAATCTGGAAAGAAGCTCTCTGAGAAAATGCTTAGTGTTCTGTTAATTCATCTCACTGAGTTACATCTGTATTTCGTGGATCTCTTTGCTAGCCTTATTTCTGTGGAATCTGAGAACAGATATTTCCTTTGCCTTTGAAGACTATAGGGCCAAAGGAAATATCCTCCGATAACAAACAGAAAGAAGCTTTCTGAGAAACTTCTTTGTGTTCTGTGAAATCATCTCAGAGATTTAGAGCTTTCCCCTCAAGAAGCCTTTCGCTAAAACAGTTGTTGTGGAATTGGCAAAGAGATATTTGGAAGCACTTAGAGGGCTATGGTGAAAAAGGAAATATCCTCCGATGAAATCTGGAAAGAAGCTTTCTGAGAAACTGCTCAGTGTTCTGTTAATTCATCTCACAGAGTTACATCTGTATTTCGTGGATTTCTTTGCTAGCCTTATTTCGGTGGAATCTGAGAACAGATATTTCAGATCCCTTGGAAGACTATAGGGCCAAAGGAAATATCCTCCGATAACAAAGAGAAAGAAGCTTTCTGAGAAACTTCGTTGTGTTCTGTGAAATCCTCTCACAGAGTTACAGCTTTCCCCTCAAGAAGCCATTCGCTAAGACAGTTCTTGTGGAATTGGCAATGTGATATTTGGAAGCCAATAGTGGGCTACGGTGAAAAAGGAAATATCCTCAGATGAAATCTAGAAAGAAGCTTTCTGAGAAACTGCTTAGTGTTCTGTTAATTCATCTCACAGAGTTACATCTGTATTTCGTGGATCTCTTTGCTAGCCTTATTTCGGTGGAATCTGAGAACAGATATTTCGGATCCCTTTGAAGACTATAGGGCCAAAGGAAATATCCTCCAATAAGAAAGAGAAAGGAGCATTCTCAGAAACTTCTTTGTGTTCTGTGAAATCATCTCACAGAGTTACAGCTTTCCCCTCAAGAAGCCGTTCGCTAAGACAGTTCTTGTGGAATAGGCAAAGTGATATTTCGCAGCCCATAGAGGGCTATGGTGAAAAATGAAATATCCTCCGATGAAATCTGGAAAGAAGCTTTCTGAGAAAATGCTTAGTGTTCTGTTAATTCATCTCACAGAGTTACATCTGTATTTCGTGGATCTCTTTGCTAGCCTTATTTCTGTGGAATCTGAGAACAGATATTTCGGATCCCTTGGAAGACTATAGGGCCAAAGGAAATATCCTGTGATAAAAAAGAGAAATAAGCTTTCTGAGAAACTTCTTTGTGTTCTGTGAAATCATTTCAAACAGTTACAGCTTTCACATTAAGAAGCCTTTCGCTACGACAGTTCTTGTGGAATTGGCAAATTGATATTTGGAAGCCCTTATAGGGCTATGGTGAAAAAGGAAATATCCTCCGATGAAATCTGGAAAGAAGCTTTCTGAGAAACTGCTCAGTGTTCTGTTAATTCATCTCACAGAGTTATATCTGTTTTTCGTGGATCTCTTTGCTATCCTTATTTCTGTGGAATCTGAGAACAGATATTTCGGATCCCTTTCAACACTATAGGGCCAAAGGAAATATCCTCCGATAACAAAGAGAAAGAAGCTTTCTGAGAAACTTCTTTGTGTTCTGTGAAATCAACTCACAGAGTTAGAGCTTTCCGCTCAAGAAGCCTTTCGCTACGACAGTTCTTGTGGAATTGGCAAAGTGATATTTGGAAGCCCGTAGAGGGCTATGGTGAAAAAGGAAATATCCTCCGATGAAATCTGGAAAGAAACTTTCTGAGAAACTGCTTAGTGTTCTGTTAATTCATCTAACTGAGTTACATCTGTATTTCGTGGATCTCTTTGCAAGCTTTATTTCTGTGGAATCTGACAACAGATATTTCCTTTCCCTTTGAAGACTATAGGGCCAAAGGAAATATCCTCCGATAACAAAGAGAAAGAAGCTTTCTGAGAAACTTCTTTGTGTTCTGTGAAATCATCTCACAGAGTTAGAGCTTTCCCCTCAAGAAGCCTTTCGCTAAGACAGTTCTTATGGAATTGGCAAAGT
Organism: Macaca nemestrina; assembly: GCF_043159975.1. NCBI lineage: Eukaryota > Metazoa > Chordata > Mammalia > Primates > Cercopithecidae > Macaca > Macaca nemestrina. Next base: position 26,956,406 of record NC_092141.1, on the reverse strand, counting down.
GATATTTGGAATCTCATAGAGGTCTGTGGAGAAAAAGGAAATATCCTCCGATGAAATCTGTAAAGAAGCTTTCTGAGAAATTGCTTAGTGTTCTTTTAATTAATCTCACAGAGTTACATCTGTATTTCGTGTTTCTCTTTGCTAGCCTTATTTCTGTGGAATCTGAGAACAGATATTTCGGATCCCTTTGAAGACTATAGGGCCAAAGGAAATATCCTCCGATAACAAAGACAAAGAAGCTTTCTGAGAAACTTCTTTGTGTTCTGTGAAATCATCTCAGAGAGTTACAGCTTTCCCCTCAAGAAGCCTTACGCGAAGACAGTTCTTGTGGAATTGGCAAAGTGGTATCTTCAAGCTCATAGAGGGCTATGGAGAAAAAGGAAATATCCTCCGATGAAATCTGGAAAGAAGCTTACTGAGAAACTGCTTAGTGTTCTGTTAATTCATCTCAGAGAGTTACATCTGTATTTCGTGGATCTCTTTGCTAGCCTTATTTCGGTGGAATCTGAGAACAGATATTTCCTTTCCCTTTGAAGACTATAGGGCCATTGGAAATATCCTCCAATAACAAAGAGAAAGAAGCTTTCTGAGAAACTTCTTTGTGTTCTGTGAAATCATCTCACAGAATTACAGCTTTCCCCTCAAGAAGTCTTTCGCTAAGACAGTTCTTGTGGAATTGGCAAAGTGATATTTGGAAGCCCATAGAGGGCTATGGTGAAAAAGGAAATATCCTCCGATGAAATCTGGAAAGAAGCTTTCTGAGAAACTGCTTAGTGTTCTGTTAATTCATCTCACAGAGTTACCTCTGTATTTCGTGGATCTCTTTGCTAGCCTTATTTCTGTGGAATCTGAGAACAGATATTTCGGATCCCTTTGAAGACTGTAGGGCCAAAGGAAATATCCTACGATAACCAAGAGAAAGAAGCTTTCTGAGAAACTTCTTTGTGTTCTGTGAAATCATTTCACACAGTTACAGCTTTCCCCTCAAGAAGACTTTCGCTAAGTCAGTTCTTGTGGAATTGGCAAAGTGTTATTTGGAAGCTCATAGAGGGCTATGGTGAAAAAGGAAATATCCTCCGATGAAATCTGGAAAGAAGCTTTCTGAGAAACTGCTTAGTGTTCTGTTAATTCATCTCTCTGAGTTACATCTGTATTTCGTGGATCTCTTTGCTAGCCTTATTTCTGTGGAATCTGAGAACAGATATTTCCTTTCCCTTTGAAGACTAAAGGGCCAAAGGAAATATCCTCCGATAACAAAGAGAAAGAAGCTTTCTGAGAAACTTCTTGGTGTTCTGTGAAACCATCTCACAGAGTTACAGCTTTTCCCTCAAGGAGCCTTTCGCTAAGACAGATCTTGTGGAATTGGCAAAGTGATATTTGGAAGCCCATAGAGGGCTATGGTGAAACAGGAAATATCCTCCGATGAAATCTGGAAAGAAACTTTCTGAGAAAATGCTTAGTCTTCTGTTAATTCATCTCACTGAGTTACATCTGTATTTCGTGGATCTCTTTGCTACTCTTATTTCTGTGGAATCTGAGAACAGATATTTCGTATCCCTTTGAAGACTATAAGGCCAAAGGAAATAGTCTCCGATAACAAAGAGAAAGAAGCTTTCTGAGAAACTTCTTTGTGTTCTGTGAAATCATCTCACAGAGTTACAGCTTTCCCCTCAAGAAGCCTTTCGCTAAGACAGTTCTTGTGGAATAGGCAAAGTGATATTTGGCTGCCCATAGAGGGCTATGGTGAAAAAGGAAATATCCTCCGATGAAATCTGGAAAGAAGCTATCTGAGAAAATGCTTAGTGTTCTGTTAATTCATCTCACAGAGTTACATCTGTATTCCGAGGATCTCTTTGCTAGCCTTATTTCTGTGGAATCTGAGAACAGATATTTCGGATCCCTTTGAAGACTATAGGGCCAAAGGAAATATCCTCTGATAAAAAAGAGAAATAAGCTTTCTGAGAAACTTCTTTGTGTTCTGTGAAATCATCTCAGAGATTTAGAGCTTTCCCCACAAGAAGCCTATCGCTAAAACAGTTGTTGTGGAATTGGCAAAGTGATATTTGGAAGCCCTTAGAGGGCTATGGTGAAACAGGAAATATCCTCCGTTGAAATATGGAAAGAAGCTTTCTAAGAAACTGCTCAGTGTTCTGTTAATTCATCTCACAGAGTTATATATGTATTTCGTGGATCTCTTTGGTAGCCATATTTCTGTGGAATCTGAAAACAGATATTTCGGATCCGTTTCTAAACTATAGGGCCAAAGGAAATATCCTCCGATAACAAAGAGAAAGAAGCTTTTTGAGAAACTTCTTTGTGTTCTGTGAAATCATCTCACAGAGTTACAGCTTTCCACTCCAGAAGCCTTTCGCTAAGACAGCTCTTCTGGAATTGGCAAAGTGATATTTGGAAGCCCATAGAGGGGTATGGTGAAAAAAGAAATATCCTCAGATGAAATCTGGAAAGAAGGTTTCTGAGAAAATGCTTAGTGTTCTGTTAATTCATCTCACAGTGTTACATGTGTATTTCGTGGATCTCTTTGTTAGCCTTATTTCTGTGGAATCTGACAACAGATATTTCCTTTCCCTTTGAAGACTATATGGCCAAAGGAAATATCCTCCGATAACAAACAGAAAGAAGCTTTCTGAGAAACTTCTTTGTGTTCTGTGAAATCATCTCAGAGATTTAGAGCTTTCCCCTCAAGAAGCCTTTCGCGAAAACAGTTGTTGTGGAATTGGCAAAGTGATATTTGGAAGCCCTTAGAGGGCTATGGTGAAAAAGGAAATATCCTCCGATGAAATCTGGAAAGAAGCTTTCTGAGAAACTGCTCAGTGTTCTCTTAATTCATCTCACAGAGTTATATCTGTTTTTCTTGGATCTCTTTGCTAGCCTTATTTCTGTGGAATCTGAGAACAGATATTTCGTATCCCTTTCAACACTATAGGGCCAAAGGAAATATCCTCCGATAACAAAGTGAAAGAAGCTTTCTGAGAAACTTCTTTGTGTTCTGTGAAATCATCTCACAGAGTTAGAGCTTTCCCCTCAAGAAGCCTTTCGCTAAGACAGTTCTTATGGAATTGGCAAAGTGATATTTGGAATCTCACAGAGGTCTATGGAGAAAAAGGAAATATCCTCCGATGAAATCTGTAAAGAAGCTTTTTGAGAAACTGCTTAGTGTTCTGTTAATTCATCTCTCTGAGTTACATCTGTATTTCGTGGATCTCTTTGCTAGCCTTATTTCTGTGAAATCTGAGAACAGATATTTCCTTTCCCTTTGAAGACTAAAGGGCCAAAGGAAATATCCTCCGATAACAAAGAGAAAGAAGCTTTCTGAGAAACTTCTTGGTGTTCTGTGAAATCATCTCACAGAGTTACAGCTTTCCCCTCAAGGAGCCTTTCTCTAAGACAGATCTTGTGGAATTGGCAAAGTGATATTTGGAAGCCCTTAGAGGACTATGGTGAAACAGGAAATATCCTCCCATGAAATCTGGAAAGAAGTTTCTGAGAAACTGCTTAGTGTTCTGTTAATTCATCTCACAGAGTTACATCTGTATTTCGTGGTTCTCTTTGCTAGCCTTATTTCGGTGGAATCTGAGAACAGATGTTTCGGATCCCTTGGAAGACTATAGGGCCAAAGGAAATATCCTCCGATAACAAAGAGAAAGAAGCTTTCTGAGAAACTTCGTTGTGTTCTGTGAAATCATCTCACAGAGTTACAGCTTTCCCCTCAAGAAGCCTTTCGCTAAGACAGTTCTTGTGGAATAGGCAAAGTGATATTTGGCTGCCCATAGAGGGCTATGATGAAAAAGGAAATATCCTCCGATGAAATCTAGAAAGAAGCTTTCTGAGAAAATGCTTAGTGTTCTGTTAATTCATCTCACAGAGTTACATCTGTATTTCGTGGATCTCTTTGCTAGCCTTATTTCTGTGGAATCTGAGAACAGATATTTCGGATCCCTTTGAAGACTATAGGGCCAAAGGAAATATCCTCTGATAAAAAGAGAAATAAGCTTTCTGAGAAACTTGTTGTGTTCTGTGAAATCATCTCAGAGATTTAGAGCTTTCCCCTCAAGAAGCCTTTCGCTAAAACAGTTGTTGTGGAATTGGCAAAGTGATATTTTGAAGCCCATAGAGTGCTATGGTGAAACAGGAAATATCCTCCGTTGAAATCTGGAAAGAAGCTTTCTAAGAAACTGCTCAGTGTTCTGTTAATTCATCTCACAGAGTTATATCTGTATTTCGTGGATCTCTTTGTTAGCCTTATTTCTGTGGAATCTGAAAACAGATATTTCGGATCCCTTTCTAAACTATAGGGCCAAAGGAAATATCCTCCGATAACAAAGGGAAAGAAGCTTTCTGAGAAACTTCTTTGTGTTCTGTGAAATCATCTCACAGAGTTACAGCTTTCCTCTCAAGAAGCCTTGCACTAAGACAGTTTTTGTGGAATTGGCAAAGTGATATTTGGAAGCCCAGAGAGGGCTATGGTGAAAAAGGAAATATCCTCCGATGAAATCTGGAAAGAAGCTTTCTGAGAAACTGCTTAGTATTCTGTTAATTCATCTCACAGAGTTACATCTGTATTTCATGGATCTCTTTGTTAGCATTATTTCTGTGGAATCTGACAACAGATATTTCCTTTCCCTTGAAGACTATAGGGCCAAAGGAAATATCCTCCGATAACAAAGAGAAAGAAGCTTTCTGAGAAACTTCTTTGTGTTCTGTGACATCATCTCACAGAGTTAGAGCTTTCCCCTCAAGAAGCCTTTCGCTAAAACAGTTCTTGTGGAATTGGCAAATTGGTATTTTGAAGCCCTTAGAGGGCTATGGTGAAAAAGGAAATATCCTCCGATGAAATCTGTAAAGAAGCTTTCTGAGAAACTGCTCAGTGTTGTGTTAATTCATCTCACAGAGTTATATCTGTTTTTCGTGGATATCTTTGCTAGCCTTATTTCTGTGTAATCTGAGAACAGATATTTCGAATCCCTTTCAACACTATAGGGCCAAAGGAAATATCCTCCGATAACAAAGAGAAAGAAGCTTTCTGAGAAACTTCTTTGTGTTCTGTGAAATCATCTCACAGAGTTAGAGCTTTCCCCTCAAGAAGCCTTTCGCTAAGACAGTTCTTATGGAATTGGCAAAGTGATATTTGGAATCTCATAGAGGTCTGTGGAGAAAAAGGAAATATCCTCCGATGAAATCTGTAAAGAAGCTTTCTGAGAAATTGCTTAGTGTTCTTTTAATTAATCTCACAGAGTTACATCTGTATTTCGTGTTTCTCTTTGCTAGCCTTATTTCTGTGGAATCTGAGAACAGATATTTCAGATCCCTTTGAAGACTATAGGGCCAAAGGAAATATCCTCCGATAACAAAGACAAAGAAGCTTTCTGAGAAACTTCTTTGTGTTCTGTGAAATCATCTCAGAGAGTTACAGCTTTCCCCTCAAGAAGCCTTACGCGAAGACAGTTCTTGTGGAATTGGCAAAGTGATATCTTCAAGCTCATAGAGGGCTATGGAGAAAAAGGAAATATCCTCCGATGAAATCTGGAAAGAAGCTTACTGAGAAACTGCTTAGTGTTCTGTTAATTCATCTCACAGAGTTACATCTGTGTTTCGTGGATCTCTTTGCTAGCCTTATTTCTGTGGAATCTGAGAACAGATATTTCCTTTCCCTTTGAAGACTGTAGGGCCATAGGAAATATCCTCCAATAACAAAGAGAAAGAAGCTTTCTGAGAAACTTCTTTGTGTTCTGTGAAATCATCTCACAGAATTACAGCTTTCCCCTCAAGAAGTCTTTCGCTAAGACAGTTCTTGTGGAATTGGCAAAGTGATATTTGGAAGCCCATAGAGGGCTATGGTGAAAAAGGAAATATCCTCCGATGAAATCTGGAAAGAAGCTTTCTGAGAAACTGCTTAGTGTTCTGTTAATTCATCTCACAGAGTTACCTCTGTATTTCGTGGATCTCTTTGCTAGCCTTATTTCTGTGGAATCTGAGAACAGATATTTCGGATCCCTTTGAAGACTGTAGGGCCAAAGGAAATATCCTACGATAACCAAGAGAAAGAAGCTTTCTGAGAAACTTCTTTGTGTTCTGTGAAATCATTTCACACAGTTACAGCTTTCCCCTCAAGAAGACTTTCGCTAAGTCAGTTCTTGTGGAATTGGCAAAGTGTTATTTGGAAGCTCATAGAGGGCTATGGTGAAAAAGGAAATATCCTCCGATGAAATCTGGAAAGAAGCTTTCTGAGAAACTGCTTCGTGTTCTGTTAATTCATCTCTCTGAGTTACATCTGTATTTCGTGGATCTCTTTGCTAGCCTTATTTCTGTGGAATCTGAGAACAGATATTTCCTTTCCCTTTGAAGACTAAAGGGCCAAAGGAAATATCCTCCGATAACAAAGAGAAAGAAGCTTTCTGAGAAACTTCTTGGTGTTCTGTGAAACCATCTCACAGAGTTACAGCTTTTCCCTCAAGGAGCCTTTCGCTAAGACAGATCTTGTGGAATTGGCAAAGTGATATTTGGAAGCCCATAGAGGGCTATGGTGAAACAGGAAATATCCTTCGATGAAATCTGGAAAGAAGCTTTCTGAGAAACTGCTTACTGTTCTGTTAATTCATCTCACAGAGTTACATCTGTATTTCGTGGATCTCTTTGCTAGCCTTATTTCTGTGGAATCTGAGAACAGATATTTCGGATCCCTTTGAAGTATATAGGGCCAAAGGAAATATCGTCCGATAACAAAGAGAAAGAAGCGTTCTGTGAAACTTCTTTGTGTTCTGTGAAATCATCTCACAGAGTTACAGCTTTCCACTCCAGAAGCCTTTCGCTAAGGCAGCTCTTCTGGAATTGGCAAAGTGATATTTGGAGGCCCATAGAGGGCTATGGTGAAAAAAAGAAATATCCTCAGATGAAATCTGGAAAGAAACTTTCAGAGAAAATGCTTAGTGTTCTGTTAATTCATCTCACAGTGTTACATCTGTATTTCGTGGATCTCTTTGTTAGTCTTATTTCTGTGGAATCTGACAACAGATATTTCCTTTCCCTTTGAAGACTATAGGGCCAAAGGAAATATCCTCCGAAAACAAACAGAAAGAAGCTTTCTGAGAAACTTCTTTGTGTTCTGTGAAATCATCTCAGAGATTTAGAGCTTTCCCATCAAGAAGCCTTTCGCAAAGACAGTTCTTGTGGAATTGGCAAAGTGATATTTGGAAGCCCTTAGAGGGCTATGGTGAAAAAGGAAATATCCTCCGATGAAATCTGGAAAGAAGCTTTCTGAGAAACTGCTCAGTGTTCTGTTAATTCATATCACAGAGTTACATCTGTATTTCGTGGTTCTCTTTGCTAGCCTTATTTCTGTGGAATCTGAAAACAGATATTTCGGATCCCTTTCTAAACTATAGGGCCAAAGGAAATATCCTCCGATAACAAAGAGAAAGAAGCTTTTTGAGAAACTTCTTTGTGTTCTGTGAAATAATCTCACAGAGTTACAGCTTTCCACTCCAGAAGCCTTTCGCTAAGACAGCTCTTCTGGAATTGGCAAAGTGATATTTGGAAGCCCATAGAGGGCTATGGTGAAAAAAGAAATATCCTCAGATGAAATCTGGAAAGAAGCTTTCTGAGAAAATGCTTAGTGTTCTGTTAATTCATCTCACAGTGTTACATGTGTATTTCGTCGATCTCTTTGTTAGCCTTATTTCTGTGGAATCTGACAACAGATATTTCCTTTCCCTTTGAAGACTATAGGGCCAAAGGAAATATCCTCCGATAACAAACAGAAAGAAGCTTTCTGAGAAACTTCTTTGTGTTCTGTGAAATCATCTCAGAGATTTAGAGCTTTCCCCTCAAGAAGCCTTTCGCTAAAACAGTTGTTGTGGAATTGGCAAAGTGATATTTGGAAGCCCTTAGAGGGCTATGGTGAAAAAGGAAATATCCTCCGATGTAATGTGGAAAGAAGATTTCTGAGAAACTGCTCAGTGTTCTCTTAATTCATCTCACAGAGTTATATCTGTTTTTCTTGGATCTCTTTGCTAGCCTTATTTCTGTGGAATCTGAGAACAGATATTTCGTATCCCTTTCAACACTATAGGGCCAAAGGAAATATCCTCCGATAACAAAGTGAAAGAAGCTTTCTGAGAAACTTCTTTGTGTTCTGTGAAATCACCTCACAGAGTTAGAGCTTTCCCCTCAAGAAGCCTTTCGCTAAGACAGTTCTTATGGAATTGGCAAAGTGATATTTGGAATCTCATAGAGGTCTATGGAGAAAAAGGAAATATCCTCCGATGAAATTTGGAAAGAAGCTTTCTGAGAAACTGCTTAGTGTTCTGTTAATTAATCGCACAGAGTTACATCTGTATTTCGTGGATCTCTTTGCTAGCCTTATTTCTGTGGAATCTGACAACAGATATTTCCTTTCCCTTTGAAGACTATAGGTCCAAAGAAAATATCCTCCGACAACAAAGAGAAAGAAGCTTTCTGAGAAACTTCTTTGTGTTCTGTGAACTCATCTCACAGAGTTACAGCTTTCCCCTCAAGAAGCCTTTCGCTAAGACAGTTCTTGTGGAATTGGCAAAGTGATATTTGGAAGCCCATAGAGGGCTATGGTGAAAAAGGAAATATCCTCCGATCAAATCTGGAAAGAAGCTTTCTGAGAAACTGCTCAGTGTTCTGTTAATTCATCTCACAGAGTTATATCTCTATTTCGTGGATCTCTTTGCTAGCCTTATTTCTGTGGATTCTGAGAACAGATATTTCGGATCCCTTTCCAGACTATAGGGCCAAAGGAAATATCCTCCGATAACAAAGAGAAAGAAGCTTTCTGAGAAACTTCTTTGTGTTCTGTGAAATCATCTCATAGAGTTAGAGCTTTCCCCTCAAGAAGCCTTTCGCTAAGACAGTTCTTATGGAATTGGCAAAGTGATATTTGGAATCTCATAGAGGTCTATGGAGAAAAAGGAAATATCCTCCGATGAAATCTGTAAAGAAGCTTTCTGAGAAACTTCTTAGTGTTCTGTTAATTAATCTCACAGAGATACATCTGAATTTCGTGGATCTCTTTGCTAGCCTTATTTCTGTGGAATCTGACAACAGATATTTCCTTTCCCTTCGAAGACTATAGGGCCAAAGGAAATATCCTCCGATAACAAAGAGAAAGAAGGTTTCTGAGAAACTTCTTTGTGTTCTGTTAAATCATCTCACAGAGTTACAGCTTTCCCCTCAAGAAGCCTTACGCGAAGACAGTTCTTGTGGAATTGGCAAAGTGATATTTTCAAGCTCATAGAGGGCTATGGAGAAAAAGGAAATATCCTCCGATGAAATCTAGAAAGAAGCTTTCTGAGAAACTGCTTACTGTTTTGTTAATTCATCTCACAGAGTTACATCTGTATTTCGTGGATCTCTTTGCTAGACTTATTTCTGTGGAATCTGAGAACAGATATTTCGGATCCCTTTGAAGTATATAGGGCCAAAGGAAATATCCTCCAATAAAAAAGAGAAAGAAGCTTTCTGAGAAACTTCTTTGTGTTCTGTGAAATCATCTCACAGAGTTACAGCTTTCCACTCCAGAAGCCTTTCGCTAAGACAGCTCTTCTGGAATTGGCAAAGTGATATTTGGAAGCCCATAGAGGGCTATGGTGAAAAAAGAAATATCCTCAGATGAAATCTGGAAAGAAGCTTTCTGAGAAAATGCTTAGTGTTCTGTTAATTCATCTCACAGTGTTACATCTGTATTTCGTGGATCTCTTTGTTAGCCTTATTTCTGTGGAACCTGACAACAGATATTTCCTTTCCCTTTGAAGACTATAGGGCCAAAGGAAATATCCTCCGATAACAAACAGAAAGAAGCTTTCTGAGAAAATTCTTTGTGTTCTGTGAAATCATCTCAGAGATTTAGAGCTTTCCCCTCAAGAAGCCTTTCGCTAAAACAGTTGTTGTGGAATTGGCAAAGTGATATTTGGAAGCCCTTAGAGGGCTATGGTGAAAAAGGAAATATCCTCCGATGAAATCTGGAAAGAAGCTTTCTGAGAAACTGCTCAGTGTTCTCTTAATTCATCTCACAGAGTTATATCTGTTTTTCGTGGATCTCTTTGCTAGCCTTATTTCTGTGGAATCTGAGAACAGATATTTCGGATCCCTTTCTAAACTATAGGGCCAAAGGAAATATCCTCCGATAACAAAGAGAAAGAAGCTTTCTGAGAAACTTCTTTGTGTTCTGTGAAATCATCTCACAGAGTTAGAGCTTTCCCCTCAAGAAGCCTTTCGCTAAGACAGTTCTTATGGAATTGGCAAAGTGATATTTGGAATCTCATAGAGGTCTATGGAGAAAAAGGAAATATCCTCCGATGAAATCTGGAAAGAAGCTTTCTGAGAAAATGCTTAGTGTTCTGTTAATTCATCTCACAGAGATACATCTGTATTTCATGGTTCTCTTTGCTAGCCTTATTTCGGTGGAATCTGAGAACAGATGTTTCGGATCCCTTGGAAGACTATAGGGCCAAAGGAAATATCCTCCGATAACAAAGAGAAAGAAGCTTTCTGAGAAACTTCGTTGTGTTCTGTGAAATCATCTCACAGAGTTACAGCTTTCCCCTCAAGAAGCCTTTCGCTAAGACAGTTCTTGTGGAATAGGCAAAGTGATATTTGGCTGCCCATAGAGGGCTATGGTGAAAAAGGAAATATCCTCCGATGAAATCTGGAAAGAAGCTTTCTGAGAAAATGCTTAGTGTTCTGTTAATTCATCTCACAGAGTTACATCTGTATTTCGTGGATCTCTTTGCTAGCCTTATTTCTGTGGAATCTGAGAACAGATATTTCGGATCCCTTTGAAGACTATAGGGCCAAAGGAAATATCCTCTGATAAAAAGAGAAATAAGCTTTCTGAGAAACTTGTTGTGTTCTGTGAAATCATCTCAGAGATTTAGAGCTTTCCCCTCAAGAAGCCTTTCGCTAAAACAGTTGTTGTGGAATTGGCAAAGTGATATTTGGAAGCCCATAGAGGGCTATGGTGAAACAGGAAATATCCTCCGTTGAAATCTGGAAAGAAGCTTTCTAAGAAACTGCTCAGTGTTCTGTTAATTCATCTCACAGAGTTATATCTGTATTTCGTGGATCTCTTTGTTAGCCTTATTTCTGTGGAATCTGAAAACAGATATTTCGGATCCCTTTCTAAACTATGGGGCCAAAGGAAATATCCTCCGATAACAAAGGGAAAGAAGCTTTCTGAGAAACTTCTTTGTGTTCTGTGAAATCATCTCACAGAGTTACAGCTTTCCCCTCAAGAAGCCTTACGCGAAGACAGTTCTTTTGGAATTGGCAAAGTGATATTTTCAAGCTCATAGAGGGCTATGGAGAAAAAGGAAATATCCTCCGATGAAATCTGGAAAGAAGCTTTCTGAGAAACTGCTTACTGTTTTGTTAATTCATCTCACAGAGTTACATCTGTATTTCGTGGTTCTCTTTGCTAGCCTTATTTCTGAGGAATCTGAGAACAGATATTTCGGATCCCTTTGAAGTATATAGGGCCAAAGGAAATATCCTCCAATAACAAAGAGAAAGAAGCTTTCTGAGAAACTTCTTTGTGTTCTGTGAAATCATCTCACAGAGTTACAGCTTTCCACTCCAGAAGCCTTTCGCTAAGACAGCTCTTCTGGAATTGGCAAAGTGATATTTGGAAGCCCATAGAGGGCTATGGTGAAAAAAGAAATATCCTCAGATGAAATCTGGAAAGAAGCTTTCTGAGAAACTGCTTAGTGTTCTGTTAATTCATCTCACAGTGTTACATCTGTATTTCGTGGATCTCTTTGTTAGCCTTATTTCTGTGGAATCTGACAACAGATATTTCCTTTCCCTTTGAAGACTATAGGGCCAAAGGAAATATCCTCCGATAACAAACAGAAAGAAGCTTTCTGAGAAACTTCTTTGTGTTCTGTGAAATCATCTCAGAGATTTAGAGGTTTCCCCTCAAGAAGCCTTTCGCTAAAACAGTTGTTGTGGAATTGGCAAAGTGATATTTGGAAGCCCTTAGAGGGCTATGGTGAAAAAGGAAATATCCTCCGATGAAATCTGGAAAGAAGCTTTCTGAGAAACTGCTCAGTGTTCTCTTAATTCATCTCACAGAGTTATATCTGTTTTTCGTGGATCTATTTGCTAGCCTTATTTCTGTGGAATCTGAGAACAGATATTTCGGATCCCTTTCAACACTATAGGGCCAAAGGAAATATCCTCCGATAACAAAGAGAAAGAAGCTTTCTGAGAAACTTCTTTGTGTTCTGTGAAATCATCTCACAGATTTAGAGCTTTCCCCTCAAGAAGCCTTTCGCTAAGACAGTTCTTATGGAATTGGCAAAGTGATATTTGGAATCTCATAGAGGTCTATGGAGAAAAAGGAAATATCCTCCGATGAAATCTGGAAAGAAGCTTTCTGAGAAAATGCTTAGTGTTCTGTTAATTCATCTCACAGAGATACATCTGTATTTCATGGTTCTCTTTGCTAGCCTTATTTCGGTGGAATCTGAGAACAGATGTTTCGGATCCCTTGGAAGACTATAGGGCCAAAGGAAATATCCTCCGATAACAAAGAGAAAGAAGCTTTCTGAGAAACTTCGTTGTGTTCTGTGAAATCATCTCACAGAGTTACAGCTTTCCCCTCAAGAAGCCTTTCGCTAAGACAGTTCTTGTGGAATAGGCAAAGTGATATTTGGCTGCCCATAGAGGGCTATGGTGAAAAAGGAAATATCCTCCGATGAAATCTGGAAAGAAGCTTTCTGAGAAAATGCTTAGTGTTCTGTTAATTCATCTCACAGAGTTACATCTGTATTTCGTGGATCTCTTTGCTAGCCTTATTTCTGTGGAATCTGAGAACAGATATTTCGGATCCCTTTGAAGACTATAGGGCCAAAGGAAATATCCTCTGATAAAAAGAGAAATAAGCTTTCTGAGAAACTTGTTGTGTTCTGTGAAATCATCTCAGAGATTTAGAGCTTTCCCCTCAAGAAGCCTTTCGCTAAAACAGTTGTTGTGGAATTGGCAAAGTGATATTTGGAAGCCCATAGAGGGCTATGGTGAAACAGGAAATATCCTCCGTTGAAATCTGGAAAGAAGCTTTCTAAGAAACTGCTCAGTGTTCTGTTAATTCATCTCACAGAGTTATATCTGTATTTCGTGGATCTCTTTGTTAGCCTTATTTCTGTGGAATCTGAAAACAGATATTTCGGATCCCTTTCTAAACTATGGGGCCAAAGGAAATATCCTCCGATAACAAAGGGAAAGAAGCTTTCTGAGAAACTTCTTTGTGTTCTGTGAAATCATCTCACAGAGTTACAGCTTTCCACTCAAGCAGCCTTGCACTAAGACAGTTTTTGTGGAATTGGCAAAGTGATATTTGGAAGGCCAGAGAGGGCTATGGTGAAAAAGGAAATATCCTCCGATGAAATCTGGAAAGAAGCTTTCTGAGAAACTGCTTAGTATTCTGTTAATTCATCTCACAGAGTTACATCTGTATTTCATGGATCTCTTTGTTAGCATTATTTCTGTGGAATCTGACAACAGATATTTCCTTTCCCTTGAAGACTATAGGGCCAAAGGAAATATCCTCCGATAACAAAGAGAAAGAAGCTTTCTGAGAAACTACTTTGTGTTCTGTGAAATCATCTCACAGAGTTAGAGCTTTCCCCTCAAGAAGCCTTTCGCTAAAACAGTTCTTGTGGAATTGGCAAATTGATATTTGGAAGCCCTTAGAGGGCTATGGTGAAAAAGGAAATATCCTCCGATGAAATCTGGAAAGAAGCTTTCTGAGAAACTGCTCAGTGTTGTGTTAATTCATCTCACAGAGTTATATCTGTTTTTCGTGGATATCTTTGCTAGCCTTATTTCTGTGGAATCTGAGAACAGATATTTCGAATCCCTTTCAACACTATAGCGCCAAAGGAAATATCCTCCGATATCAAAGAGAAAGAAGCTTTCTGAGAAACTTCTTTGTGTTCTGTGAAATCATCTCACAGAGTTAGAGCTTTCCCCTCAAGAAGCCTTTCGCTAAGACAGTTCTTATGGAATTGGCAAAGTGATATTTGGAATCTCATAGAGGTCTATGGAGAAAAAGGAAATATCCTCCGATGAAATCTGGAAAGAAGCTTTCTGAGAAACTGCTTAGTGTTCTGTTAATTAATCTCACAGAGTTACATCTGTATTTCGTGGATCTCTTTGCCAGCCTTATTTCTGTGGAATCTGAGAACAGATATTTCCTTTCCCTTTGAAGACTATAGGTCCAAAGAAAATATCCTCCGATAACAAAGAGAAAGAAGCTTTCTGAGAAACTTCTTTGTGTTCTGTGAACTCATCTCACAGAGTTACAGATTTCCCCTCAAGAAGCCTTACGCGAAGACAGTTCTTGTGGAATGGGCAAAGTGATATTTTCAAGCTCATAGAGGGCTATGGAGAAAAAGGAAATATCCTCCGATGAAATCTGGAAAGAAGCTTTCTGAGAAACTGCTTAGTGTTCTGTTAATTCATCTCACAGAGTTACATCTGTATTTCGTGGATCTCTTTGCTAGCCTTATTTCTGTGGAATCTGAGAACAGATATTTCCTTTCCCTTTGAAGACTATAGGGCCAAAGGTAATATCCTCCAATAACAAAGAGAAAGAAGCTTTCTGAGAAACTTCTTTGTGTTCTGTGAAATCATCTCACAGAATTACAGCTTCCCCCTCAAGAAGTCTTTCGCTAAGACAGTTCTTGTGGAATTTGCAAAGTGATATTTGGTAGCCCATAGAGGGCTATGGTGAAAAAGGAAATATCCTCCGATGAAATCTGGAAAGAAGTTTTCTGAGAAACTGCTTAGTGTTCTGTTAATTCATCTCACAGAGTTACCTCTGTATTTCGTGGATCTCTTTGCTAGCCTTATTTCTTTGGAATCTGAGAACAGATATTTCCTTTCCCTTTGAAGACTAAAGGGCCAAAGGAAATATCCTCCGATAACAAAGAGAAAGAAGCTTTCTGAGAAACTTCTTGGTGTTCTGTGAAATCATCTCACAGAGTTACAGCTTTCCCCTCAAGGAGCCTTTCGCTAAGACAGTTATTGTGGAATTGGCAAAGTGATATTTGGAAGCCCATAGAGGGCTATGGTGAAACAGGAAATATCCTCCGATGAAATCTGGAAAGAAGCTTTCTGAGAAAATGTTTAGTCTTCTCTTAATTCATCTCACTGAGTTACATCTGTATTTCGTGGATCTCTTTGCTAACCTTACTTCTGTGGAATCTGAGAACAGATATTTCGGATCCCTTTGAAGACTACAGGGCCAAAGGAAATAGTCTCCGATAACGAAGAGAAAGAAGCTTTCTGAGAAACTTCTTTGTGTTCTGTGAAATCATCCAACAGAGTTACAGCTTTCCACTCCAGAAGCCTTTCGCTAAGACAGCTCTTCTGGAATTGGCAAAGTGATATTTGGAAGCCCATAGAGGGCTATGGTGAAAAAAGAAATATCCTCAGATGAAATCGGGAAAGAAGCTTTCTGAGAAAATGCTTAGTGTTCTGTTAATTCATCTCACAGTGTTACATCTGTATTTCGTGGATCTCTTTGTTAGCCTTATTTCTGTGGAATCTGACAACAGATATTTCCTTTCCCTTTGAAGACTATAGGGCCAAAGGAAATATCCTCCGATAACAAACAGAAAGAAGCTTTCTGAGAAACTTCTTTGTGTTCTGTGAAATCATCTCAGAGATTTAGAGCTTTCCCCTCAAGAAGCCTTTCGCTAAAACAGTTGTTGTGGAATTGGCAAAGTGATATTTGGAAGCCCTTAGAGGGCTATGGTGAAAAAGGAAATATCCTCCGATGAAATCTGGAAAGAAGCTTTCTGAGAAACTGCTCAGTGTTCTGTTAATTCATCTCACAGAGTTACATCTGTATTTCGTGGTTCTCTTTGCTAGCGTTATTTCGGTGGAATCTGAGAACAGATATTTCGGATCCCTTGGAAGACTATAGGGCCAAAGGAAATATCCTCCGATAACAAAGAGAAAGAAGCTTTCTGAGAAACTTCGTTGTGTTCTGTGAAATCCTCTCACAGAGTTACAGCTTTCCCCTCAAGAAGCCTTTCGCTAAGACAGTTCTTGTGGAATTGGCAATGTGATATTTGGAAGCCCATAGAGGGCTATGGTGAAAAAGGAAACATCCTCAGATGAAATCTAGAAAGAAGCTTTCTGAGAAACTGCTTAGTGTTCTGTTAATTCATCTCACAGAGTTACATTTTTATTTCGTGGATCCCTTTGCTAGCCTTATTTCTGTTTAATCTGAGAACAGATATTTCGGATCCCTTTGAAGACTATAGGACAAAAGGAAATATCCTCTGATAAAAAAGAGAAATAAGCTTTCTGAGAAACTTCTTTGTGTTCTGTGAAATCATCTCAGAGATTTAGAGCTTTCCCCTCAAGAAGCCTTTCGCTAAAACAGTTGTTGTGGAATTGGCAAAGTGATATTTGGAAGCCCTTAGAGGGCTATGGTGAAACAGGAAATATCCTCCGTTGAAATCTGGAAAGAAGCTTTCTAAGAAACTGCTCAGTGTTCTGTTAATTCATCTCACAGAGTTATATCTGTTTTTCGTGGATCTCTTTGTTAGCCTTATTTCTGTGGAATCTGAAAACAGATATTTCGGATCCCTTTCTAAACTACAGGGCCAAAGGAAATATCCTCCGATAACAAAGAGAAAGAAGCTTTCTGAGAAATTTCCTTGTGTTCTGTGAAATCCTCTCACAGAGTTACAGCTTTCCCCTCAAGAAGCCTTTCGCTAAGACAGTTCTTGTGGAATTGGCAATGTGATATTTGGAAGCCCATAGAGGGCTACGGTGAAAAAGGAAATATCCTCAGATGAAATCTGGAAAGAAGCTTTCTGAGAAACTGCTTAGTCTTCTGTTAATTCATCTCATAGAGTTACATCTGTATTTCATGGATCTCTTTGCTAGCCTTATTTCTGTGGAATCTGAGAACAGATATTTCGGATCCCTTTGAAGACTATAGGGCCAAAGGAAATATCCCCCGAT
This sequence comes from Macaca nemestrina, assembly GCF_043159975.1. Lineage (NCBI taxonomy): Eukaryota > Metazoa > Chordata > Mammalia > Primates > Cercopithecidae > Macaca > Macaca nemestrina. Next base: position 26,939,384 of record NC_092141.1, on the reverse strand, counting down.
AAGAAAGAGAAAGGAGCATTCTGAGAAACTTCTTTGTGTTCTGTGAAATCATCTCACAGAATTACAGCTTTCCCCTCAAGAAGCCTTTCGCTAAGACAGTTCTTATGGAATTGGCAAAGTGATATTTGGAAGCCCATAGAGGGCTATGGTGAAAAAGGAAATATCCTCCGATGAAATCTGGAAAGAAGCCTTCTGAGAAACTGCTTAGTGTTCTGTTAATTCATCTCACAGACTTACATCTGTATTTCGTGGATCTCTTTGCTAGCCTTATTTCTGTGGAATCTGAGAACAGATATTTCCTTTCCATTTGAAGACTATAGGGCCAAAGGAAATATCCTCCGATAGCCAAGACAAAGAAGCTTTCTGAGAAACTTCTTTGTGTTCTGTGAAATCATGTCACAGAGTTACAGCTTTCCCCTTAAGAAGCCTTTCGCTAAGTCAGTTCTTGTGGAATTGGCAAAGTGATATTCGGAAGCCCATAGAGGGCTATGGTGAAACAGGAAATATCCTCCGATGAAATCTGGAAAGAAGCTCTCTGAGAAAATGCTTAGTGTTCTGTTAATTCATCTCACTGAGTTACATCTGTATTTCGTGGATCTCTTTGCTAGCCTTATTTCTGTGGAATCTGAGAACAGATATTTCCTTTGCCTTTGAAGACTATAGGGCCAAAGGAAATATCCTCCGATAACAAACAGAAAGAAGCTTTCTGAGAAACTTCTTTGTGTTCTGTGAAATCATCTCAGAGATTTAGAGCTTTCCCCTCAAGAAGCCTTTCGCTAAAACAGTTGTTGTGGAATTGGCAAAGAGATATTTGGAAGCACTTAGAGGGCTATGGTGAAAAAGGAAATATCCTCCGATGAAATCTGGAAAGAAGCTTTCTGAGAAACTGCTCAGTGTTCTGTTAATTCATCTCACAGAGTTACATCTGTATTTCGTGGATTTCTTTGCTAGCCTTATTTCGGTGGAATCTGAGAACAGATATTTCAGATCCCTTGGAAGACTATAGGGCCAAAGGAAATATCCTCCGATAACAAAGAGAAAGAAGCTTTCTGAGAAACTTCGTTGTGTTCTGTGAAATCCTCTCACAGAGTTACAGCTTTCCCCTCAAGAAGCCATTCGCTAAGACAGTTCTTGTGGAATTGGCAATGTGATATTTGGAAGCCAATAGTGGGCTACGGTGAAAAAGGAAATATCCTCAGATGAAATCTAGAAAGAAGCTTTCTGAGAAACTGCTTAGTGTTCTGTTAATTCATCTCACAGAGTTACATCTGTATTTCGTGGATCTCTTTGCTAGCCTTATTTCGGTGGAATCTGAGAACAGATATTTCGGATCCCTTTGAAGACTATAGGGCCAAAGGAAATATCCTCCAATAAGAAAGAGAAAGGAGCATTCTCAGAAACTTCTTTGTGTTCTGTGAAATCATCTCACAGAGTTACAGCTTTCCCCTCAAGAAGCCGTTCGCTAAGACAGTTCTTGTGGAATAGGCAAAGTGATATTTCGCAGCCCATAGAGGGCTATGGTGAAAAATGAAATATCCTCCGATGAAATCTGGAAAGAAGCTTTCTGAGAAAATGCTTAGTGTTCTGTTAATTCATCTCACAGAGTTACATCTGTATTTCGTGGATCTCTTTGCTAGCCTTATTTCTGTGGAATCTGAGAACAGATATTTCGGATCCCTTGGAAGACTATAGGGCCAAAGGAAATATCCTGTGATAAAAAAGAGAAATAAGCTTTCTGAGAAACTTCTTTGTGTTCTGTGAAATCATTTCAAACAGTTACAGCTTTCACATTAAGAAGCCTTTCGCTACGACAGTTCTTGTGGAATTGGCAAATTGATATTTGGAAGCCCTTATAGGGCTATGGTGAAAAAGGAAATATCCTCCGATGAAATCTGGAAAGAAGCTTTCTGAGAAACTGCTCAGTGTTCTGTTAATTCATCTCACAGAGTTATATCTGTTTTTCGTGGATCTCTTTGCTATCCTTATTTCTGTGGAATCTGAGAACAGATATTTCGGATCCCTTTCAACACTATAGGGCCAAAGGAAATATCCTCCGATAACAAAGAGAAAGAAGCTTTCTGAGAAACTTCTTTGTGTTCTGTGAAATCAACTCACAGAGTTAGAGCTTTCCGCTCAAGAAGCCTTTCGCTACGACAGTTCTTGTGGAATTGGCAAAGTGATATTTGGAAGCCCGTAGAGGGCTATGGTGAAAAAGGAAATATCCTCCGATGAAATCTGGAAAGAAACTTTCTGAGAAACTGCTTAGTGTTCTGTTAATTCATCTAACTGAGTTACATCTGTATTTCGTGGATCTCTTTGCAAGCTTTATTTCTGTGGAATCTGACAACAGATATTTCCTTTCCCTTTGAAGACTATAGGGCCAAAGGAAATATCCTCCGATAACAAAGAGAAAGAAGCTTTCTGAGAAACTTCTTTGTGTTCTGTGAAATCATCTCACAGAGTTACAGCTTTCCCCTCAAGGAGCCTTTCGCTAAGACAGTCCTTGTGGAATTGGCAAAGTGATATTTGGAAGCCCCTAGAGGGCTATGATGAAACAGGAAATATCCTCCGATGACATCTGGAAAGAAGCTTTCTCAGAAAATGCTTAGTCTTCTGGTAATTCATCTCACTGAGTTACATCTGTATTTCGTGGATCTCTTTGCTAGCCTTATTTCTGTGGAATCTGAGAACAGATATTTCCTTTCCCTTTGAAGACCATAGGGCCAAAGGAAATATCCTCCGATAACAAAGAGAAAGAAGCTTTCTGAGAAACTTCATTGTGTTCTGTGATATTATCTCACACAGTTACAGCTTTCCCCTCAAGAAGCCTTTAGCTAAGACAGTTCTTGTGGAAATGGCAAAGTGATATTTGGAAGCCCATAGAGGGCTATGGTGAAAAAGGAAATATCCTCCAATGAAATCTGGAAAGAAGCATCTGAGAATCTGCTTAGTGTTCCGTTAATTCATTTCACAGAGTTACATCTGTATTTCGTGGATCTCTTTGCTAGCCTTATTTCTGTGGAATCTGAGAACAGATATTTCGGATCCCTTTCAAGACTATAGGGCCAACGGAAATATCCTCTGATAAAAAAAAGAAAGAAGCTTTCTGAGAAACTTCTTTGTTTTCTGTGAAATCATCTCACAGAGTTAGAGCTTTCCCCTCAAGAAGCCTTTCGCTAAGACAGTTCTTATGGAATTGGCAAAGTGATATTTGGAACCCAGAGAGGTTTACGGAGAAAAAGGAAATATCCTACGATGAAATCTGGAAAGAAGTTTTCTGAGAAACTGCTTAGTGTTCTGTTAATTAATCTCACAGAGTTACATCTGTATATCGTGGATCTCTTTGCTAGCCTTATTTCTGTGGAATCTGAGATCAGATATTTCCTTTCCCTTTGAAGACTATAGGGCCAAAGCAAATATCCTCCGATAACAAAGAGAAAGAAGCTTTCTGAGATACTTCTTTGTGTTCTGTGAAATCATCTCACACAGTTACAGCTTTCCAATCAAGAAGCCTTTCGCTAAGACAGTTCTTGTGAAATTGGCAAAGTGATATTTGGAAGCCCATAGAGGGCTAGGGTGAAAAAGGAAATATCCTCCGATGAAATCTGGAAAGAAGCTTTCTGAGAAACTGCTTAGTGTTCTGTTAAATCATCTCACAGAGTTACATCTGTATTTCCTGGATCTCTTTGCTAGCCTTATTTCTGTGGAATCTGAGAACAGATATTTCGGATCCCTTTGAAGACTATATGGCCAAAGGAAATATCCTCCGATAACAAAGAGAAAGAAGATTTCTGAGAAACTTATTTGTGTTCTGTGAAATCATCTCACAGAGTTACAGCTTTCCACTCCAGAAGCCTTTCGCTAAGACAGTTCTTCTGGAATTGGCAATGTGATATTTGGAAGCCCAAAGAGGGTTACGGTGAAAAAGAAATATCCTCAGATGAAATCTGGAAAGAAGCTTTCTGAGAGACTGCTTAGTGTTCTGTTAATTCATCTCACAGAGTTACATCTGTATTTCGTGGATCTCTTTGTTAGCCTTATTTCTGTGGAATCTGACAACAGATATTTCCTTTCCCTTTGAAGACTATAGGGCCAAAGGAAATATCCTCCGATAACAAAGAGAAAGAAGCTTTCTGAGAAACTTCTTTGTGTTCTGTGAAATCATCTCACACAGTTACAGCTTTCCCCTCAAGAAGCCTTTCGCTAAGACAGTTCTTGTGGAATTGGCAAAGTGATATTTTGAAGCTCATAGAGGGCTATGGAGAAAAAGGAAATATCCTCCGATGAAATCTGGAAAGAAGCTTTCTGAGAAACTGCTTAGTGTTCTGTTAATTCATCACACAGAGTTACATCTGTATTTCGTGGATCTCTTTGCTAGCCGTATTTCTGTGGAATCTGAGAACAGATATTTCGGATCCCTTTGAAGACTATAGGGCCAAAGGAAATATCCTCCGATAAAAAAGATAAAGAAGCTTTCTGAGAAACTTCTTTATGTTCTGTGAAATCATCTCACAGAGTTACAGCTTTCCCCTCAAGAAGCCTTTCACTAAGACAGTTCTTGTGGAATTGGCAAAGTGATATTTGCAAGCTCATAGAGGGCTATGGAGAAAAAGGAAATATCCTCCGATGAAATCTGGAAAGAAGCTTTCTGAGAAACTGCTTCGTGTTCTGTTAATTCATCTCACAGAGTTACATCTGTATTTCGTGGATCTCTTTGCTAGCCTTATTTTTGTAGAATCTGAGAACAGATATTTCCTTTCCCTTTGAAGACTATAGGGCCAAAGTAAATATCCTCCAATAACAAAGAGAAAGAAGCTTTCTGAGAAACTTCTTTGTGTTCTGTGAAATCATCTCACAGAATTACAGGTTTCCCCTCAAGAAGCCTTTCGCTAATACCGTTCTTGTGGAATTGGCAAAGTGATATTTGGAAGCCCATAGAGGGCTATGGTGAAAAGGAAATATCCTCCGATGAAATCTGGAAGGAAGCTTTCTTAGAAACTGCTTAGTGTTCTGTTAATTCATCTCACTGAGTTACATCTGTATTTCGTGGATCTCTTTGCTAGCCTTATTTCTGTGGAATCTGAGAACAGATATTTCGGATCCCTTTCAAGACTATAGGGCCAAAGGAAATATCCTCCGATAACAAAGAGAAAGAAGCTTTCTGAGAAACTTCTTTGTGTTCTGTGAAATCATCTCACAGAGTTAGAGCTTTCCCCTCAAGAAGCCTTTCGCTAAGACAGTTCTTGTGGAATTGGCAAAGTAATATTTGGAATCTCATAGAGGTCTATGTATAAAAAGCAAATATCCTCCGATGAAATCTGTAAAGAAGCTTTCTGAGAAACTGCTAAGTGTTCTGTTAATTAATCTCACAGTGTTACATCTGTATTTCGTGGATCTCTTTGCTAGCCTTATTTCTGTGGAATCTGAGAACAGATATTTCCTTTCCCTTTGAAGAATATAGTTCCAAAGGAAATATCCTCCGATAACAAAGAGAAAGAAGCTTTCTGAGAAACTTCTTTGTGTTCTGTGAACTCATCTCACAGAGTTACAGCTTTCACCTCAAGAAGCCTTTCGCTAAGACAGTTCTTGTGGAATTGGCAAAGTGATATTTGGAAGCCCCTAGAGGGCTATGGTGAACAAGGAAATATCCTCCGATCAAATCTGGAAAGAAGCTTTCTGAGAAACTGCTCAGTGTTCTGTTAATTCATCTCACAGAGTTATATCTGTAATTCGTGGATCTCTTTGCTAGCCTTATTTCTGTGGAATCTGAGAACAGATATTTCGGATCCCTTTGAAGACTATAGGGCCAAAGGAAATATCCTCCGATAACAAAGAGAAAGAAGCTTTCTGAGAAACTTCTTTGTGTTCTGTGAAATCATCTCACACAGTTACAGCTTTCCCCTCAAGAAGCCTTTCGCTAAGACAGTTCTTATGGAATTGGCAAAGTGATATTTGGAAGCTCATAGAGGTCTATGGAGAAAAAGGAAATATCCTCCGATGAAATTTGTAAAGAAGCTTTCTCAGAAACTGCTTAGTGTTCTGTTAATTAATCTCACAGAGTTACATCTGTATTTCGTGGATCTCTTTGCTAGCCTTATTTCTGTGGAATCTGAGAACAGATATTACCTTTCCCTTGGAAGACTATAGGGCCAAAGGAAATATCCTCCGATAACAAAGAGAAAGAAGCTTTCTGAGAAACTGCTTAGTGTTCTGTTTATTCATCTCACAGAGTTACATCTGTATTTCGTGGATCTCTTTCCTAGCCTTATTTTGTCGAATCTGAGAACAGATATTTCCTTTCCCTTTGAAGACTATATTGCCAAAGGAAATATCCTCCGATAACAAAGAGAAAGAAGCTTTCTGAGAAACGTCTTTGTGTTCTGTGAAATCATCTCACAGAGTTACAGCTTTCCACTCCAGAAGCCTTTCGCTAAGACAGTTCTTGTGGAATGGGCAAAGTGATATTTGGAAGCCCATAGATGTCTATGTTGAAAAAGGAAATATCCTCCGATGAAATCTGGAAAGAAGCTTTCTGAGAAACTGCTTAGTGTTCTGTTAATTCATCTCACAGAGTTACATCTGTATTTCGTGGATCTCTTTGCTAGCCTTATTTCTGTGGAATCTGAGAACAGATATTTCGGATCCCTTTCAACACTATAGGGCCAAAGGAAATATCCTCATATAACAAAGAAAAAGAAGCTTTCTGAGAAACTTCTTTGTGTTCTGTGAAATCATCTCACAGAGTTACAGCTTTCCCCTCAAGAAGCCTTTCGCTAAGACAGTTCGTTTGGAATTGGCAAAGTCTTATTTGGAAGCCCATAGAGGGCTATGGTGAAAAAGGAAATATCCTCCGATGAAATCTGGAAAGAAGCTTTCTGAGAAAACGCTTAGTGTTCTGTTAATTCATCTCACAGAGTTACATCTGTATTTCGTGGATCTCTTTGCTAGCCCTATTTCTGTGGAATCTGACAACAGATATTTCCTTTCCCTTTGAAGACTATAGGGCCAAAGGAAATATCCTCCGATAACCAAGAGAAAGAAGCTTTCTGAGAAACTTCTCTGTGTTCTGTGAAATCATCTCACAGAGTTACAGCTTTCCAATCAAGAAGCCTTTCGCTAAGATACTTCTTGTGGAATTGGCAAAGTGATATTTGGAAGCCCCTAGGGGGCTATGGTGATAAAGGAAATATCCTCAGATGAAATCTGGAAAGAAGCTTTCTGAGAAAATGCTTAGTGTTCTGTTAATTCATCTCACAGAGTTACATCTGTATTTCGTGGATCTCTTTGCTAGCCTTATTTCTGTGGAATCTGAGAACAGATATTTCGGATCCCTTGGAAGACTATAGGGCCAAAGGAAATATCCTCTGATAAAAAAGAGAAATAGGCTTTCTGAGAAACTTCTTTGTGTTCTGTGAAATCATTTCAAACAGTTACAGCTTTCCCATTAAGAAGCCTTTCGCTACGACAGTTCTTGTGGAATTGGCAAATTGATATTTGGAAGCCCTTAGAGGGCTATGGTGAAAAAGGAAATATCCTCCGATGAAATCTGAAAAGAAGCTTTCTGAGAAACTGCTCAGTGTTCTGTTAATTCATCTCACAGAGTTATATCTGTTTTTCGTGGATCTCTTTGCTAGCCTTATTTCTGTGGAATCTGAGAACAGATATTTCGGATCCCTTTCAACACTATAGGGCCAAAGGAAATATCCTCCGATAACAAAGAGAAAGAAGCTTTCTGAGAAACGTCTTTGTGTTCTGTGAAATCAACTCACAGAGTTAGAGCTTTCCCCTCAAGAAGCCTTTAGCTAAGACAGTTCTTGTGAAAATGGCAAAGTGATATTTGGAAGCCCATAGAGGGCTATGGTGAAAAAGGAAATATCCTCCAATGAAATCTGGAAAGAAGCATCTGAGAAACTGCTTAGTGTTCCGTTAATTCATTTCACAGAGTTACATCTGTATTTCGTGGATCTCTTTGCTAGCCTTATTTCTGTGGAATCTGAGAACAGATATTTCGGATCCCTTTCAAGACTATAGGGCCAACGGAAATATCCTCTGATAAGATAGAGAAAGAAGATTTCTGAGAAACTTCTTTGTTTTCTGTGAAATCATCTCACAGAGTTAGAGCTTTCCCCTCAAGAAGCTTTTCGCTAAGACAGTTCTTATGGAATTGGCAAAGTGATATTTGGAACCCAGAGAGGTTTATGGAGAAAAAGGAAATATCCTACGATGAAATCTGGAAAGAAGTTTCCTGAGAAACTGCTTAGTGTTCTGTTAATTAATCTCACAGAGTTACATCTGTATATCGTGGATCTCTTTGCTAGCCTTATTTCTGTGGAATCTGAGATCAGATATTTCCTTTCCCTTTGAAGACTATAGGGCCAAAGCAAATATCCTCCGATAACAAAGAGAAAGAAGCTTTCTGAGATACTTCTTTGTGTTCTGTGAAATCATCTCACACAGTTACAGCTTTCCAATCAAGAAGCCTTTCGCTAAGACAGTTCTTGTGAAATTGGCAAAGTGATATTTGGAAGCACATAGAGGGCTAGGGTGAAAAAGGAAATATCCTCCGATGAAATCTGGAAAGAAGCTTTCTGAGAAACTGCTTAGTGTTCTGTTAAATCATCTCACAGAGTTACATCTGTATTTCGTGGATCTCTTTGCTAGCCTTATTTCTGTGGAATCTGAGAACAGATATTTCCTTTCCCTTTGAAGACTATAGGGCCAAAGGAAATATCCTCCGATAACAAAGAGAAAGAAGCTTTCTGAGAAACTTCTTTGTGTTCTGTGAAATCATCTCACAGAGTTACAGCTTTCCCCTCCAGAAGCCTTTCGCTAAGACAGGTCTTGTGGAATTGGCAAAGTGATATTTGGAAGCCCATAGAGGGCTATGGTGAAAAAGGAAATATCCTCCGATCAAATCTGGAAAGAAGTTTTCTGAGAAACTGCTCAGTGTTCTGTTAATTCATCTCACAGAGTTATATCTGTATTTCGTGGATCTCTTTGCTAGCCTTATTTCTGTGGAATCTGAGAACAGATATTTCGGATCCCTTTCAAGACTATAGGGCCAAAGGAAATATCCTCCGATAACAAAGAGAAAGAAGCTCTCTGAGAAACTTCTTTGTGTTCTGTGAAATCATCTCACAGAGTTAGAGCTTTCCCCTCAAGAAGCCTTTCGCTAAGACAGTTCTTATGGAATTGGCAAAGTAATATTTGGAATCTCATAGAGGTCTATGTATAAAAAGGAAATATCCTCCGATGAAATCTGTAAAGAAGCTTTCTGAGAAACTGCTAAGTGTTCTGTTAATTAATCTCACAGTGTTACATCTGTATTTCGTGGATCTCTTTGCTAGCCTTATTTCTGTGGAATCTGAGAACAGATATTTCGTTTCCCTTTGAAGAATATAGGTCCAAAGGAAATATCCTCCGATAACAAAAAGAAAGAAGCTTTCTGAGAAACTTCTTTGTGTTCTGTGAACTCATCTCACAGAGTTACAGCTTTCCCCTCAAGAAGCCTTTCGCTAAGACAGTTCTTGTGGAATTGGCAAAGTGATATTTGGTAGCCCATAGAGGGCTATGGTGAAAAAGGAAATATCCTCCGATCAAATCTGGAAAGAAGCTTTCTGAGAAACTGCTCAGTGTTCTGTTAATTCATCTCACAGAGTTATATCTGTTTTTCGTGGATCTCTTTGCTAGCCTTATTTCTGTGGAATCTGAGAACAGATATTTCGGATCCCTTTGAAGACTATAGGGCCAAAGGAAATATCCTCCGATAACAAAGATAAAGAAGCTTTCTGAGAAACTTCTTTATGTTCTGTGAAATCATCTCACAGAGTTACAGCTTTCCCCTCAAGAAGCCTTTCACTAAGACAGTTCTTGTGGAATTGGCAAAGTGATATTTGCAAGCTCATAGAGGGCTATGGAGAAAAAGGAAATATCCTCCGATGAAATCTGGAAAGAAGCTTTCTGAGAAACTGCTTCGTGTTCTGTTAATTCATCTCACAGAGTTACATCTGTATTTCGTGGATCTCTTTGCTAGCCTTATTTCTGTAGAATCTGAGAACAGATATTTCCTTTCCCTTTGAAGACTATAGGGCCAAAGTAAATATCCTCCAATAACAAAGAGAAAGAAGCTTTCTGAGAAACTTCTTTGTGTTCTGTGAAATCATCTCACAGAATTACAGGTTTCCCCTCAAGAAGCCTTTCGCTAATACCGTTCTTGTGGAATTGGCAAAGTGATATTTGGAAGCCCATAGAGGGCTATGGTGAAAAAGGAAATATCCTCCGATGAAATCTGGAAGGAAGCTTTCTTAGAAACTGCTTAGTGTTCTGTTAATTCATCTCACTGAGTTACATCTGTATTTCGTGGATCTCTTTGCTAGCCTTATTTCTGTGGAATCTGAGAACAGATATTTCCTTTCCCTTTGAAGACTATAGGGCCAAAGGATATATCCTCCGATAACAAAGAGAAAGAAGCTTTCTGAGAAACTTCTTTGTGTTCTGTGAAATCATCTCACAGAGTTAGAGCTTTCCCCTCAAGAAGCCTTTCGCTAAGACAGTTCTTGTGGAATTGGCAAAGTAATATTTGGAATCTCATAGAGGTCTATGTATAAAAAGGAAATATCCTCCGATGAAATCTGTAAAGAAGCTTTCTGAGAAACTGCTAAGTGTTCTGTTAATTAATCTCACAGTGTTACATCTGTATTTCGTGGATCTCTTTGCTAGCCTTATTTCTGTGGAATCTGAGAACAGATATTTCCTTTCCCTTTGAAGAATATAGTTCCAAAGGAAATATCCTCCGATAACAAAGAGAAAGAAGCTTTCTGAGAAACTTCTTTGTGTTCTGTGAACTCATCTCACAGAGTTACAGCTTTCACCTCAAGAAGCCTTTCGCTAAGACAGTTCTTGTGGAATTGGCAAAGTGATATTTGGAAGCCCCTAGAGGGCTATGGTGAAAAAGGAAATATCCTCCGATCAAATCTGGAAAGAAGCTTTCTGAGAAACTGCTCAGTGTTCTGTTAATTCATCTCACAGAGTTATATCTGTAATTCGTGGATCTCTTTGCTAGCCTTATTTCTGTGGAATCTGAGAACAGATATTTCGGATCCCTTTGAAGACTATAGGGCCAAAGGAAATATCCTCCGATAACAAAGAGAAAGAAGCTTTCTGAGAAACTTCTTTGTGTTCTGTGAAATCATCTCACACAGTTACAGCTTTCCCCTCAAGAAGCCTTTCGCTAAGACAGTTCTTATGGAATTGGCAAAGTGATATTTGGAAGCTCATAGAGGTCTATGGAGAAAAAGGAAATATCCTCCGATGAAAATTGTAAAGAAGCTTTCTCAGAAACTGCTTAGTGTTCTGTTAATTAATCTCACAGAGTTACATCTGTATTTCGTGGATCTCTTTGCTAGCCTTATTTCTGTGGAATCTGAGAACAGATATTACCTTTCCCTTGGAAGACTATAGGGCCAAAGGAAATATCCTCCGATAACAAAGAGAAAGAAGCTTTCTGAGAAACTGCTTAGTGTTCTGTTTATTCATCTCACAGAGTTACATCTGTATTTCGTGGATCTCTTTCCTAGCCTTATTTTGTCGAATCTGAGAACAGATATTTCCTTTCCCTTTGAAGACTATATTGCCAAAGGAAATATCCTCCGATAACAAAGAGAAAGAAGCTTTCTGAGAAACGTCTTTGTGTTCTGTGAAATCATCTCACAGAGTTACAGCTTTCCACTCCAGAAGCCTTTCGCTAAGACAGTTCTTGTGGAATTGGCAAAGTGATATTTGGAAGCCCATAGATGTCTATGTTGAAAAAGGAAATATCCTCCGATGAAATCTGGAAAGAAGCTTTCTGAGAAACTGCTTAGTGTTCTGTTAATTCATCTCACAGAGTTACATCTGTATTTCGTGGATCTCTTTGCTAGCCTTATTTCTGTGGAATCTGAGAACAGATATTTCCTTTCTATTTGAAGACTATAGGGCCAAAGGAAATATCCTCCGATAACAAAAAAAAAGAAGCTTTCTGAGAAACTTCTTTGTGTCCTGTGAAATCATCTCACAGAGTTACAGCTTTCCCCTCAAGAAGCCTTTCGCTAAGACAGTTCGTTTGGAATTGGCAAAGTCTTATTTGGAAGCCCATAGAGGGCTATGGTGAAAAAGGAAATATCCTAAGATGAAATCTGGAAAGAAGCTTTCTCAGAAAATGCTTAGTGTTCTGTTAATTCTTCTCACAGAGTTACATCTGTATTTCGTGGATCTCTTTGCTAGCCTTACTTCTGTGGAATCTGAGAACAGATATTTCCTTTCCCTTTGAAGACTATAGGACCGAAGGAAATATCCTCCGATAACAAAGAGAAAGAAGCTTTCTGAGAAACTTCTTTGTGTTCTGTGAAATCATCTCACAGAGTTACAGCTTTCCCCTCAAGAAGCCTTTCGCTAAGACAGTTCTTGTGGAATGGGCAAAGTGATGTTTGTAAGCCCTTAGAGGGCTATGGTGAAAAAGGAAATATCCTCCGATGAAATCTGGAAAGAAGCTTTCTGAGAAAATGCTTAGTGTTCTGTTAATTCATCTCACAGAGTTACATCTGTATTTCGTGGATCTCTTTGCTAGCCCTATTTCTGTGGAATCTGACAACAGATATTTCCTTTCCCTTTGAAGACTATAGGGCCAAAGGAAATATCCTCCGATAACCAAGAGAAAGAAGCTTTCTGAGAAACTTCTCTGTGTTCTGTGAAATCATCTCACAGAGTTACAGCTTTCCAATCAAGAAGTCTTTCGCTAAGATACTTCTTGTGGAATTGGCAAAGTGATATTTGGAAGCCCCTAGGGGGCTATGGTGATAAAGGAAATATCCTCAGATGAAATCTGGAAAGAAGCTTTCTGAGAAAATGCTTAGTGTTCTGTTAATTCATCTCACAGAGTTACATCTGTATTTCGTGGATCTCTTTGCTAGCCTTATTTCTGTGGAATCTGAGAACAGATATTTCGGATCCCTTTCAAGACTATAGGGCCAACGGAAATATCCTCTGATAACAAAGAGAAAGAAGCTTTCTGAGAAACTTCTTTGTTTTCTGTGAAATCATCTCACAGAGTTAGAGCTTTCCCCTCAAGAAGCCTTTCGCTAAGACAGTTCTTATGGAATTGGCAAAGTGATATTTGGAACCCAGAGAGGTTTATGGAGAAAAAGGAAATATCCTACGATGAAATCTGGAAAGAAGTTTCCTGAGAAACTGCTTAGTGTTCTGTTAATTAATCTCACAGAGTTACATCTGTATATCGTGGATCTCTTTGCTAGCCTTATTTCTGTGGAATCTGAGATCAGATATTTCCTTTCCCTTTGAAGACTATAGGGCCAAAGCAAATATCCTCCGATAACAAAGAGAAAGAAGCTTTCTGAGATACTTCTTTGTGTTCTGTGAAATCATCTCACACAGTTACAGCTCTCCAATCAAGAAGCCTTTCGCTAAGACAGTTCTTGTGAAATTGGCAAAGTGATATTTGGAAGCACATAGAGGGCTAGGGTGAAAAAGGAAATATCCTCCGATGAAATCTGGAAAGAAGCTTTCTGAGAAACTGCTTAGTGTTCTGTTAAATCATCTCACAGAGTTACATCTGTATTTCGTGGATGTCTTTGGTAGCCTTATTTCTGTGGAATCTGAGAACAGATATTTCCTTTCCCTTTGAAGACTATAGGGCCAAAGGAAATATCCTCCGATAACAAAGAGAAAGAAGCTTTCTGAGAAACTTCTTTGTGTTCTGTGAAATCATCTCACAGAGTTACAGCTTTCCCCTCAAGAAGCCTTTCGCTAAGACAGTTCTTGTGGAATTGGCAAAGTGATATTTGGAAGCCCATAGAGGGCTATGGTGAAAAAGGAAATATCCTCCGATCAAATCTGGAAAGAAGTTTTCTGAGAAACTGCTCAGTGTTCTGTTAATTCATCTCACAGAGTTATATCTGTATTTCGTGGATCTCTTTGCTAGCCTTATTTCTGTGGAATCTGAGAACAGATATTTCGGATCCCTTTCAAGAATATAGGGCCAAAGGAAATATCCTCCGATAACAAAGAGAAAGAAGCTTTCTGAGAAACTTCTTTGTGTTCTGTGAAATCATCTCACAGATTTAGAGCTTTCCCCTCAAGAAGCCTTTCGCTAAGACAGTTCTTATGGAATTGGCAAAGTAATATTTGGAATCTCATAGAGGTCTATGTATAAAAAGGAAATATCCTCCGATGAAATCTGTAAAGAAGCTTTCTGAGAAACTGCTAAGTGTTGTGTTAATTAATCTCACAGTGTTACATCTGTATTTCGTGGATCTCTTTGCTAGCCTTATTTCTGTGGAATCTGAGAACAGATATTTCGTTTCCCTTTGAAGAATATAGGTCCAAAGGAAATATCCTCCGATAACAAAGAGAAAGAAGCTTTCTGAGAAACTTCTTTGTGTTCTGTGAACTCATCTCACAGAGTTACAGCTTTCCCCTCAAGAAGCCTTTCGCTAAGACAGTTCTTGTGGAATTGGCAAAGTGATATTTGGAAGCCCATAGAGGGCTATGGTGAAAAAGGAAATATCCTCCGATCAAATCTGGAAAGAAGCTTTCTGAGAAACTGCTCAGTGTTCTGTTAATTCATCTCACAGAGTTATATCTGTATTTCGTGGATCTCTTTGCTAGCCTTATTTCTGTGGAATCTGAGAACAGATATTTCGGA